>NC_135501.1:47157548-47532548 GCF_052857255.1 Amblyomma americanum
CAAGACACAACTACCGACAACAGCCCAAAACAGTGGCGGAGTAAAAGGCTCACCGACTGCACGCACGCGCACTACCGCTTGCTTTCCAGCACGTGGAATCATCTACTACGACTTATCTACCACGGGATTGATCACGGGATATCTACGCAACGGGGGGGGGGGGGGGGGGGCGTTTCCGACGCCTATAAAACTGCACCGACACCGACGGAAACCACTTCAGAGAAGGCTGGTGGCCATTCTGCAACGACAGCTAACGCATCGCTCTTACGCATCGAAGGTGGGCTTTTCAGACACCTTATTATGTTATATCTATTGGCGCAGCTGCCGGGCATCTCTGAACGTTGTTCGAAATTTATGCCATTTGTTCCCTGTTTGCATCCTTTCGTCACTTTTCGAGGCGGATTCCGCGATTCTGCATACTATGGATGTGTTGAAGGGTTTTGCCAGATCCATGTCTGAAAAAGCTCCAAATTCTATTAAGGAACTAGCAAAAGCTGTTCATTGAACTGACGGCGAAGTTTATCGAAGCCGTAGCCGAACTTAGGACTGACGTAATGACTATCAAACAGTCCGTTGAGTTCAACAGTGAGAGCTTCGATGAGTTCAAGAGCAAAATCTTGAATTTACGCCAGGATCTCACTGCGGTGAAGAAGCGGGGTGAAGAAAGTGAGGGAGACTGCCAGAGGCTAAGGAAACGCTTGGGAGACTTAAAAGAGGAGCTTGTTGAATTGAAGCAATACAGTAGGCGCAACAACACCAAAAACGTTATGATGTCATTGCAATATCTGAACCTTGGCTCAAAAAAGGTAAAGATGTTGTTATTACTAATTATCACACAGTTTCTCATCTATGTGATTCACTCTCGCGCGATGGTGGTGTAGCCCTTTTTGTTCATAACATGCACATACTCAGCATTTCCCAATGTCTCCTGCAGCACATCTGATATCGAAGCCTTATTTATCAGACTGGACAACTCTGTTATCATTGGTGTCGTGTATCGACCACCTAATTCAGCCGTAGCTTTATTTCGTGAAAAACTTGAATATATATTGCTTACTCTAGTAT
Source organism: Amblyomma americanum (assembly GCF_052857255.1). Taxonomy (NCBI): domain Eukaryota; kingdom Metazoa; phylum Arthropoda; class Arachnida; order Ixodida; family Ixodidae; genus Amblyomma; species Amblyomma americanum. The sequence continues at coordinate 47,158,614 of NC_135501.1, forward strand.
CACGACACAAAGGTCTGGTTAATATTAGTGTCGACATTAACAATACACAAGTCATACAAACCATAGTGACTACACGTATCTGCTAGAATAATTAATTTTCAAAATTTAATCACTGTCCCCACTAGAATAACAAGTACATCCGCAACTCTCATTGATCATGTTTTAACTAATATAACCTCGAATATTATTGCTGGGGTATGCAACCAACCCATCTCAGATCATCTCCCCACCTACGCAACTGTAGAAAACGTCAAAAAACCGAAATTAAAGCACGCCAAAGTAAGTACGAGGATTGACTACGCTTCGCTGAGATCAGAAATCCAGTTAATCGACACTAGTACCATATACCACGTTGACGTCGACGTTGAATACCCCAATCTAATTGACACTCTGACTTGCGTTAAAACTATAGCAGTACGAAGACGTCGGTTCGCTCATATCAGGTGCCCGTCTCACCCTGGATGGCGCAGAAGATTTTAGGAGTATTGCAGCAGAAAGACTTTTGGTATCATAAATGGAAACATCACAAAGATAACAGCTATTACTTGGGTCAGTACAAAAAGATACGCAATAAATCCGTGGAAGTTATGCGTATACGAAAAAGGGAATACTATACACGTTTAATCGAACAGAGCTCCGTGAACTCTAAAAAATCTGGGAAATCGTGAACAGTGTAATAGGCAAGCCACACAAACAGACTTTTCCTAAAGTGGTTGATCAGAATGGTGTAAACAGCTTTGATTCATATTTTACTACCATTGGAATATCTTCAGGTACAAAAGTAAATAACACAGATATAAATTCTTTGTTGCCAAGCCCACTCTCAAACTCATTTCGTATGGATCACATTGAACTTAACGAAATACACTCAGCATTAGCAAATATGGATAGTAATAAAGCTGCAGGTATAGATGAAATTACAGTACGTATGTTGAAATAAAATATTGATATTGTAGATCCAATATTATGCCACATCTAAAATCACTCACTTCAAACCACTACGTACCCAACGTCGCTAAAAACCGCCCAAGTGGTCCCAATATACAAGGACGGTGATCGCTCAAGCCCTTCTAGTCATCAACCGATATCCGTGGTCAGTGCCATTAATATACTTTTCGAGAAAATCTTTGCGAATCGAATGAATAGCTTTACGCAGAAATACAACATAATTTGCCCACAGCAACATGATTTTCGGCTAAATCATTCAACGTCACCAACTGTGCAGTCTTTGGCTCACATTATAAACTGCGCTTTAAATGATAACAAACTTGTAGCTGTAGCCTTTCTCGATTTAAAAAAGGCTTTCGATACGGTCGACCATTCCATCCTTTTATACAAGCTAAAGCACTACGGTTTTAGGGAACAGATTTTAGATTTGTTTTCTAGTTACTTCAATGAACATTATCAGATAGTTTTCATAAATAAGGTCTCATCGTCACCACAACGTATTCATACAGGCGTGCCCCAAGGGTCTGTTTTGGGACCAATGGTTTTTTTCTATATACGTTTCTGCCCTTCCACGTGTATTAAAATTTGGAGAAATGCTGATGTATGCAGATGACACCGCTATAATAATTACAGGCAATAGCATCGAGAAAATACAGTACAAAGCAAACATAGATTTGGCAAACGTCTCTAAATGGTTTTTAGCTAACAAGCTTACTGTAAATGTCAAGAAAACAAAATATACTATATTTCACTCCCGTAGAAAACAAGTAGATGCTAACTCTGTAAACATTAGTATTGACAATTTCCTACTAGAATATACGCCTTGATTTAAATATCTTTGCGTAATCTTTGATAGACACCTGCACTGGCAAAACCACTTATTCGCAGTGGCGGCAAAGGTGGCATCGGGGCGCTATAAACTGCTTCAAGCACGAGACTTTTTAACACCAGTACACTACGTAATTTATATTTCTCCTTTATCCACAGTCATGTCGCATACTGTCTGGAATCATGGGGATGAACTTACAATAGTTATCTCCAGCCAATCTGAATATTGCAGAAACGATCATTACGAATCATAACACATTCTAAACATGATGACCCCAGCAGCCCATTATTCAACGACCTACGGATATTACCGTTCGATTCATTACGCCTCCTAAAAACAGCAACTGTCGTAAAGACTATCGTTAGAAACAACAACAACTTCCATATGTCCCTCTTCCATAAGTCATCGCCTACTACCCGAAATGTAACAATAGGCAACTTTAATCTACCGCCCACGCACAACATTTATGGAGAACGACGGCTCTCTTTCATTGGCGTTCACATCTGGAATACTCTTCCACAAGAAATAATATACGCTCAAAATTTTGCACTTACAGCTAAAAAATTCATTGAACGCATGGATTAAATGTGGTAAAGTAGATCTATCTGCTGTTCGTAACCCCTTTATTATTGTAATTGAACATGCATCATGTTTTTTAATTGTAGCCACTGTTCCTTATTATGCTTTTTTTGTGATTTGTATTTTGTATATATTCCTCTTTCCGCTCTTCCTAGTTCTTTGTCAATATGTGTCTGCATTATAGAAGTTCCATTAACTAGCCTACGGCTACGGGTCCAAACAGTGCTGGACATATTTTTATTGTATTTTCTTGGATTATTAAAGAATTTGAATTTCAATTTAAATTGTTGAATATCTGAACATCGTCTACGGGGGCCACTTGCAAGTTTACACTGATGGCACTGTGAACAGGGTTGAGCAATCATGCCCAGTCGAATTTGTAGTGTCTCACCTTGCTACATCTTGGATGCCTTCAAAGAGCAGTGTCGTCAGCATCGGCGGGACCATTTGCCTCTGAAAAGTCGCTTGAACGTCAGTGTTCCTGCAAACCGCAGAGAGCCCTCATTCTGTCCGGCTCCAAGTCTGCACAAGGGTACCTGCAAAGAGAATCTTCTGTTCATAAATTTTTCTCTGGTCTGTAATCTGGCTCAGGAAACTATACGGTTAAAAGAACTTACACTGTCCTTCCAGTGGCTGCCAGCTCCCTTTGAAGCCGCTGGTAACATTGCAGCAGACCTTCTTCAACAAGCACACCTGTCTTTTTCATCTTCAAAGCTGCTTCGAATGACGAGACGCAACATAGCTAGTGATGCATCAGTTTACTGCAGCTCGGTCACAGCTGCGCCTTCCTTGCGTTACACAAGACTTGTCGTGCGACCGAGCTAATCTCTTGTATTATCTATGCATGAACTTCGCCTATACGCTGGTACGGATTCACAAGATTTACTTTGCCACCTCCCCTACGTACCTAAACTGTGTTGGCGGTGGTGCAAACTATTTACTTTTAGCGTGTCCATGTTTTTTGCCGATCATGAGACTCCTTAGCAAACTGAGGAACTGAAGTTCCATTAGATGACGTCTCGCATCGTGTACGCTCAGGGCTCCCGAACTCAGCCGCGATCATTCTAAAAATCACTTCATTCTTGCCTTCAAATATGGTCGTAGCTGATACAGTGCCATGTGGCCGCCTACAGTAAGCAAATTGGTCTTCGCGGGTTTTCAATACGGCCACATTGTTTGCTTGCTCGTCCAGTGGTATGTGGCAGCAGGCTTTGCGTAGATCCAAAATAAAAAAAAGTGGCCAATCCTTGAGAGTGGCGAAAATATCTTTCCTTTAGGGAAGCTGATATTGGTCTCTGTCAAGCTCGCGGCTGACAGTGACCTTGAAATCCCCAAGATTCTGAAGGTTCCGCCCAATTTACCGCTGGAACAACTGATGTTGCTCAAAAGCTGTGGGTCACCGGATAAAGAATCTATTTCTGGCGCATTCTCTCCATTTTCATTGCCACTGTTTCGCGTATCGCGTAGCGTAGTGTATGGGCTTCTAGGAGCCTAGGAGTATTATTTTTCTTCATAGTAATGCTAGCAGGTGGTACCTTCATCACACCTGTTGCTGTTTCGAAGAGGTCTTTGATGTTATCTTTCAGTTGTTCTGTGACAGTTAGGACTTTACTCTTTGGAGTCAGGACTATGCCTTCTTCCTGGCCATGTAGCTTATGTAGCCTTTGGATCACATCTCTACCACATAGTTCAGGCTCTGGGCACTGCACCACATGCAGTTAAGCAGTTACTTTGTAGCCATGGAGCTGCGCTGTGATATAAAGCATACAGCGGACAGGTAGCTCTCTCTGAGCTTCAGGGCTGGCCACCGCTTGGCATGACAATGGTATGTTTTTTCTGGAGTTACGGAGGCCGGCGAAGCAGTATTAATCTTCACTTCGAGATCCACTGGCCCCGTCTTATCGTCATGCAGCCGGCTCGACCACAGTACCTTCAATTGTTACTGTGAAAATGTGAAGACATTCAGTGCAGTTGCTCTCCCAAGCTTTGACACTGATCACGTTAGAGTGAAATTTCATTGGCTTTCTTGGTTATCCGCCCCCGAAACACCCTTTGGCTGAATGTCCTTACTTGTGGCACTTATGGCATATAGACATTTTATGCGGAGATTTGGATGCACCGTGTGAGCAATCGCCACGGCGAACGCACGGCCGTGGCGTCTTAACTTCAGCGCTCCTGACATGAACCGTGGATTCGTTTAGTTGTTAACAGCTACGGCATTGATCTCCTTCGGCGTTTCCGAGGCGTTCATGTCGGGTAGACGCTAAATCATTTTTGTATCGCCAGTTCCGCTGACGAGGCGATATCTGTCGCTTCTTGGAGAGTAAGCCACTTCACCCGAGACAGCAGTACACGTTGAACTATATCTTCTTACAACCTGATAAGCAATGTCTTGAGGCCCCGTTTTAACGCGCCACAGAAACCACGGTTGTCCACGATTTTACGAAGTTCCGTCAGGTACGCGCCTACCTTCTCGCCGGTGTTCTCAACGCGGTTTTCGAACCGCTACGTTTCATAAACTTCAACGGTGTCAGGCTCAGGGGCTGCTAGAGCAGTTAGGTGATGGCGTCATAGGTTTCGCCCCGCTGCTTTTTCGGCGCTAGTCAACTTCGAAGAAAGCCGTATATCTCTGGGCTGAGGCATGTAATGAGCATTACGCGTCCGCGAGTGTCATCGGTGATTCTATTGGCATCGAAGTAAGGTTCTAGCAAATCGGAGCAGTTTTGCCTACGTCTGCACCTTCGAATATAATTGCGGGGGCGCCGTTAACAATCACTGAGCGCTCACTGATTGCGCCATGGCACTTGCTTGTTACGCTGCGGTGACGGCTCTTGCGTCTCACGTAGAGTCGTCGCGCTTGCTTCGCGGGCGTTGAACGCATATCCTATACTCGTATCCGCTTTGTTGCCTTCGTTTGGCGTTGTGGGATTTTTGCTAGGCCGGCAAGCTGCTTAGAGGTCTAAGCCATTATTCTTGAGCTCCGGTTAGCGCATGCCACGTGTAACCATCTTTACGGTGACACGGCGGGTATGCGAAGAACAACAAAAACAGAACGGGACTCTTTTCCGGGCCCAACGTCTATTGGGCTTTCATAGAAGGCTGCTGGCTGCTGAGATTTTCCTGCAACCCGTGACGTTTGGCTTGGTCTGGCGTGTGACGGGGAAAGTTGATAACAGCAATGAAAGAAGGCAGATGTTGTGAGCATGCGTCCCCTCGCTGTCGCTGCTTTGTGTCTCTTGCTGACCGTGTGCTGACGTTGTGGCAGTACATTCCCAAGCTGTGTCGAAAAATTTACTGAATAAGAGATTAGCATGCATTGCAATTTTTTCATGCTGCTATTCCGCTCGTCTCGTTGCCAAGGAAGCATATTACCGTTGCTCGCAACTCCGAGTTCGGGTCAGGCCGAAAGTCCGGGCGGGAATTCCTCGAACTGAACTGAATGTCGTCCCTGGTACCAAGCGCTTGCCACTCATTGGGCTGCCAGTGGGGTATTATGGGGACAGTCTTGCACCCTGCACTGCCACTCCGCGGATGCTGCATTTTCTCTCGCCAACCGCGGAGGGGTTCGTGCTCAATTGGAACACAGGGATTGACTACAACATGACGTTAACACACAGATGCTTTTTATAATATTTGAAAATATTGCAGAGAGAGCGCCGGCTATCTATAAAACATCAGCGAGACATTCCTCGGAAGACGAAACCTAAGGGCTTCCGAATTACCGGCTGGGGTAAGGGTGCGACTTCGGCGGTATGTCACATATATTAAGGAGCCTAAATTAAATTTTAAACGAAAGGTGTGAAGAAGCCGAAGTGGATTAACCGAAGAATAAAGAGGAGGAAGAAGAAGCATTCGGTGTGGAGGAGAGAGATGATTGGTGGAGAAGCATTCGGTGAGGGGGAGAGAGATGATTGGTGTAGAAGAGAAGACGACGACAAGGCTTACGTGGACTAACAACGAGGCTATCAAAGGGCGAGGGAGAGCGATGCACGGGGGGAAACAGCAGAGAAACGGAGGCTCCGGCGGGTCAGGGACGCATCAGCTGGAAGAAGCGACGCCGGCTATTGCTCCGGTGAGCTCGCGTTCTACGGCTGCGCATCGTAGACTTCCTACCGTTCCTGAGCCTATTCCGGGGAGTCAACGGAGGACGCTACCACCTGCTACGGCCAGGGGTGTCTCGAGCGCTGTTGCCACCCATCCGGGTGGTGCCCCCAATGCCAACAACACCGGCATCACCTCCACGGGCGCTTGGACCTCGAGCTTGTACGACGCAGCCAGCGACACCGCCAGCGGCGCCAGCCCAAGCACGTCGACCACCGCCTCGACGCCGGATACTGGATCCAAAGAACTCTGCAGCCGCACCGAACCAACCGTGAGCACGAACGCCGACCACGAATACTAGAACGCTAGTATTAGACGCTCGTAGCAGTGTGCCCGGGTCGTGTGTATTTAGAGTCTTTGTGTTTTGTGTTAGTTTTGTTAGTTTTGTGTTCTAGTGTACGTGTCACGTAGGGTGTATTAAATGTGCGTTTCTGTGGGCACACCCGTCGCCTAGTCCATTCTTTCGGTCCGAGTATTCTCCGGAGAGATCCGCGACACGGTATCGGCGGGAAAACTTTGCACACGATGAGAATAACGGACGGGTCTTCCCGTGCACGCCGCTTTCTTGGGGTAATGCCATCCCGGGTACTTGCCGGGAAATGCGTCGGAAGCGCGCATTTGCTGCGTTCGGTTCGCTGCCCGGAACCAGAAGTCCATAGGGAAGGCGCAGGATCTTCCCGCGCGTCTGCCGCGGGAGGCGACAAGATCACGCCTCCACAACCTCTCGCGACGCTGGTCGGATCCATGGTGACTGTTCCCGGCTCTGCGGAGTGCCGCGTAGCCGTCTACTTGATGCGCCCGTCGCTGCTACCACTTCCACCAAGAGGGAGCTTATGATGGTGAAGATGGACGGCCACGACACAACGGACGGGGGAAACATGTTTTCATGGTGCACATGAGGTAGCACACAAAGGTGACTCTATACCACCCTGAGCCTCCTTCGCAGTTGCCATACGCATATCCTACGTCGGGCGACACTTTTATCCGCAACTCTTCCCAGTCTAGACCTCTGAATGCCTCCTGTAAACAAGACTTGAATGGAACTGAGAGATCATGTCGACCTTCCTGACGTCTTTCCTGATTTAGTCCTTATCACTTTCTCGGTGAAATGTTCTGGTGTATGTGAAGCCACTACAAATATTTACAGTACTTTTACATATCGCTCTTCTCTACTCAGGATACGCAGTGCCTACAGTCTGGTGAAGTTTCACTTAATGAAATGCTTTCTCGTAACCTAATCACTACCTGGCAATACAGGATCGCAATGTATTGTGCGAATTTCTTTATCAGCTGACTGATGATGTGAATATTGTCTGTTGATGATTATGCTTGCAGGTAGAATACATGTTTCTTTGGTTGACTGAGTCAAAGATTGCTCTCATTACCCACCCGATTTGCATAGTAAACACTCTGTATACGGCTGCAATTAAGCTGATGGGTCTGTAGACTCTAAAGTCCTTGACGTCCCTTTCCAAATAAATTAAGTATATGTGAGTGCCATTCCAACGAATCGATGTCATGAGCCCTAGCGCACACAGGGTAGCCAATTTTTATACCACAATCTCTGAACCATCCTTCAACCGATATGTCATTACTTAATCCTGAGCTGCTTTCCCCTTTTGTATTGCTTCTAAGGCATTGTTTACTTTCTTTATGCTTGTCGGTGGAATGTCCAATTTCTGTGCTCTACTGCATCTTTTGTCATTGGCCTAATTATTGCGGTTACTGCATAGATATGTCTAGCAATTCTGGCTTCCTTAAATATCTGTTCAACACTTGAATTGAATTTGTCCCTGTTGCCTCTTAGTGCGCATATCTGATTTTGCCTCTGCCCAATTTCCTCTCGTCTGCTGCGGCTGCGGCGAAATGCGCCTCTCGAGGAGGGCGCACTGCAGCGGAATGGTGGTCGAGGAACGAATGTGCTTGAAGAGATCCCAGGGACACCTAATTACATAATGTGTTGGCAATCCGGTTGCATTCGATGCTTTTGGTGCCTTTACCACAAGTGTCTGGTGGAGCTTGTGAGAATCAGATTTGCTCTTCCCGAGCAATGCGGAGACGGAATAGCTCCCGCAAGGTTCCTTTTTGCGCAGATAGCTTTTCGGGAGGCTTCCCATTTTGGAAGCAAGGTTGCTGTTGCTCGAAGTCATTTTCGTCTCATCGATTAGTAAACAGCATCGCCCACTGACATGGTTGGCAGGGAGGCAGGCGCATAAGTGTGTTGAACTCTTCGGCTACCTTACTGTCTTATCCAGAGTGGTAGAGACATTGCACTCCTTGTCTCTTGGCATCAACATCTGAATTTTGCCTTTGTCCAGTTTCCTTCTTACCGCTTTTACTCTACATCCGTTCCGTGCAGCATGGTCGGTTCTGTGCTTATTTTACTGCCTATTGCCCGTTACTTTAAGCTTATTAAGAAGCTCTGACAGCTCTGCCACTTCTGTTCTATCCATCCGGTTAGAAGCTTCCATGCTTCCGCGTTTTTTATTCAGGTGTTTTCCCTCCCAAGAGAGTTTATCAGTATCTTGTCTAGCTGTCTTACTGGTTATTTGTTGCACGATCGGTAGTATTATTTGGGAGAGATTATCATTATTTACTTAAACATTAAGTTCGGCTTCCTCGTTTACTGCAGAATACCCGTTCTGAAGCAACATCCTAAATTTCGCTGCATTCCTTTATTCCGAAAACCTGTTTATGTGCTTCCTCATCACTAGTTTCTTCCGCTCCTTATAGAAATCTAGGCGAATTCGAGATTTTACAGTGCTTTATAACTACGTCTTACAATGCAGAGCACTGCCACATCCCGCATGATGCTTGAATGCAGACACAATATGAAGTCTACTTCACTGTTAGTCTTCACCATTTGAGATCTTCCATGCCCTATTCCAGTTTTCTCGTTTTTTAATGAAGCTATATATGAGCCGTAAATTATTTCGTTCTGCGAACTGTACAGAGAACTCTGTCCTGCCATTCCAGAATCTAAGGCATAGAATCTAAAGCTGTTCTCCTGCCTACTTCATGCCTACCATGGCATTGAAGTAGCTCACCAGAACAGTGCACTGCGTTTTTACTTTACTCTTTAGTATTCTATATCTTCGTAGAAACATTGCACTATCTGCTCATCAGTGAAAGTTCAGGCGTAGGCCTGCAGTATCTTCAATTTTTACCTCTTATTATACGTAAAAATTCTACCCTCTTGCTCATGCTATAAAATTCCTCTTATGTTGCCATCTATATCCTTATTAACTATGAAACCAACTGCTTCCATCGCCTTTGTCCACTAAATCACGTTACCATAGTATGTACCCGCCGTTAACGCTCTTAGTGAACCACATTTAATACCCGTTAGTTCCTCGATTAGCCCTGCTAGACTAGCCTCACTGGATAATGTTATGGAGTCATATGTTTCAAAGTTCTAATCCCAATAGGAACCTTTCCGGAGCTAGGGAATTAGAATCTTCCGACGCATCAGAAGTCCGTCCACTTCCTTGCTCAGCCGCTCCGCAGCAGCTGTGGGCTGAGGACTCAAGGTTAATTGGTTTATTCATATAGGAGCCTGTGGCCAAGTACTGCATCAGGGTGGCCAAATCCTGGCTGCCGAATAATCGGGTTAATGAGCTTGTTTAGCGCTAGGATCACCACGCACAAATGGAATGGCGTCCATTGTGCTCGCAAGCATTTGCCAGCGCCCTTCGCGCAAAACTCTGCGTTATTAGTGCACCCGTTCTATATTTGTGTAATGTAGTGGTTCATGCTACAAATACAAGATACAAACACTGAAAGATGCTCGTAACGTTTTGGAAATAGCTGATTATCCTGCGCCAGCTTAGGATATAATCTAGGTCGGGCCGCTTGGAAAGAGAATTTTTTCGCAAATGAAGACATTTGTGGCACATATACACTCATTAGTTTTGGTTGAAACGTTTACTTTCGCAGAACTTTGAAACGGTGGTACCCTGAGGTAGCGTAGAGCGAAAGATGATGCTAGTTCATGTTGTAAACAAGGACTGAATTGCCCGCAGGTGTCATCGCTCAAGTGGGGAAGTACGCCAACGTAATTCCCGAGGAAGTCGTGTTGCACTACATCGTCCGCACCGAGACCAGCGCCGAGCTGCTGGAGCTGCGAGGCAGAGTGGAGGCCTGCTTCCGAGCGGCTGCCAGCGCTACGTGCTGCACGGTGACCATTGAAAGAGAGGTCCCTTACATGCACGTCATCCACAGCAGCGCCATCGCTGGCACCTATAGCAAGCACGGGAATGCCCTTGGTGAGCCGGTAGCCGCGGGGTGAGCTTGGGGAGGGGGTAGTGGTGAGTGGGGAAAGCAGCTTTTTTATAGCAGCGCCTTTTCGGTGTGATTACTGACAACTAATGTCAGATTAATTCGATACGGCTTTTAAAAGCTTCGCGAATAGACTGTCTTTCATTCAACCAGTCCGCCGCTGCTCTCTCGCATCCACAGACTCGGACCCTCAGTAAAAATTTTATTGAAGCGCATATTTTCGTTCTTTTATTACTTGTGCTCCCGTTCACCGAACTACTTGCTTGCACGCTAGGCTGCGTTTATCAGCCACCTAGAGAAGGTACTTAGAAAGTCTTTTCAAATATTTGAATATTTTCTTTTGTTGTTCATTCTCGTCCAGGAGTGTCCTTCGTCGAAGACTTCGTGCAAAAGCTGCCATTTTCCGGCGCGTCAACGGACTGCGGCAACGCGTCGCACCGCGTACCCACACGACACGCCGTCTTCGGCATTGGCCAAAGAAAGAAGATTACGCAGGCTGCTTGTGCGGCCAATCACACCCGCGAGTTCTCCGTCCTGGCCAACGCCGCTACGTCTCAGCTGCCGACGCTCACGACCGCCAAGATACTCGCGCTCACTGTGCTCGACCTGCTAACCGACGCCCAGCTAATGCAAGAAGCACGCGAGGAGTTCAGAGTCTTACGGTTACCGTCGAACGCAGAGCTACAGCAATGATATCTCAGCTATGGTGACGCACCGTTGTGAACAGGGGTCCGAAGCAGTTTGGATGAAGCGTTCCACGATGACATGATGGTTGCTGGTTGCCATTGCAATTCATGGAAATGAATGTCGCTGCCGGGCGGTATCAGTGATGTCACTTTGGGTGCTCTGTCTTCTGTTACATTACCACAGGGAATGAAGAAATTTCTTTTTCAAAGGAGAAATGTTATTGGCTTGGTTTAGCCATATAGCCCTGCATTATACAGTGTAATCTACAGATGTACAGCGTCAGCGATTTAATTTAAGTTACCTTCACTCTTGTAACTCATTGAAATCAATAAAAAAACAAAATAAAATAAATTGCCATCTTCCACAGTTTCGCCAGGTGGAAAAGTGGAGAGAGACAGATTTATCTCTGCAAGTTTAGGGGACAAGAGGAAGTGGATATTGGTGATAACGGAGTGGCAGCGGAGCGCCAGGAAAAGAGAACCAGTTTAGCAGCAGCTCGCGCCGCTCTTTATTTTAAGGCGAAAGCTTTATATGACCTATCGGCACAAAAGCCGGGGTCAGTAGCCCCCTATATGACATCGTTCTGTACGATTCCAAAACGAACGTGGGCGAACGTGTATAGTAATGAATGAAACCTAACGTCCTATGACCTATGAAAATTATAATTCCAAGTCATAGTCATGACTGAGCATTATTGCAAAGTTTTTGACTGAGCATTTTATAATTAATTTAATGTGAGGTGTATAAACTTTGTACAAAGCATGCGCAGCCATGACGCATAGTCATAGACGTGACTCATAATCACTCCGTAACGTAGCACGACGCAGCACATCGGCTGCCGTCTGTAGCACGAAATTCGGATGGTGCAGTACGCTGCTGTACGATGTCAGAACACAAGTAAGGGAATATGTAGTCATGATTTAAGAAACGTAACCTACTGTGGCTTATGAAAGTCTTGACTCAATCATTCTGCACCGTGCCATGACTCAGCACTTTATAAGCAACAAATTGTAAAATGTATAAGTTGTGTTCACCGTGGCGTCACATGAGTGGCGGCTCTGGCGGCTAGGATAGCGCTGGCCGGCTCGTCCTCCATATCGACGGACCAAGCTGCGAAGGCACCCATACGGATGCGAACTGCATTAATGTTAAGATTCGCGGCAGTGTTTTTTATCGTCCACCTCGTTCATGCGTTGAAATTTGCACATTCTTATTGATTACTTGAACACCCAAGCGTTCAATCTCTCTAACTCTTATCGATGAATTGAGCGCACCACGCATTAACTGACCATCGCTTTCTTTCTCTTGTCGGTAAACTTGCATACGTCAAGAACTGGCAAACGTTTTCTTGCTATTCAGTCTTAAACTCAAAGTCAACGGAACTACGAGAGGAAATTCACTGCTTTATTTGGTTTTCGTGGGATCAAATGTTCATCACCAGGGTTTTGATTGCGAAATTGTGGATGGGATTTCAGACCACAAGACGGTGGCGGCTTCCATAACTGTCCTGTTTTTGTACTGCTTTCCAACTTCACGATGTTCTCAGATATCACTCGTTCTGATGACGTTGCTAACATCAACAGTCTCGCTGACGGTTCTGAAATATTTCTCATGCTTCGCCACATGTGCTACACCTATTAATTAGCCAGCTATTTAGAAAATATTGTTAGTGACTGCACACCGCACTTCGTTAGCTGAAAACAAAGAACAAATTTCAACTTGCCCTGGATGATCTTGACATTTTGCGTGCATCGCGCCATGTTCGGCGCTTTAGACGCTCAAAGAGTGTATCCCATCCAATCAATGTTGTCATGTTTAATAAGGTAAAGGAGGGACTTCGAATGATAGCAAATTCAGCTAAAGATCGTTTTTTTTTCAATCTTTAGCTATGAAGCCTTCTTAAAACCAGTCCCAGAAAATTTTGACTGCCTTACCGATAGTCCGCATCTTCGTCTGTCATCATCAGTAATGAAGGAACTAATGACCCGTTAAATATAGCTAATGCTTTTGATACCTATATTCAACCAGTATTTTTATCTGACACCGATGGAGTTTCAGCCTATCTCCCTTACAATGCAGCAACGTCGATTACTTGGATTACAATTAGTGAGCATGGTTTACCTAACCTAACACTGGTGTTGAAAAAAAAATTGACCATCTCTGGTGGAATACGAAATTCGTTTCTCGTGATTTATTCGTAGTGGACTATTTGATATCCAACTGCTGAAATCCCCGAGTGGCTCAACACTGGCACAGTACCATCATCATGACAGCTGGTCAAGGTACTTTCATTATTCAAGTCCGGTAATAAGAAGCTCTTAACTGCAGATCTATTTCATTAACGTCTTATCCATGTAAGATTTTGGAGGGTATAAATCCACGAACGTATTGTTATGAAGACGAAGAAGAGTGCAGTGGCACGGGACGGAGTGCTCGCGCTAGGCCCTTGAGCCATTAAATCATATCTTCAATCTGTCATCATGTCGTGCTTTCCTTGGCTTGCCACCACGTAACATTTGGTGGAGGTGCTGGGTACTCATCGTCATCCTAGTCCCCGGAGAATCGCCGCCTTCTGCTCGCCTTCGTCGTCGGCCGAGGGAACCTGGGCTCCGCCGTCCGGCTCAACCCCAGCTCGAACTGACCAGAACCGACCAGCCGCTTTCCCCCGCCCCGTCCCCAGCCCCGAACACAAGACACGACGACCAGGACCTGACGTACGATGACCCGACTGCGACCCGAACCAAGACGGCACCCCCGCCCAGGCTGTGCGGCGATCCTTCAACCCTTGACCTTCGGCAGTGGGTGACCGACCGCTGGACCTGAAGCTCCGGGGGCAACCGTCCACCAGATCATCTCCTTCATCTTTGTGGCAAGCCTTTCATCTTCTTCTATCCTTCCTGATCATCCTCATCGTCACCTCACCATTCGTAATTCAAGCAATCGATCGGGACGATCGCTCTGAGGACCGGGGTCATGTTATGAAGACGAAGAAGAGTGCAGTGGCGCGGGACGGAGTGGTCGCGCTAGGCTCTTGAGCCATTAAATCGTATCTTCATTCTGTCATCATGTCGTGCTTTCTTTGGCTTGCCGCCACGTAACAATATCATGGAATTTTTGAATCTTATAACGCGCTTTTTAATGTTCATCACGGCTTTAGTAAAGGTGTCTGCACAGAAATACAATTAGTTGAATTTGCGAACGACATTTTCTGCCCGGTAGATATCGATTCCTATGTGGACGCTATATTTATTGATTTTTATGACTTTCGACAATTTACTACTTTACAATCTCCTATGCAGATTTAACGAGAAATTGAAAAATTCTCGCTTGGTCAGTTGGATTAATAGTTTTCCTGAGACCGGTCACAATTTGTTTATTATAATTCAACTAACTCTTGTTCCGTCGACGTGTCATATGGTGTCCCTCAGTTGTCGGTGCTTGGTCCGTTGTTTTGCTCAATATACTGTCACGAAAAGAGGGGAGTTCATAAAAGTAAAAGGGCTGACAAAGACAAGAGCTGTTCTGTAAGACTCAGACCGAAGAGCGCAAGAACGTTCTCAGCTTCGTAGTCTTTCGGGCGCCACCCGAAACCACCAGCTAGCATTACTCCCACTCTCTAAAAAAATGTCCACAGAAAAAATTGTTCCTGGTGTGAGCTAGAGCCCTCAGTGGTTGAAATACGGCTTCATGCGAAGCACTCGCACTAAGTCTGACGGGAGCTGACGACTGGAACTTGGCGCACTACCGTCAGGAACAACCTCGTAAGTAATATCTGATATGCGGCGCAACACTCTGTACGGTCCAAAGTATCGGTTGAGAAGCTTTTTCGACAAGCCTGGGCGGTGGACGGGCGCACACTTCGGCACCGGGCTGGAACGCGACGAAACGGGGCCGGTCAATACATCGGCGCGCATCTTTTTCTTTCATTCAACAATTATTTTCATTTAATAATTACTTTCATTCCGTGTACTCCCTCAGGGATGAGACTGCAAACATGTCTTGACCATAAATTCCTGAAACGGACCTTAGAACGTTAGAAGGTGTTTTGACACTATTACTAAATCTTAAGAAAAAATCGGCTGGAGGCCCTGATAACATTCCAAGTTCATTCCGTCGTCGTTATGCCAAATATGTGTCCCATATATTAGTGCCCATTTTTCGCTTGTCTTTATGTGCTGCAGTTGTACTAGATGATTGGTGTGTTGCTCGTGTTATAGCCATTCACAAGAAAGGTGACCGTCTCTTGATGGAAAAACTACCGGTCTATATCTTTAGCCTCTACGTGTTGTAAATTATTGGAACACATCATTGCACATATTCTCACCTATTTTCTTGAAAGCCATAACTTGTTTTCTCTTTTACAGCACGGATTTCGAAAGGCATTATCAACGTGCACTCAACTTGTAAAAACAGTCCACGATGTCTTTAAAATTCTTAAGTCATCTGGCCAGGCAGACCTCATTTTCCTCGACATTAGCAAGGCCATCGATCGTGTCCCTATTCGCAAGATTTTGACTAAACTTTTAAATTTCGGTGTTCCTTCATTCATAACAAATTGGATAAACGCGTGCCTTTCAAATTGCACCAAGTTTGTTGATTTTAGAGGGAATTTACCAGTTTCATCGGGAGTGCCCAGGGAAGGGTTTTAAGGCCTATTCTTTTTTAAATATACGGCAATGAAATAACTAGTGAAATTCATTCTAATGTTAACATCCATCTGTTTTTAGATGATTACTTTTCTTATAAGCATAAAACATGCGAAAATCATCAAGAAAACCTATTGACCGGTTTGACAAAAAATAATGAATGGCGTGCGAAGTCCGATATAACGTTAAATTTCGAAAAAACAGTGATGCTTCGTGTCACAAAGAAAAAAAAACGTTCCTGTCTTTTCATACCAAGTTAATGATCTGGGCGTCCACTTCGGCTGCGGGAGGTGGTTGGTTCGGAACCCACCTCCGGACACCCACCGGTAAAAATGGGTACAAGCCACCCCCGGCCCGGCGCCCGGCATCTTCAGGGGTGTGTGTTTGGAGAAGGCTCCGCAAACCCCTCTGCGCCCCTTCGAGGGTAAACCCAGTTTTGAACAACTCAGCCTGCAAAGGTGGTAACCAGCGCTGACATCACCGTTTGAACACTAAAGTCCTTCGTCAGAAACGATTCAGAGTATCACTGCTTTCTGGCTGCCCGACCTTGTGAGAAAAATGGCAAGCCTGTAATTAATTTAATGACAACCTTGTAAAGGAAGTTAACGGATATAAATACCTGGAAACTACACTGACTAACACCCTTTCGTCGGCTGCACACATAAAAACACTTGCGCTTCTGCTACACGCAAACTTGGCTTTCTGCGACATAAGTTTAAACAGGCACCCTCAGAATTAGAACTCCAAGCCCATAAAGCATTTCTAATACCAAAACTCGGGTACGATTCAGTGGTGTGATGTCACTTCTACATAAAAGACAAAAAATTGCTGGAAACGGTTTAAAGGCGTGCAGTTCATTTTATATTTATTATATATGGGGCCACACATCCTATTTCAAAGTGCTTCGCAGACAATAACATCCAAACGCTTGAAATCAGAACGAAAATTGCGCGATTTAGGTTTTTATTTGCCATTTACAGAAAGCGTCAAATTTTAGCTCAAACACTTATATTATGCCGTTTACAACGCGTTCATTCAGGCATCGTCACGTCCACAATTTGCTCCCATAGAGCGCGCGCACAAATTTGTTCAAGTCTTCATTGTTTTCATGAACAACAAACGAGTGGAATTGTCTACCTCCAACAATTTTGTTCTTCGGAAAATTTTGAATGTGCTTTAACCACTATGTTTCAATCTTGATGCATGCTTGATGTTTCTTTGCGATATAATTGTGATTATTTTCCTGCCTCGAACCCGGAGGTTATTCTACTTTGTTTTCACGGCGGGGGCTTAGCGAGCGACCAAGCGGAATGGTGACCTGGCGTATCTTTGAAAGGCGCTGTTGTGCGAGGTAATCTTTAATCACACGGGGTCGTTGACCGAACACGGGTCTAGACCCGTCGGCAGGAAAACCCTCCAGTCAGAGTTCTCGATATGGACACTAAAGGAAAGCGTGACCAGGTTCCCCACAGTGGTAGCAAAGGCACCGGTTGTTGGCGGCCCGCCAGACGTTTATTTTTCAAAGGGTGGTCGCAGGTACTCCTCATTCCACTAACCCCACGAAAACTATTCCTTGGCTTCGGCCAAAGTCACATTGTGAAAAATATAAGATCGTAATTCCTGTCGAAAGATATTGGTGGCTTGCAAGAAATATCTTCCAACTATTTCAAGACATTTTACAGAATGCAACAGCGCTCGACAATGCGACCGATACGGCTCTCTTACGCGCAAGCACTTGTAACCCTCAAACACTGAAAAAATGTGTTGTGTCTTGGGAGGGGAACGACTCTGTAGCCAAGGTGTAACAAAAACTCAGGTTTAATGTCAGCACGCCGTAAGACCGCGCGTCCCGCTGGTCGACGACTGCCCGTGCAAACCAGCACGCCATGCACTTATATCGAGATACAGACAGACAACGGGGCGGTGCCCAAACACCGGCACGTGGCCATGAGTTCGCAGTTTGCTTATCGTGATACAAACACTACATTCCCTCTTCCCTAGACGTTGCATGTTCTCATCACAAATGGTTGTCATTTATAACGAAAGGTTAGCTTTTATGCCGACAGAACAGAATCAAGTTAATAGTTCAAACTGTAGCTCCATATGTTGGTTGACACAATCACGGCCCTGGAGTGTACCGATCCGGGGGACGTCTTTCCTTTGTCGGATACCGATGTCGTGTTGAGGCTTCGTGGCCCCTGGCGCCAGGAGAAAACCTCGAGTCGGGATCGGTGTCTTCGGAACCGAGGGCTGCCGTCGATACTCCGCCTCCTGCGGTGACCGCTCCTGGATCTTCCTCAGTTGTGCTTGCTGCTTGTTTCTGCGGTTGCACGGCACTCTGGTCATCAGTACCCGTTGGTGACCCAGATGGTTGCCATGAGTGCCAGGAGTCCTCACCATGGGCGCCGCAACTGTGGTCGGCAGACAGTGCCTCCGGTTCTGCCTGCCTTGCGCGTATGTGGTCTTGATGCCTCTTCCATTCCATGACACCACCTGGTGTTGTCACCTGTAACACATAAGACACTGGCCCCGAGCGTGATGTCACCGTTGCCTCCAACAATCTTTCACCTTCTCTAGAGTTGCTCACAAACACTCCGTCACCAAGAACAAACTTCTCTGAAGTTCATGGGGTCGCTCTGCGTCAAGCCGGCCGGGAAGGCAAGTTTCCGTGCCAGCTACACGCAGGCGTTATTCAAGTACGCAACACATTTCCCCAACCCGTGGCGCAGAGTCGCAGCCACGGCAAGTCCGGACGAAATAGGCAACGGCAGGGCACGCTAGGAAATAGTTTATTATCCTAACGCGAGGTCAAGCACACTGCGGAAGAATGTTCTATCCGTAAAATGGATGTTCAGCAGCTCACCAGGTCGTTGACGTCGTCTGGCGTTGGTGTTCGGGGGCCGGCGGTCAGCGGAGGGGGTCCCTTGGGGCACTTAGGTCAGGTCCAGCCGCGAGAGTCTCTTCCCGCTGCGCGTTCCCCCTTTTATCCCCTCGGTCATCGCCTCCCTAGCAGCAAACCGTTGCCGTCAAGCTTAGGCATGCTACCCTCTGCGCAGAAGGCAGCGCGCTGCCGTGACGTCACGTCAGTGCTGGGGCGGAAATGATAGAGTCGCAGGGGTGCCTTCTCTACACATTCCTGGTGGCCAGCTCGCCCGTGTAAGTCACGCTGAGGGTTTACATGAGCCCGGCAAAGGTCGGGATAAGTCGGCTGTCGGGCAGAAAACCGGTTGTCGGGCTCATGTATACGCTAGGGGGTTGAGTTAAGTAATCGTCGTATCGAGCTGGGCCAGCCCGACCGCAGGGGGTAGGTTGACTTGTCCCGACATTGGCCCAACCCGGTTGGAAGGAGC
Source organism: Amblyomma americanum (assembly GCF_052857255.1). NCBI lineage: Eukaryota > Metazoa > Arthropoda > Arachnida > Ixodida > Ixodidae > Amblyomma > Amblyomma americanum. The sequence continues at coordinate 47,178,032 of NC_135501.1, forward strand.
ATGTATACGCTGCCGCGTCGGCTTATCGTCTCCTTGGTCTGCGGCGCTGCACAAGCCTGGGCGCACCTCCTCCTCTTCTAGCATCCGCGCGTGGATTGCTTGCTCAATGATAGGGGCAGCGGCGGTGGCTGCCCGACAGAAAACCGGCCCATATAAACGCGGTCCCGTCGGGCTCGCCAGCCCGACATTTGGCGCGCCCCTACTCGACCCGCAGCGTCGGGCTCATGTAAACAAGGCTACGGTCGCCGCTGGCGCGCACGACGACGAGGGGATACCAGTGTACGTATCCCACAAGTTCTTTGCGACTGTGCGTTTGTCGAAACTGCTTTTGCTCGACCACTGAACGAGCACTAGGCTTAAGAAAATCGAGTCGAGTTCTGAGAGGTCGCCCTATCAAAAGCGAAGCCGGAGATTGCTGGGTGGTTGCGTGTGGTGTATTCCGGTACGCTAGAAGGAAACAGGCTAGTCGCTCTTCAATGGGCCGGGCTCTGGCGTCCTTTAGCAGGGCTTCTTTCACTCTTCGGACGAATCTTTCAGCCAAACCGTTACTTGACGGGTGATATGCCGCGGACCGTGCATGTCTTATTCCGTTCATTATGAGGAATAACTGAAATTCTTTGCGGCAAAACTGCGGCCCGTTTCTGACACGATAACCCCGGGCAATCCAAAACGGCTGAAGAGGTCATGCAGCTACCGATGGTAGCTTCTGCCAAGGTCGAGGGCATTCCAAACACCTCCGGCCACTTCGAATGGGCGCCCACCGCCACCAAAAAATTGCGCTGAAGAAACGGGCCAGCAAAATCCAAGTGGAGTCGGGCCCATGGCCTCGTAGGCCCAGCCCACGAATGAAGGGGAGCTTGGTTAGGCAGCGCTCGTTGCTGCTGGCATGCCGCACACATTTTCACGGTGTTCTTCATGTCTGCTTCAGTTCCTGGCCACCAGACGTAGCTCCGGGCAACCTCCTTCATCCGCAACACTCCAGGATGCCCCTCGTGCAGCTCGTCCAGGATTCTCGTCTATGAATACGGAGGAACCGCAATGCGCATTCCCCAAAATAAACATCCTTCGTTCACCGACCACACCAGTCTTCTTGAAACGAACGGTTTCATCTGTTCATTAGTCACCCGCTCGGGCCATTGTCCTGTTACCGCGCGATAAGAACTCGCCGTAAGTTGTGGTCACGTGATGTTTCTCGCGCAATATCCGAGCTTGTTACTGGAAAAGTCTCCCACCGAAGTGTTGTTGTTGTTGTTGACCTCACACAATAACACATACCCACAAGGGGGATTGGCCATAACCAGGCGGTGACTATTTAAATGACCAGTTGCATGTGGCAAGCATGGGATGACCTACCAAAATTTGGATCGCACAGTTTCCGTAGCCGAGGTGGTTGCAGGAGGTTAGGGGGTCATACAAACTAAAATTTAGGCAAAGAAGGGGTAGGGATGACTATAAATGGTTGTAAAAACCGAAATACAGAAGATGATAATGGGATGGGCAGGACGAAAGCTCATGATGGTAGCAAAATGGTGGTTTGAGCTAGTTGGTACATATTCACAATTTCACCAGCGCTGCGACTAGGAACAAGAACAGAGAAGGAAGACAAGGACAAGCGCTACCTCAACTGGGCAAAGAGCACGTCTGGCATGCCACGAAGCTACCCTTGCTTTGAAGGCACAAACTGCAATTAGAGAAGCCAGGGCTGCCTGGTTGTCAAAAGGAGCGGGATTAGGACATGATGGTAGACGTTTTGATTCTAGGAGATAATTTTGAACGGCAGATCAAACATTCCCATTGGTATGGCCAAGCATAGAAGCGCCAAGAGACAGAACAACCGCAGAAGACAGGCGCAAACTGAGATTCTGTATTGGAACTTCTAATAGTCGCCTCCTAATCGATGAGTAGCGACGGCAAACAAGAAGAAAGTGCTCTATTGTTTCCGGCTCCGCACAATACGGACTCAATGGACACCGAAGAACGTAGCAAGCGGTTACTTCGTCATCTTCTTGCTTCTCGCCACTCACGGGCAGCGGTAGACGCGACAGACAGTCTGCCTCTACGTTGCTTTCCCCTGAACGATAGACGATATCGTAACAGTACGCCGACAGCGTAAATGCCCACCCCTGCAAAGGTGCAGCAGCAATGCTTGGTATTGCTGGTTTGGGACCGAGCATCGTCTGTAAGGGATTGTGATCAGTTACGAAGCTTAACTGTCTGCCATAAATATAGTAATGGAACTTCCTGAATCCGAAGACTAAGGCTAGCGCTTCCCGCTCTAACTGGATGCAGTTCCGTTCACTCGGCGACAATGTGCGTGATACAAACATGATCGGCCGCCTGGACCCATCTTGTTCCACTTTCGATAAGACGGCACCCAGCCCATAAGATGAGGCATCGCACAGTACCTGAAGCTGGTCTTCTGGATCGTATTGTGCCAGCACCGGCGCTTTTGTTAGCAACCTTTATCTTTTTAAACGCTACGTCGCACTGTTCATTCCACACCCATGGCGCATTCTTGCACAGGAGCCGATTCAGTGGGAAGATGACTGTTGATAACTTCGGCAAAAATTTTCCGTAGTATGTTACCATGCCCGTAAACGTTCTCAGCTGTTTTTTATCGGCTGGAACGGGGGCTTCTAATACGGCCTTTACCTTCTCAGGTGATGCTGCAATTCCTTGTTTACTGACCACATGACCCAGGAACTATAATTCTGGTTTCAAAAATTCACACATCTCTAGCTTAATCCGCACACCCCTTTCATGCCACCGGTTTAGTAACGCATCCAGGTTCACTATGGGCTCTTTTTTGTTCCGCCCGTGCCAAGAATATCACCTAGGTAGCATATTACACCTTTCAATCTCTTTAACATGTAGTCCATTATCTCTTGAAAAATCACCGGTGCACATGTCACTCCGAAAGCTATGGGATTTATTGCATATACAGTCCTTTGTGCGTATTGAGGGTGAGGTACTCGCGTGAAACCTTATCCATCATGACTTGCTGATCATCATCATCATCATCATTTATTTACCCTTAAGGGCCCCAGGGGGCATTACATAAGGGGGGGGGGCGAACAGTAATCATGTCACAAAGAACAAAATTGGAACATAAACTTAACACATGTAGATACAGCTGTGAACACTTCAAAAGAAAAACAAGCAAGTAAGTTAGTAAACAAAAAAAAAGAAAAAGGGCCTTCAACAGGAATTAGTTGGGGAATAAATCAATTAACATCTGTTTAAATTGCTGATACTGCTGATACGCTGAACTTGCTGATACGCTCTACTCAGGTTAATCTTCGAGAACAACTGCCTTCCCGAAAGTGTGGGCAAAATTTCTTAGATCTTGGGCAAGGGGTAGTAGTCAATGTTTAAGCAAGGGCTCAAAGAGGTCTTATAATCCCCGCAGATGCGCACGCGCCATCTTTTTTTACCACTGGCACAATTGGTGAGGCGAAAGAACTGTTCGTCGATCACGCCCAGACTAACTAGTTTTTCGAGTTCTTTCTCCACCGCTTCTTTCAGTGCGAATGAAATGCTTCTAACTTTGCAAAAGTTTGGGTGTTGTTCCGGCTTCAGAGACAGATGAGCTTGCTCACCTTGAATATCGCCGAGTTCATCGTTGAACAACTGATGATGTCTGTTTAAGACTAGTTCCAAGGCCCCGCAGTCTTGCGCAACCACGTCATTAATGCTACTCCAATTGAGCCTGAGCTGATCTAACCAGTCTCGTCCTATCAGAGCACGACCCTCCTGGCAGAGGGTGTGCAGAGGTAGCTGGAGAGACTGGTGCTGATGCTTGACGTTACTGCTACCACCCCTTTCTGGCGCATGTACTCCCCTGTGTAAGAACTAAGCAACACCGATGGCGGGCTTAACTTCTTCTGTGGGAAGCATGAGCGAGAGAACATGTACGGCATCGCCGGCACTGCTGCTCCAGTGTCCTGCTCCATGTCAAGTGGCACACCCTGAACACACATCTTAAAGCGTATCGGCTCTTGATGCGGTTTCTCGAGCGTTGTTTGCAACAGTGGCTCGATATCTTCCTCGGTCTCGAACGCGCCGAAGCTTTGCCTCTTGTGGTTTCTTTTCCGAGTGTCTGGTCCGCTCGATTTCGGAGGGTGCGAATTAGATAACAGCTAGGGGCGGCACATCTTTTAAATATGCCCTACTTGGTGGCATCTAAAGCAAGTGGCTGTTCTGAACCGGCAAGCCCGGTTGCGATGACGCAAACCACATCGCGTGCACGGCGAACCGTCCCGTTCAAGGGACTCTTCTGCAGAAAACTTCTGAAAGTCCTCCTGGGTTGCACTGCTAGGTCGGCACTCTGTAACGTTCTTGGAAGCAGCCTCTACTGATAAGGCTATCTGAACCGCCTTTTTGATGGCCAGAGATGCATCCTCAACAAAATGTCTCTTCTGGATGTCAGCGCTGGACAAACCATATACAGATCTGTCTTTCAGAGATTCTTCTAAGTTCGCTCCAAAGTTTCATGTTTCTGCAAATCGCTTGAGGCCTGTCACGAACTGCTTGATGCTCTCCGTTTGCTGTTGCGTTTTCCGGTGAAACTTTGCTCTTTCCTCTATAACCGATTGCTTGGGCGAAAGATGTTTCCGTAATGCTTTCTGCAGTTCTAACAAAGACTGACTAGCCGGCGTGTTCGGGGCCGTCAAACTCTTAAATAACTTGTACGTCCTCAGGCCCACGATACCCAGGACGGCATCTACTTTGTTCTCGTCTAGAATCTTATTCACTCGCAAGAATGCATTAATCCTTTCTCCATACGTTTCCCAATCCGACTGAAATTCAAAGAAAGATTCCACTTGCCCAATCGTGACCATCCAGTATGTTTCCGAGCCGCTCCGTCGTTATTGTACGCTTGACTGAATATTCGTCTTAACGGTCTCCGTGGGTACGCTCATCGGTCTGCTTCAGGATCCCATCCTCGTCGCCAGAAAGTTTTGCCCTGGGAGGGGAACGACACTGTAGCCGAGGTGTAACAAGAACTCAGGTTTAATGTCAGCCGGCCGTCAGAACGCGCGTCTCGCTGGTCGACGACTGCCCGTGCAAACCAGCACGCCATGTACTTATATCGAGATACAGACAGGCAAGGGGGCGCTGCCCAAACACCAGCACGTGGACATGAGTTCGCCGTTTGATTATCGTGATAAAAACACTACAAAATGAGTGTGCGGTCAGCCGTGCAATTGTTCAGCGCTCCAGTAGCAGCAGCGTTAGGCTACCTGAAGGACGAGGTTGGCCGTACTTCTGATGCAGAGTTCGCTACAGCAGGGTCAACAATGTACTTCATGAAATTCATACAGAAGTGGCTTACTCTCATAGAAGTGAGCAACAGTCAAAAACACATTAATCGAAATGATCCTGACGCACGTCAATTCATATCAGTTGATGATAAGAGATTGAGATGGCCTGATTTTGAATTTCTTGCTTACATGGAGGAACTCAGAAAGAAAAGCAAACCTGAAAACTTTCTCACAAAGAAAAGCTACCATGCACTCTTGATAGCAACGGAGTCGAATGTCTAAGGCATTCGACATCTGCTTCTTGTCAGAAAGTTCGAGTTTGTGTTGACGAGAAAAATGTCAAGTGACCCAATTGAATCCTTATTTGGATTCTTGCGCAGAAGAGACGGGTGCAATGATGCGCTGGATGTGAAAAGTGGTGTATATGGGCTGGAAAAGATGCTCAAGATGTTCGAGTGATAACAACGTGCAGCATTCATCCTCTTTCTGAGCAAAAAAAACTAATTCCAGCTAACTAGCACTAATACCCGCTCAAAGAAGCGACGAAAAAGATTCTTAATGTAGGAGAACAGAAACTGCATGAACAATGCGTCCGCACAACGCCGCTCGTTTCAAACCCGGACGAGGCCAGTACAGCTTTAATAGGCGGGTTCATCGTTCGCACAGCAAGTGAGCGAATCCCATGTGGAAATTGTATTTCTCTCCTGCAGGCACCTAAAGGCAACAATCCCCTACACGGTCTGTTCGCTCACCAGGACTGAGGAGGACTTTACTACCCAAGCGTGGAGCTGGTAAATGTTCTGAGAGGGCTTCGGAGATTTGCCGATACCGTGCTGAACAAAAGAAGCTCTATTTCTAAGCTGTTAGATGTCTGCGTCGAAAGAAGCATCCGGGCTCTCATGGAACTTTCTGTGATCCGTTGCGAAAAGTGCGACGAAAAGCAATGAAAGATGATTCTGTATCTAATCGCAAAGAAGTTTATTAAGCCCATTTTCACGAACTATGCCGTTGAAGTGACGGACAGAAACAGAGCGACAAAGCTTCTTGAGCGGAAACCATTGTTCCGCAAAGTGTTGAAGCTATAGCAGGCCAACTCTGTGAAGCCGTGATGTTGTTCTTCATGACGAAGTAGACAATGCGTAATCATTTAACTTGCCCCAATAATGATGAAGTAAACACAGTTTATACGCGTACTTGAATCCCTACTACGCGGCGTCCTTCATTTTCTCGCGTTTATCGAAACAGACCGATCGCCCCGGTACTGCAAGCTCTTTATAATATGTGGGACTGATGCAAAATACATTTAACATCTACTTGTGATAATCCGCTAGAAGCCACCACAAGTGGTTAAATTTTGATGCCCGAAATGCCCGAGACCTCTCATTAGGTACTGGTCCGGGCTAGTTGTAGTAAGCGGTTTTATTAATATAATGAAAAGGAAGGAAAAGATTTCTGCTAGCCCTGGTATCTGTCATCGATACGAAAGCACCTGAGCTGGGGCAGTGGAAATAAATAATAGCAGACAGAATGGAGAAATGAAATGAAAGGGGTGAAGGTACGGGAGGAGAGGATTTGACTCATGTTGAGCAGAAAGGCGCGCGGCCGGCAAGCTGTCATCCCCGCTGCTGTAATCAAGAAATAGAAAATAAAGTAAGCTCCAGGACATGTCTGCGCAGAAGCACGCGTGGCGAATTTTACTTATATCGTGGCTATACGTGACGGCAACCAAAGTAGCATATTTTCCCCAGTAGTGATTTACTGAAAAGCGATACCAAAAATAAGGCGCCTCTTCTTGACGACAGTGTAATTCGTCACGCATGCTATTGCTTACTGACGCGCTTAAGGTAGGTACGGCAAAGGGATATGCGGGGTGAACTTGCGCCAAGAAGTAGATGGGGCGAAAGGGGGGGGGGGGGGGGTTAGGAGTGCCTTCATGGCATCAAGATAAAAGAAACAGCATATGCAGCGACGAGAGTTTCACGCACTCGCTTACCAGCTACAGCGCCTAAATAGTACGGCTGTCGTACTGGGAAACGTTTTTCTCGTCAGGTTCTGAAGAAAACGCTCGACATGCTACCTTGTAGGGTTTAACCCTCACCTCCCCTTGGCGCCAGCATTTCAGCTGAGGGCGCCACCACATGCCAGAAGAAAGCCATGTAGTGCATTTTGAGAATTTGAGCATCAGCACTACGAATAGCTCAAGGTTGCTTCAAACCTCGGTGAAATTCATTTTTCAGATGGTCACTTCACAAAAATGAAGGGCGTAATCGCTGTGCAGCTATTCAGAGAAGCCCCTGCAGGAATTAGGTACACTGTAGATCAGGGAACGTTACCACCGGAAGCTGAAACCACTGCTTGGTTTTTTTAACTTTTATTCAAGTGGTACACGATAATGAGAGCTCGCCATCCGTTGGTCGCCTTAAGCGTGATTGACAAAGAAAAGTATGAGCGAGCAGTTTCAGTTTTGAACCTTGCGTCAGAAGTTGTCTTGGTACTCAGCATTGGCGTTGCGAAAAATCTGGAAGCCCTGCTAGTCAGGCGTAGTCATGTCGACAGATGTTGGGCTGAAGCTACACCTTTACCTCCTGAAAGAATGCGGGTACAAATTTGTCCTGACTGGCAGGCTTAACCAAGACTGCTTGCAGAATTTATTTTCGGTAATCCGAATGCGGGCGCCTGTGCCCAGCCCATATGATCTAAAAAAATACCCATAAAATTGTGTCAGAGAGCCAGTTTCTAAATGTTCAAAAAAAAAACTGGCTGCGAAATTGACGACAGTGATTATTTGGTTGATTTTCTCTCTCCAGAAATACAGCATGCGAGGCAGTGCGAATCTGGCAAAAATGAGGAAGTCACTGATGTCGATCTGCACCCAGTGTCTTCTATCGAGGGCGACATACTTTCTCATTTAGCAGAATTCTTAGTTAGGCCAATTTTGTCTACTGTGGAACATTGCTTGGTCTGCATGCGCATGCTGACCGCGGAAGAGCCCTAAGAACAGCACAAACTCGTTCAGCTGAAACAGTTTGTACAAGGTGGGAAAAATTTAACTTACGTAAGCCAAGAAGTTTTGAAAATTGTTGAGCAGTGCGAAACGACATTTAAATTTTTTTTCTGAAACAAGGGTTAATATTCGTTTCAAAAAGCCAATGAAGACACTAAGACAAATGATTATAAGTAGTGTGGCCCTCTCACAAGTTTCGTGCACACAGCACTCAGAAACTTTCCAGAAACTTGTTGACCGTTTTGCGTCCCTTAGGCTTCGTATTTTCGCACAATGGCTGAAGACACCTGAACTTCTTGATGATCATATGGAAGCAAAACAATAGCAGGCGCAGGCCTTCAGTGAATACAAGTTGGCTTTTGTTGAGAACGCAGAGCGGAATGTGAACATTAAATATCATGGATATTGTAAACAAATGGATTATTCTTTGCGGTTCTGATATTTACATGCTGTGTTTCACTCAGCAACACCGACTCCTATGGTCAGTGCATTTGATGCCCGCCGTATTCCGATGGCGAAAAGTTCGGAGGCTTGGAGTAGCGACACAAAAAATATATCTTTTAATTTGGTTTTGTTGAAGTGGACAGGCTGGTCATTACGAGCTGGCATTTCCTTGAACCTTCCCACAACTGAAGTCCGATTTTCACGGCGAATGTGCAGTGGCTATGGCTATCCCGCTCTTGTGCAAAATGAATCATACACAAGCACAATTGAATTGTAGACTACGAAAGAAAACCACGCAGTAGCAGATTCAACAAAGGTGACCGTTTTACACATTTCTTGAAAGGAAGACAAATTAAAAAATAGTGTTAGTCAATTTTGTGCTACCATTAAACAGTGAGGCTCCAACACAGTACACTGGTATGTTTCAACAACACCCCAAACACGAGGTGAGCAGTGTATGTCAAAATCTTCTAACAGTCGTTGTGCTTTAATATATTTATCTCTTATATACTGCCACTGCTTTGTCGCAGTAGCAACAGAGGAGCAGGTTAATGCCCAAACATCCCCGAAACTGTCTTTGACAAGAAAGCTTGATATTCTCATTAGAACTGCCCGAGTGGCCGTGCTTGGCGATTATGAAATTCCAGCTCTTAATAAGCAATTCTGACTGTTGGAAAAGCAATTGGGATGTAGAGTATGCGAATGTACAGATAGCGCTGGAAGTGTTACAACCGCTGTGAGAGTGTAATGAATGTTTGCAAGGCGTCGAATTTCTCAGCAGATGAGCTGCGAAACATGACATATTTTAGCTTAACTAACTCCGATTCACTGTTTGAAACATCTCTGGTACCACCCTTTCTTTTTAGAACACCAGGTATGCGTATTTTCACGCGGTAGTGGCAGTTTTGTCTTCCTAACGGCCCGCCGTCGCATTGCGCTCTATGCAGCCGAACGGGAGAGTGTGACCCAACATGTTGCCGTCGCGAGCAGTGTCCTCACCCTGAAAGCGGAGGCGAGCGGGCATCGAGGTACCCCAGACAGTGTCAGAGCGTGGCGCCACCCCTCGATGAAAGCGCGCAACTCCGCGGCGGAACGCCAACAATGGGAGAGCGAGCCGTCTGCCTCGCATCCAGTTAGAGGAGGCGTTGACTGAAATCTTACAGTATATGAAAAAATTGCATTTATAAACTCTTCCGTTTTAAAAATTTTGCCGCTACCATCTGGAAGACGTTGAAGCAATGAGAGTTAGCTGTTTGGTAGCGCAATCTATCGAACATGCGATGTATTACCACGTGATTAGCCTACTTTTCCGTACCTCACGGCGAGCGGGCCCCTGCCGCCTTGTGAGCTGCCGACTGTTGACGTCCCGGACGCCACGTTAAGACTAACCATACCTAAATACTAACCTAATTAGGCAATATTGATGCCGTAAATCTTCTACTCATCGAGCCCGTTACGAATATGCCATTAGTTAGGTCATGACGTCCTCTGTTAGTTAATTAGAAGCAATTAAATTTAAGTGAAATGATAAATAAATTTTAACTAGATTAGGTAATATTGGAGTATATCATGTTATAATTATCTAGAGGATTCCAAATATCTATTTCGTTTTATAATGACCTCATGATTTACTGCGTTATCAGCGATTAAACATAGTCACGTGACTAGTTAATTATGACGCCACAGAATCAGTGACCTCAGCAATGAATTACCAGTTCAATAGACTGATATTCTGTATTTGTACATAGGGCATATTACCCCCCACCCCTATGCTTTCTTACTATCGCTCCCCATTCGTTTCCCTCTTCTGTTCTTTTAAGGCGAACGCCTTTAATGGCCGATACTCGCGGTTGAAATCCTGTCCGTCCGGAAGTCACGGCAACGAAAGTGACGTCATACCATCCGTCCGTCCGTTACGCTCTTCAACTTGGTAAGAAAAAAAATCTTAGTGCACGACTGGACACGAACCACAATCTTTCCGTTCCGTAGCCGTGCTAACAACTACGCTACTTCCTGCCAACGCATATGTAGTTCTGCTTCTCTAGGACACTGGAGAGTGTTTGCGGAAACGCGTCGAATAAGACGGATGCCTCCCAAACGCCCTGCAGTGTCCCCAGCATTTAAGATTCACAAACAATTGTGTACTTAATTAACATCTTAACCACACATCAGTGACACAAGCAGCAACACCGCGCTAAAGGCTTTCCCCTCACCTCACTTCAGGTCAACAAAGTGCCACCCTCAAATTTTTTTTATTCCTCCTGGTCGCATCTCAGGTGCTTCACGTTTCGATGGCGGATGCCGCGGCTAGCAACTGTTTTCCTTCCATTGTCGTTTTATTAATAAATAGCCACTAACAACAATATGATAAACAAATGACGTCACCAGTCAATCATCATCATCATCATCATCATCATTTATTTACCCTTAAAGGCTCTTGGTTTAGGGCATTACATAAGGGGGGGGGGGAGTAGTCGTTACATATACAATGGTACAACAAAAATCAATACAAAGTGCAGGGTTCTTGTTAAACATTAACATCATTACAAGCATCAACACTAATAAAGACACAGCGGCTCAAGAACAACTTAGAAAAAACAAAAAACAAAAAACAGACGCATACACATTCAAAAACACGGCAGAATATCTCAGCCCTTAAAATGTGCTGTTAATAAGTGCCTGAATTTATTAGGTTCTACTTCAGTAACTATGGAATCGGGTAAGTCATTCCACAATGTAATGGAGCTAGGTAAAAAGAATTTATTAAATGAGTTTGTGGAGCCATGTATGCGCTGCAAACTTAAAGAATTGAAAAGTCGGCGTGAGGTGCGAAGCGGCAGGTGTAATACAGAGTTTCTTAGCTGTGGGAAGGTATGGTACAATTTGTGAAATAGGCAAAGCTGTGAAATTTTACGCCGAAGTGCCAGGGGTTGAAGATCAAGGGATGCCTTGATAAGAGTTATACTGTGTCGTTTGTCATACTGCGATGTGATAAAACGGGCTGCGCGATTTTGGATGGCTTCAAGCTGATCGATTAGATATTTCTGATGGGGATTCCAGATCGCCGAGGCATATTGGAGTTTCGAACGGATTAATGTTACGTAGGCGAGTTGACGGATAGAACGAGGTGAAAAAGCGAGAGATCGTCTGATAATCCCAAGCAACTTGGAAGCATCTGTACAAAGTTTTGCAATGTGCTCAGACCATGTTAGTTTGTTGTTCACAATGATTCTAAGATACCTGTATGATTCTGTTTCAGAGAGTGGTGTAGAATTTAATGAATACGGATAGCTGAGGTTATTTCGCTTTCTTGATACCTGCATGAACTTACATTTAGAAATGTTCAGTTGCATAAGCCATGACGTACACCAGGTTTCTATGAGATTTAGGTCGCGTTGAAGCAGAGTGTGATCATCGGGAGTAGATATGCTGCGGTAAAGAACGCAATCGTCTGCGAAGAGGCGAATACAAGATATGGCATTGGGAAGATCATTTATAAATATCAGAAAAAGGAGTGGTCCCAGCACCGATCCCTGGGGGACACCAGAGATGACTGTAGTATTTTGCGATCTGTGGTTCTCTATTACTGTATATTGTGAGCGTTCGCGGAGAAAGCAGTCAATCCATGACAAGATTAAAGGGTTAATGTGGAGGCAGGACAGTTTTGCCATTAAACGCTGATGTGGAACGCGATCGAAGGCTTTGGAGAAGTCTAGGTAAATGACGTCAGTTTGGAAGGAAGAATTGAATTGAATTGCTATATCGATTTACTATGGAGCCCGCCATCTGGAATTCCTCGAACTTAGAAAATTTCGCGCCGAAGAGAGGCGGTAGCAGGCCCCAAGAAATCAAGAAAGGTGATGAATGAGAGCTAAGGCTCTTAAAAATGCTTTTTTCCAGAATCTTTGGGCAGGCTACAGAGCTTAGCCACCAACCGAAATGGGACATCCTCGTCTTCCTTCAAGGTACCGTAAGCTCTTGCGATCCTGCTTCTCTTGTGAGCCGGAAGAGGGATCTTCATCGCGCCCAGGCCGCCTTCCTTGCGAGGAGTGTTGATCCTGAATACTGGCAGCAGAAAGGCGAGCCAGTGGGGGTGTGAAATGGAAACTGGAAATTCTAAACTGTGGGGTTTAACGGCCAGCAGCGAGACGTTGTTTGAGGTGCACATAGTTTATGGCTGGAGATGAATTTAGGCCGCTTGAATTTAACGTGCACTGACATCGCAGAGCAAATCACTTTACGCTTCGCGCGCACCGAAGCTCGGCCGCAGCGGTCGGGATTGAACCCGACACCTCCTGCTCAGTAGCCAAGCGCCGTAACCGATGAGTCGCCACGGCAGGGTGAAATAGAATCTCGGCACGAATATGTCACGAAGGATGGAAAAGAAACGAGTCTTTACATATTTTTCCTGTTAGCAAGACAGAGTTGAACACAGAAATCGCTGCGACCTCTCGACATGCAAAAAGAAGGTAGAATCTGAATTTACGAGGGTCCTCAAATATTTATAAGTACGGAATGTTGAGGTACCATAATTAAACGTAGCGTTAAAAAATAACAGAAAGGCGTCTGTGCAAAGTGTTTTTTTTTCTTTTTGTGCGCTACATTGCTCTATTCTGATTCGCAACTAAGGCTGATGAACACGAAAATGTGGAAATGACCTCAATAGACATACCATGCAAAATGGCAGAAGTGGCTGTCAGTGGAGCACCCGACGACTTTGCAATTGTTCTGGCGGAGAAATCATCGGCACTCTCACTGAAGGCAATGATCTCAGTGGGGCAGGCGAATGTGCTGAAAGTAGGATCGAGTCGAGTTGCCTTTCAAATGTAACTTATGACATGGTGTATATTGAGTATAACAAAAGCAAAACATGCAGATGTGCGTGAATCATAAATGACATTGTCCTTTTCGAAGTGAACATGCTTACGGAGATGCATACTAATTGCCCATTACTTACAAGTCGAGAGGGTAGAAGAAGAAGACCAGGTACTTGTCTCTGTAGTCGGACAACTTTATTTCTTTGAACTGTCCATCGACGACCGCAGTGGCGGAAAAGTCGGGAGCGGGCTTGGTCAACTTGGGCAGTGCCGTGTCTCTGGAGAATGATGAATCAAGTTAAAATATTAGTTTAAGACTGTACACTGAAAGTGCAAGCGTCAATGCGGCGCACGATATGTTTGCGGGCACGTGCGATGCGCCTGCTGGCAGTCTCTACACAGAAAAGCATACAGCGTCTGAGAGGCGTTTCGAAGGATTAGGGGACGGCTTTCTAGCGCGGGCCTCACCAGTACAATGAAGACAGCACGATGCGCAATGCGCGAGCTGAGTGCCCAGGGTTGTCCCCGAATAACGGGGAAGAACTCTGTCGGCGACGGAAAGTGAGCGAGAATTTAACCCGAATGCGAGTACGGGTAGAGGGCGGTCACGTGTTCACAGACAGACTTACGCGTCGGTTTCGGGGGCACCAAATATACAGCTCTCCAATGTAAAGCCAAGCTTACCAGCATTTCAGGGGATACTGGCGGCACAGGAGAGCTAGGAATGATGGGAGTTCAAGAGAAGTTGTCGGAACACGACTTTAAAAGCCCTTCCACTCAGGAATTACGCGTGGCGGCGTATTGTTCACTGCAAATGGCACATCGATTAAAAATTTGGCACAGTGCCGCTGCCTGCAATGGCTATTAATTATTCACTGCACTCAAATAGGTCCAACATGAGTGAGGGGTGAGAGACAAGTGGCGAATGCGAGTTAAATACAAAGCCAAAGTATGCTCACGGTCAGAACGATGCGTTTCCAGATGGGCTCCACGCAAAGCAAAGAGCCTGTCAAAAACCCTCTGATCTTGTTGCACATCTGGGGCTCGTACTGAATTTTACACATTCACACTGAATGACAAAGTTATCCTAATGGAATTTTCAGAACACCATCAGAGCCACTGGGTTCTCTACGTTTTCACTGTGCTCCAGTGATTCCCATCTTTAAGAGATTAAGACGAGCGTCGTACATAACTTGCAGCGAGCCTGAGGCCGATGGTGAAGCGGGTTATGAAACCGAGCTAATTCGAGAATGAGCGAGCATTAGCCCCAGATTGGTAGCTGTCTGAAAAAGAAAACTTACTTTACTACGTCCTCGAACAGGATTCGAGTCAGCGTCGGTGCAAAAAAAAGTTCTTATATGATGCTGTGTACCACTTGGCCACCAATGCTTCATTTTTTAACACAGTACTTATTGCAGTGATGCAATGTTTTATGTAATGCATTTGGCAAAATTTTACAGCAGAGTGGTTATGCTTCTACGCCTTGTAGTGGGGCTCTTAAAGCATTCGTGTATGTCCTACTCATTGTAAGAATCTGAGACCGTCTTACCTTCCGGACATTTGGAACGGAGGTGATGTATTAAGAGTCAAACGGTGTGCCGCATAAGCAAACTCTCTGGGCTATAAACTTTAGGCAAAAGCTGTACATGACCTATGTACAAACATTCGGAAAACAGTGGCAAATCAACACCACGCATAACACAGAACACCTAAGCAAAAAACACTGGAAAAAACAACAATGCAGAGCACATAACTAAGGCACCGTATTAGGAAACACCTAGGCAAAAAAGCACTAGAAAAACGACAATAAAGAACACAGCCCAAAGTTCAACTCCGGTTCGAACTCGGACTGCGCATACACTTATTTTATGTGCGCATTCTACTGAACTGGTGTTTTGTAGATACAACATGCACACTGCCGGTCTATCGTGCGTGTTTTCCAAAGGCTCTGCAATCCAGTTAGAGTGAACATGAACTCGGCCACCACAGCAGCCTCTCGCGACGCGTGTTGCTAGTCACCGTCCTGTGGCCGCATCCAATACCGCTGAGTCCCATGCGTTACGTTCTCCCAATTTATTGCACAAACGACGCCTAGTTACACTGCCGTGGAGGAACTTGCGGAGATAAAGCTCGTCTGACGTGTCAAACATGTCCTCTTTCTCCGTAATTTGTGGGTATCAGATCTGGTCCGTCAGTTCGGCAAGGGCTCGAGACGCGTTTATTCAAGTAAGCAGAACTAAGGGCGCTTTTCTGTCACGGCGTCACATCTACTCTAACGACCTACGTAAATTGGAGAAGCCACTAATGACACATGACCAAATGCAATGGAAAGCAAAGGTATCGTTTTCTGGATGCGCTCCGGTTGCAAAGGCTAGTATGTCTGGGTACACTCGAAAGCCACAGGTACGAACAGGAGTTTAGCGGCATCCCTGAAAAATAAATAAAAAGTTCACATGCGTTCAGTGGGTAGATCCGATGGTAATGTGGTTGCATTACCTTCCTTAGCATTACGCTTCCTTGCATTGTCTGATTTCTTTACTCCTTCTTACTACTTCCTATCGTTTAGGTACGTGCCGCGTGTTCCGTTAGTCACGGTACGTGTGGCGTGTGGCCTGGGAGTGCGCTGTAGCGGTCGTATTGCTCCGTCCACTCAACCGTTCTCCCCGGTGTCGGGTGCACCCGTTGCAAAACCTACCGGCGCTGTCTTCACGTGAAAATATTGTTTTTCTGCTCCCATGATATGTGCTGTGTTGAACAAACACTGAAAAAAAGACATCCTAACAGACACCCATGAAATCAGGATTCCGCCAGTGGAAGATATTGTCGGCAAGCCACTAGATAGGATAGTGCTGCCGGGCCTTCATAGCATTGATCAAGAGTGGCTGCTAGAAACGCGGATGAGGATGTTGGGCCTTCAATGAAGAATCCATCAACAGCGTTATTGAGATGGAAGCTGCAGGAGCCTCAAACAGAGTGGCTTTCAAGCATGGAAGCCTTAAAGTCGTTAGTAAAATATTAGTTTCTTTGCGATGTGCTGCAGTGTTTAGTGTTCAAATGTGTTCTTGGTATGTCGTTATTTCTTTTTTTCCCGATTTGACAATGAAAAAAAAGGTGTGACGGATTAGTGGGATTCGCGCTTGGTTACGGAGGCAAATGTTGTGAGTTTCGATTCTTGTTGTCTGGAAGTTTATTTCGTCATAGTTCGAAAGCACTATTGCCCTCATTACATTGGAAATGTCGGTGTGTGGTGAAGCCTTTCAAGATAGTCACTTAACGCAGAAAATGGCGACAAATAAACAAGACTTGGAGCGTAGGGCGCTCTTGGCCAACCTGGAGAAATAAACATTGCCGTGACTGGGTTTCAAACCCGCGGTGGCGCGAACATATCAGCTTCGCTGTGAACTCCATGTCGTCGCCTTCATGAACTTTCATCTGTTCACAAAATTCACCAAAGGAAAAAAAACGCACTTCCAATCGCGCGTTCAGGGTGGTGTGCAAAAACCTGATAATGATGAATTTTTATGGCGCGAGGACATCTGTGGCCAAAAAGCGCCATGGCGCAAGTTGTTTTAAAGTACTCAAGGTTGGGTCAAAAACCCATTTTTCAAGCATTTCACCCTAAAGAAGTCGAGCACCACACCAGGGGAAAACGTGTGCCCATTTTATCACCGGTGAATACCCGGCGGCACTGGAGATCCGACTCCGCACCTCCCGCATGCGAGGAGAACCTGCTGCGCGCAATATTTTGTAGTTAGCAATGCCAAACCGCCAGCAATTTTTTGTTTCTTTCACCGCTGCTGGGCGACCTGAATGAACGACCACTTTTTCCTGCAATTGCCGCTTTAATGCTCACGCAGTAATATTTGTAATTCTTGAATTCTTCAGGTGCGCATCTTTCGAGCTGAAACCAGATTTCAGACGGAACAACTTTAGATTAGAATAAGGCGCACGGAGAAAACTATGCGATGGGAAATGATAACCTTGTCTTACTCCTCTTCGCAGATCAGGTGGACGTGAAAAATGACACCTCTTTTAAATAGTAAGGAACTCGAGTGAAATTGAGCTGGAGCGCGGGACCGAATAAGTCTTTGGGCCTACTTGGGGGTCAGAAGCCATTGAAAGTATCGGGGGTAGCAGAGAGTCACGTGACAACATGCGACATGGATTCCGGCATCAGCCGGTATCAGAACATGTTGAAAACCATACTTATACATTAGTCAATCAAAAAATCGTCTCCGAGTACACACACAAACAAAACAAAAATGCATCACACAGAAATCAGAACAACAGCCATCTTATACAGCAGTAATCTCACCTCATCACCCTGTGCTAGTGCCATAGATGAAATTTTATAAGTGTCGTAGAAATTCACTTCATGATGACGACTGAACAGCAGTATCTGGAAAAGAGTTCGTCTTTACAAGTTCGGGGAAAATAACTAAACTTGAAACAATTATTTTGTTACAGTCGGTATGGGATAAACTTAATATGACGATATCTTGATGTTTCATTTGTTTTGATATCAAGGTAATCTGATTTATTTATTTTAAGATAATAATTTATTACAAGGTCAAGAGCTTTTAATCTTTCACAACTGGTTCTGGTTTCTAGCATTGGTAGTTGAGATTGTTGGCAGAGATCTGTTGAAGAATAGTTTCGGCGGTATTTATTAAAGATAAACATTGCAGCAAGTCGCTGAATCCTGTAATGCTTCTGAAAATTAGTCGCTCTGTGAGGATCAAATATTACTTTAGCACATTTGATTATCGGTCTTACTAGTGTTTTGCAAGAGAGGCACTTTACATCTGGAGTAGCACTGTGCATAGTGCATCGCAGGCAGCATAGTGTTTTGAAATCTGCAGAAATGACATTTTAAACGTAGGCATTGTATCGTAGATCTGATGTAAATGTTATGCCTAGGCATTTTTACTGATCGACTCTTTCGAGCATATAACCGTTGATAATTGTAATGAAGCACATTTTTCTTTCTAGTTACTGACATGAACAAAGGTTTTTTAAAGTTTACCTCTATGTGCCAGTCGTTACACCATTTAACTTTTAATATGCAGGTTTAAATTTAATATCATCTGATCATCAATTGTATTTAAGTTGCTGTACATCACGAAGTCGTCAGCAAAATTCTTAGTCAATGCTACTTTGTAAATCATTATTAAAGACCAAAAATATGAGTGGGCCTAAGACGCTACCTTGCTGTACACCTGAAGCAACGGGAAGAATGTTGGACTGACAACCTCTAACAGTTACATGCTGTTCACGAGAAGATATATACTCAGAAAACTATTCTGTAAGTGTTTGATTTTTAAAGACCGCATTAATCTCACATAAAAATTTCCGGTATGAAACTTTACCAAATGCTTTCTCAAAGGCATATATATTGTCTGTTGGACCACGTGGACTTAATGTTTCTGCGAGGTCATGAACTATTTTTATCAGTTGGGTAATTGTGGGCAGTTGCTTTCTGAAGCCATGCTGGCGATAATATGGGATATCATGGTGGTCGAGATAGCCGAGCAGATGTTTGGATATGATGTGTTCAAGCAACTTCGAAACTGTACCAGCGAGAGAAATCTGGCGATAATTGTAACAGAATTGTTTCCGCTTTTGTAAACCGGTATAACTTTTGCTCGTTTCCAGTCAGTTGGAAAGCCGTCGCTACTAAAAGAGGAGAACCATTTTTGTCACATATTTAGATACCCATTCAGCGTACCTAAATAAAAACTCTTTAGGGATACGATCTGCACCTTGGCTTTTCTTGATGTCAGATTTAGAACACCTTGCTCGACAATTTGTAAATCAGAAACAGGAGGTCTTTCAGTTAGAGCATTGAAAGGAGGACGTATACCATTATCACGTATGTAAACAGATGATAAATATAAATTAAGGTTTTCGCCACGCTTATGGACGTTCTCCTCGGTCCGAGCAGTGTGCAGAACTTTAGACGGATTTATATAGCGCGAGAATTTACCACGCCACTCGTGAAGAAATTTCGTGAGCGGCACGTTATAGAATCTCTTTTGATTACGTAAGAAGTCTCTTTAAATCCTGGCTTATGCTGTGAACACATAGATCATTTTCGGGGTTTGGGTTGGGTGACTAAGCCTCATGTTTGCGTTTATGTCTTTGTGTGAGATGAAGTACGTCTCTAGTTACCCACGGACCCCTTTTATTGCTATGCTTAGTTTTCTTAGTAACAAAGTGGTTAAGACATCGTTCTGCCAATTCCGAAAAGAATTCCCATAGTTGGTCCGTACTAGCATCAGAGTCATACAGCTGCATAAAATCTGCATATGAATAATTGAGACAGTCTAACAAAGCTGCGTCATCAGCGTCACGAAAATTAAAGAAACGTTTTTGGAAAAAGCACCTGTGACATCGCGTGATGCCTTTAAGGGCAGCAAAACCATCCTGTGATCTGACAAGCCCTCCAGGATTTAACATTCGCAGACAGAAGTTTGTATGCGTTCGGAAACAAAAATCAAATCCAGTATGGATGATGTTGTAGGACATAACCTTGTGTAATCATATATAACCTGAACTAAATTATGTCAAAAAGCCATTTTAAGTAACTGCTGACAACTAGGCACCTCTCGTGTTCCAGGTAATCGCGAACACCATGCAGTCAATGCCGGGCAGGTTGAAATCTCCAAGTAATAATGTCCTACTATCCTGAGGCAGATAAGAGTGCATAAATATTCGTACATTTCACAGCACGTCCACCGGAGCATTTGGGGCCCTGTAAACACCCCCAATGAAGACTGTATATCTAATTTTATCTTGATCCATAGCACTTCTTGGCCATCCACATCTGGAAGTACGAAAAATGCTATGTTGTATTTGATAATTAACGCAACCCCCCCCCCCTCTGTCTTCTCGTTCCCTTCTTACTATAATATAGTTACGAGGAGTGACTTCAGTGTCGAGTATATCTCTACGCAGCGAACTTTCGGTGACCACTATTATGTCAGGTTCATATTCTATGATTATGCTTTCTAATTCGACAAGTTTATTCAGTATGCTTCTGGCATTCACAATTATAGTTTCGAACAGTTCTGACCCTGTTTTCCTGCACGAATCGCTACTTCTAAAAGGGATATGGCATTTTTACTCTTGTTTCATAGTTTCTTCCGAGGGATAAAGAATTTTGTTCACCTTCATATCTTATCGAATTCCATCTTTACCTTGGACCCGTTTTTCGTTTCGTCTACCGTGGAATTCCAGAGGTTTTTCCGAATATCATGAAATCCTTTAGAATAGGCCTCTAAAATGCTTATTTGCCATCCTTTAAGCTTTTAGCAATTATTCATAAGCTTAGTTTTTTGCTAAAATCATCAGTCCTAAGGAAAACTGGGCAATGCTTACCCGGACTCAGCTTACCAAGACGGTGTATTTGCTCAATGGTGCTTAGCTGCTCTCCGAGCTTCTACTCCTCCTTACTAATAATCAGCCACAGAATCTCCTACCTCTGAGCTTTCTCCTCTGGACACTCGAGCCCCTAAAAGTGAAGTTCATTCCAGGTGTGCATGCAAAGAGCCGCATGCCACAGGCAGCGCTTCTGCAAGCTACTCTCGCCTACTTAATCGAAGAATATACGAAGCATACCCACATCTTCACCCGCGGTTCATCTGCTCCAGAACCTTCTTCCTGCGGCATTTATGTGGCCTCAACAAGCGATATCCTTTCATACCGGCTGTAGCGGAATACTTTCTCTACGGAGCTCAGCTTCACGGTATTAAAGAAGCTGTTTCCCATGTTCAACGCCGATCCCCCAGCGGATGGGTTATCTTTACCTACTCCAAAGCATCCCTGCATATCCTGTCCCATATGCTGAAGAAAAGCAACCATCAACTCGTTTTCCTTGACATCGGTTCTCTTTATCATTTGCTCATTGCCGCAGGCCACTGCATAACATTTCAGTGGATATCAACACACTATGGCATTCTGGCCAATGAAAAAGAAGATGAAGCGGCCCGTAATGGCCACCAACATCGCAGAAACATTCGGGCTTTCATCACGGAATATGATGCGTGCGTCCCAAATGGCTAAAAGGTTTCATCCAGAAGAAATGAATCGGCTCTGGAGTTTGCCACACATCTCTACCGATTGCTTTGCTTGGTCAACCCACATTTCATATGAAGTCTCCCACCCAGAATTCCTCGCCATCTGGAAACACTTTATCACAGACATCGCCTGAACGCTGCATTTACAAACGGCTTGCGAAGCCATTTCGGTCAAATTAACAGCCCGCTTTGTGACAACTGCGGCTTGATCGAATCTGTGGAACACATCCTGCTTGAGTTCCCTGCATATGCTGACGAGCGTGCGTACTATGAACAGTGCATCGAAAACCTCTCCCCAGTGTCTCTAGCAATGGGCAGTGTTTTTGGTCCGTTAGCCTACCCCCGGCAATAGAGACATCCAATACTTTTTGTTTTTTGTTTCCGTATTTAAATGACATTGGACATCTTGACATGCTCTAATTTCAGCTTGCATGTAGCCGCCACACATTCCTCTCGCAGTGAACTTTGTTAGGCCATTTATCAGATATGCACTCCATCATTTCATCTGTTGTATCATCTCTCACCGATGCACCTTCGTAGGCATTTAATGGCCGCATTTTATGTTCTCCCCTTTTTCTCTTTCATTTAATCTTTCCCGCACCGTTCTCCTTCCGTCTTTACCTCCCAAATTCTCTTCCCGACGCAGAGTAGCAAGCCAGCGGTTGTTAAACGCCGACTTAATTCCCTGCTTTTTCTTTAAAAATTATATATATATATATATATATATATATATATATATATATATATATATATATATATATATATATATATTATTTATCTTGATTTTTGAAATTATGTAACAGCCTGTTTTTAGTAAATGTTAATATCACCTTAGTTAGTTTTGCTGTCTAACACGGCTTGAGTGGCACCATACATCTTCAGAATAGAGCAGCTCTAGAAAAGCAACCGGCATGTCACAGCCTCCTTCTGTACCGGCCTATGTTCGAACCCTCTGGGTGCCGACTGGACGTTGGTCAGCATGGCTTGTCTTGCTCCGTGCTGAGACACTTCGCTGCGAATAGACATTCGATCCCGATTGTATTAAAATACATCGGAGTCACCGTCAAGCAGGAAACACAATGAGTCCGAGTGATCTTTCTACTGCCCTATGAGAATGGGCGGGGACAGCGTCGTCAAAATAGTGGGAGTCAACCTCTTTTGAGTGCTAAGGAATCGCACTGCCCCGCACTGGTAGAGACGCATTGCGCTGGGAATCTCCCTCCGAGAGGAAAGACCTGCTCGAAACTTAGGTCAAAAGACATAGCAGCCAGGTGGTCGTTACCGCACAGCTTTTCTTAAAGCTATCAGCTACTCTCCATTAATGATTTCTGTATCTCCAGGGCTATTTCAACCTCATGCGCAAGTTTGACGCAGACTCTATTTTTACTCAACTTACAAACATCTCAGATCGGTCACATCGGTGAATTTAGTGTCCAATGTGGCGGTTGTTTGTGCGCTTGTGTTTTTCCGTACAAATCAGGCTCCCTTTAACGTTCACCGACATCCCACCACACTCGGGCGCCTGTGCATTTCGCCTCCATTAAATCCTGTCCGCGGCGGCCGCATTTCGAGGGAAGCCAAACGCAAAGGCGTCCGTATGTGCACGTTGAAGATCGCCCGGTGGTGGAAATTATTCCGAAGCCCGCCATTACGGCACCTCTTTCTTCCGTTCTTCTCTCAGTCCCTCCTTTATCCCTTTCCTTACGGCGCGGTTCAGGTGTTGACCAATATGTGAGACAGATACTGCGCCGTTTCCTTTCCACGAGCCGCCGCGGTGGCTCAATGGTTATGGCGCTCGGCTGCTGACCCGAAAGACGCGGTTTCGACCCCGACCGCGGCGGTCGAATTGTGATGGAGGCGAAATTCTAGAAGGCCGTGTACTGTGCGATGTCAGTGCACGTTAAAGAGCCCCAGGTTGTCGAAATTTCCAGAGCCCTTCATTACGGCGTCCCTCATAGCCTGAGTTGCTTTGAGACGTTAAACACAACAAACTAAACCAAACTACCCGAGCAAGGTCGAGGGTAAGCGGCAAGACCTTGAGAAGGCCGAAAAGTTTGGTTTCCTTGTCATCATCACCATCATAATCATCAGCCTTACTACACCCACTGCAGGGCAAAGACCTCTCCCATGTCTCTCCAATTAACCTTTTCTTTTGCCAGCTGCATCCACCCTTTGCCTGCAAACTTCTTAATCGCATCCGCCCACCTTACCTTCTGCCGCCCCCTTGCTACGCTTACTTTCTCTTGGAATCCACTCCGTTGTCATTAAGGACCAACGGTTATCTTGCCTTCGCATTACATGCCCTGCCCAAGCCAATTTCTTTATCTTGATTTCGACAAGGATGCCATTAACCCACGTTTGTTCCTTCACCCATTCTGCCCGCTTCCGGTCTCATAACGTTACACCTATCATTTTTCTTTCCATGGCTCGCTGCGTGGTCCTTAACTTAAGCTTAACTCTTTTCGTTAGCCTTCAAGGTTCTGCCCCGTAGGGGAGTGCCGGTAAGATAAAGCTATTGTACAGTTTGTTCTTGAGGGAAATTGGTAAACTGCCACTCATAATCTGCGAGAACATGCCATATGCGCTCAACCCCATTCTTACCCTTCTACTTATCTCCCTCTCATGATCCGGATCAGCTGTCACTACCTGCCCTAAGTAGATGTATTCCTTCACAACTTCCAGGCTCTCGCTGCCAATTGTGAACTGTTGTTCCGTTGCTAGACTGTTGAACATTACCTAGGTTTTCTGCATGTTAATGTTTAGACCCATCGTTCTGCTCTGCCTGTCTAACTCATTGATCATGATTAGCAGTTCACCTCCTGAGTGGCTCAGCAAGGCAATGTCATCAGCGAATCGCCGATTATTTAGGTATTATCCATTTATGCTTATTCCCAACTGTTCCCATTTCAGGCCTCGGAATACCTCCCGTAAACAGGCGGTGAATAGCGTTGGCGAGATCACGTCTCCTTGCCTGACGCTCTTCCTTATTGGAATTTTATTGCTGACTTTATGGAGGACTATAGTAGCAGTGCAGTTGCTATATATATATATCTTCCAGTATTTTGGCATAAGGTTCTTTTACCCCCTGATTACGCAATGCCTGTATGACTGCTGAGGTTTCCACTCAGTCGAATGCTTTCTCGTAATCAATGAAAGCTATATATAGAGGTTGGTTATATTCTGCGCATTTCTCTATCACCTGATGGATAGTTTGAATATGATCTATTGTGGAATATCCTTCACGAAAACCTGCCTGATCATTTGGTTGATTAAAGTCTAAGGTTGCCTTGACTTTATTAGCGATTACTTTAGTAAATACTTTGTAGGCAACGGATAGTAAGCTGATCGGCCTGTAATTTTTCAAGTCGTTGGCGTCTGCCTTCTTAAGAATTAAGATAATGTTTGCATTCTTCCAAGCTTCTGGTACAGTCGAGGTCATAGGGCAACGCGTATACAGGGTGGCTGGTTTTTCTAGCACGATGTCTCCTCCATCCTTCAACAGATCTGCTGCTACCTGATCCTCCCCAGCTGCGTTTAACCTTTTCATTGCTTCTAAGGCTTTCTTTACTTCATCTTTTGTTACTGGCGAGATGACGCATTGCTGTGCACTGCTGTCTTTCTCATTAGCGCTCTGATTACATTGGCTACTGTGCAGGTCTGCGTAGAACTCTTCGGCTACTTTAACTATCTTATCCATATTGCTAATGACATTGCCATACTTGTCTCTTAATGCATACATCTGGTTTTTACCTATGCCTAGTTTTCTCTTCACTGCTTTTAGGCTACCTCCGTTCTTTATAGCTTGCTCGATTCTCTCCATATTAACCTTCCTTATGTCGGCTACCTTGCTCTTATTTATTAACTCTGAGAGCTCTGTTAGTTCTCTTCTGTCGGTAGGGTTAGACGCCCTCATGCTTTGGCGCTTCTTAATCAGATCTTTTGTCACCTGAAATAGCTTTCCGGTATCCTGTCGAACGGTCTCACCGCCTACTTCTACAGCGCACTCCGTAATTATTGATGTAAGATTATCGTTCATTGTAGAACATCAAGATCGCCTTCCTCAGTTAAGGCCGGAAATATGTTTTGCAGCGCAATCCTAAACTCCTGTGCTTTCCCTCTTACGGCTAACTCGTTAATGGTCTTCCTCTTCACTAGCTTCTTCGTTCCCTCTTCAAGTCTAAGCCAATTCGAGACCTTACTATTCTGTGGCCGCAACAACGCAACTTTCCGAGGGCAGCCACATCCTGAATGATGCCAGGTTTAGCGCATAGTATGCTGTCGATTTTATTTTTAGTCTCACCATTGGGGCTCTTCCAGGTCCACTTCCTGTTTTCTCGTTTGCGGTAGAAGGCATACAAGATCCGTAGATTATTTCTATCGGCGAATTCGACTAATAGCGCTCTCCTGCAATTTCTAGAACATATCCCTTGGTCACCTGCCGCGTGGACGTCAGCCTGCTTCTTGCCCACCTTCACATTGAAGTCGCCCATCAGTGAGTGTTCTGTGATTTTACTTTATTCATTGCCGATTCAACGTCCTCATAGAAACTTTCAACGGTCTGGTCATCATGGCTGGATGTGGGCGCGTAGGCTTGCACCACGTTCAGCGTGTACCTCCTATTCAGCCTAATTGCTGCAGCTCCTACCCTCTCGTTAATACTATAAGCTCCTCTACGTTGCGAGCTACATCCGTATTAATGAGGAATCCCACACCTAGTTCTCGTCTATCCTCTAATCCGCGATATCACAGTATGCGTCCGTCCTTTAGTGCTGTATACGCCTCACCTGTCCTCGCTAAGCCCTATCACATCTCATTTAATTCCTGCTAGTTCCTCGAGGAGCACTGCTAGGCCAGCCTCACTACATAAGGTTCTAGCGTTGAGCGTTGCCAGGTTCAGATTCCAATGGCTGCCTGTCCGGAGCCAGAGATTTTTAGCACCCTCCGCTGCGTCACAGGTCTGACCTCCGCCGTCTTCAGTTTCTCCGCAGCCGCTGGGAACTGGGGGCCGAGGGTTAATTGGTTTGATCATAGAAAGCTGCGGCTAAGTACTACACCAGGGTGCCCAAATTCAGCTCTGGTGAGAGAGTGCGTTGTCTGTTCTGGTCACCGAGAACAGGCCGCACTCCAGGCCTGGTTATGCCATTCCATCGAAACGCGGGTTTTTTTTTGAAACCGGGTGGAGAATTGCGCGGCACCAGGATTTGAGCCCCGGTCCCCTTGCACGCGAGGCGGATGCTCTACCTCTACGCCATCGCTGCATCGTTTGCCATTAATGATTAGTAATGCTAGTTATTATTGGTATTTTAGTAATGGTCGCGTAAAAAAAAGCCGAGGCACGTGAGAAAGCCGCACACGACCAGCTCTCTCCTTACTCCGGTTCCGATAGCTCGGCGCCTTCAGGCGATTCCGGGTAACGTGGTGGACGCTGCGGTGAGGCGACGCCCACTGGTGGGGACTCCTTCGGGTGCGGTTGCAGCTGGGAGGCAATGTCGGCGGCCGCGGTGATCTTGGAGGCCTCTTCGGCTTCCACCGGCGATGGCTGCTGCTGACGTTCTCCGGCGGTGCCGAGTGGCTCGGCTCCCTTTATCTCTTGCGGCGGAATGCTCAGCCTGCACGGCGCGTCGGAGCTGGCGTGACGACCCGCACTTTACAAACAATGTGGCTCGTGGCCGAAACTTTGATCACCTGTGGATCACCGGTTTACCTACGCCCATGCTTAACTGGGCCACACGGCAAAAAGGGATGCTATAAACAAGAGACGTGGTTCCAGTATGCTAAAATGCGCTGTTTATGAGGATGGATTTCCAAATGTCAAAACCGAATAGCTCTCATTGGCGACAGAAGGACGGACGACACATAGTGGTGGAGATTTTTGGAGCTTTTTAATGTAAACGAAACGGAAAAAGAAACGTCAACCCCCCCCCCCCCCCCCCCCCAAAAAAAAAAGCTTGCTCTATGTGCCTCTATCTCTACCCTTGATGACATACACACAAAAAAAATTCATATTCTGGAATGCGCGTGAAACCCGACATTTTGGATTATTTTTCGAAGCCTTCCTTCAACAGCCTTTTAGCTTCGGTCTCTTCTGTCACCGATAACTGCATTTATTTGACAGAGAAACGAAAAGCGGGAATGAGGTACTTTTCCTCCTCCCGGATTTTAAAGAAGCGATAACAAATGATCAAAGTGAGCTCGAATAATAAACCAAACAGGCCATGATTTGAAGAAGCCACACCCACTTATATTTCAAAGCACGTCGGCGACCAACGGCAAACTTTACAAATACGCAACGGGGGAATGAGGTACTTTTCCTCCTCCTGGATTTTAAAGAAGCGATAACAAATGATCAAAGTGAGCTCGAAAAATAAACCAAACAGGCCATGATTTGAAGAAGCCACACCCACTTATATTTCAAAGCACGTCGGCGACAATCGTCAAACTTTACAAATACGCCTCGGGGGTCTTGTACTCAAAAGGACGTGGTTCTACACTGAACAGCTCAACTTGAGTTACTTAAGGCACCTATAACAGAGTCCCACTGCATAGCAATTGAAAGTAACCTTATATGCTCCAGACGACGCTACTGCCGTCTCATTCATTTTTAGTTACTCCGCGAGAGAAGCTAACTGTATTCTACGGAAGCCAGAGATATGCCGGAGGTAGTGGTTCGCTCTGAATCATGTCTAAGAGAAAGCTTTACGCTAAAGCAAATTGCCACTATACCGTGCGCGCAGAAGCTGTGTGGAGCAGTCATTATCTGCTCCGTGCTGTCCGGCAGTCAGAGAATTTCATGACAGGTCTTCTTCCCTGGAAGGACGGTTTTTTTTCCTCCCGACATACGCCATCCCGCAACACTGAATACGGTCCGTTCTTCCCCCGTGAACCAAAACTCACCAGCCAAAGCGAAGACTGAGGAACACCCTTGTCGGTTTGCCGAAAGTGGAAGTCGACTTCCTGTACGAAGATTGCCCCAAGCGCGAAAAACTCTTAGCGCCCCCTGTGGCTGCCTTCGTGTACAGAGCTGCCAATGGACGCCTCTGCGGAGAAGCGCTGCCTAGGTCGCGTGAGCCACAACCATTAGCCCAAGCGGATGTCTTGCTTCCACATCCACCTGTCCCTGGCATCTGTAATATAACAAAGGTCTGTACTGCATTTTAATGTTGCATGCAGTCGCAGAAAGACACGGCATGTTCGTCCTCGCAACCATCCCAGGCCTTCCTCTCGTCAAGACTGTGTTTGACGTGGTTCGATAAGCGACGGTTTCTTCGAAGGTCAAGGTGGCGCTACATCATTAGCGACGTCCCAGGTGCTTGGATATGCACAATATGGCAGGCGAATTGGAATAATTAGGCTTGCCGGGGCAGTGTCAAAGCGCCCTCTCTAAGTGATCAAGAGAGTCCGCAGTCCAGTCGGTTGCCAGAGAAAGTATGCAATAAATCTTAAAAGTGAGCTGCCCAGGCCATTGGAATTCGGAATTTATTTCGTTATTGGTAGCCTATAACACCTAATATGGATTGTGAATATGAGAGACCTGCGCCGTTCTATGTTAGAATAACGTGAGATTTTGGTCCACTTGATTAAAACGCTCCACTCGTTCCGCATGGGCGGACCGACATGATTCACTACTCTCTCTTCGTAACAAACTCAGCTTATGTTCGCGCATCTGCGTGCCGTCTGCTGTCTTACGCTGGTACACACGACTTCGTAAAGTATAGCTCAAAAACTGAATTGCAATAGCAACACAGTTTTGTGGAAGCTAAACGAAGCGTAAAATGCCCGGTAAATCACAAATGACGGGATAAGTAGTTGAGTGTTTTTTTTTGCTTTTCTTCAACACTGTGCATATTTTTCGCCATTATCTGTACGCGTAATCATTAAACAAGTCGTTGATCCGAAGGCGCTGCTAATGCGAAACAGAACTCATAAACCTGCCTGCACCTGAACCGAACTGAACGTACATATTTTTCGCGACGCTGTAGCTCATCCTGAACCACAAAAACATAGGTGAGCCATTTCATACCGGTTCTGAACCGGGTTCAGACTAACGTTTCATGCAATGAGGAAGATAATATTGTTAGTATAAAAGAGAAGTTGTCAATACAGCCAGAAGCGGTGCTAGGGAGCGCGAAACTTGCACATAATTGACGATCTAATGCAGGTCAGAGCAGAGTCGTGTCTCGATGCGATGTTAAGTACACTGCGAAGTCCCAACTAAAAATACCCTTGCATATACTGCAGGATAGAGCTTAGTCCGCTGTAATGACACCTTAGCTGAAACAAAATATGAAAACCGCCAGCGCCAAAATATGCACCCAAAGAATTCACGTTTCGTAATTGATGAATGCCGTGAAGGAGTTTGGTATTGAAATATCTGTGCAAATGCAGCGGAAATAAAATATGCATGATCGCGAAAAGAAAAGATGTTATATAGCAAAGAGTATGAAGGCAACCAACAATGGAAGCTTCTAGCTGCTCTAAGTTGGGCTATGCTGCTGACGTATTAGAAAGCTTTGGAATGGAAACGGGCATCAGACCGAGTCGCTGCAGCAGGTAGCGCAACCGTCATGCGCTGTAGTAAGTTAATGAGTGCTTTTCAGAGAAACCACGTGGACATGAATGCCCCATCTGGTGACAAGAACACTCAGCGGAGTGAAAAACATTGCGCGCCCTAGACGCAATGACTTCACTGTGCACTATAAGTTGTAAGACGAAGAGGTAGAAATTCTTGATACAGTTGACGTTTTCCGAAGTCCTACATTAAATGAACAAACAAATAAATGAATAAGTAAATAAATAAATAAATATGTGCTATGCTTGATGCGCTCGTATGTATCCAGGAAATCTGCGACAGCTTCTTCAGTCAAGGAAGTGAGCTTTACATTAGAGATGAAGCGTGGTGGGATACAATAAACTGAAGCTCCTCTTTGAATAAAATACAGAGCCACTCTTCGGCGAAAAAAGAAATGGGTAACATGACACGAAGAGAAAAGAAACAGTGCGAGGAGCATGTGTGGAGAGAATGTAATATTGCAGGAGCACCGGTAGGAGAAGTGCGGTTATGCACAGACAGGAGCAACAAAGCAAGAAGCAGCACTGACTGCTTTCCCAATGGAAAACGTTAAAGTAGTGCCATCCCCAGGAGAGATACTCTCATTCAAAGTTGCATTGCCGAATCAGTGACGAAGCCTGCGTTTCGGCTCCTTGCAACAGTATGTCACATATAATAGGTAGTCTGAAATAAAAGTATGAAGGAAAAATGTGTGAAAAAGACGAAGAGGATGGCGATAGGGATGACGTGGATTAACCGAAGACTAAAGGAGATGAAGAAGTATTCAGTGAGGTGGGAAGAAATGATTGGTGGAGAAGAGAAGGAGAAGTCGACGACAAGGATTACATGGACTAACGTTAAGAAAAATATTTGGTCGTTGCAGGTGGAAAGGAAGACGAGTGATTGGCTAAGTATTGGGCGGCTGGCCCTGTTTTCCTTTTCCCCCTTTGCCTTTGCACCTTTTTTATTGTGTGGATAACGCACGCGGTGAGTTTCTAAATCACAGGTAATGTCTACGCAGTCTCCCGACCAGGGGAGGTCCCCTTGGTCGGCTTGCCTACCACCTCATGAGCTGCCTCTGGAAGCTTTTCAACGCTCCGGCGTCCGCAGCATTGCTGTGGCGCTGGTGCCAAAGGATGGTTGTTCTATCAAAATTAACAGTCCAGGGCCTGTTCGAGCATCTCTCCAGGCGGCCACTTCCCTTTATGAGGCAATCACTGAGGTAAGGCAGTTTGGACGTGGCGGGATTCTGAGTCCTTCACCAGATCTCCCGTGCGTAAAGGATCTTCTAAACTGCTCTTCTTTTGGGTCTCGGTAAACAGCTTCATTCCGTCTCATCTGACCTGCACAAAACGTTTGGTTCGCGGTGTGGGCTCTTTGTTGAGACCCTCGACCTTTTCTCTGCAGCGAGTGTTGTTGCTATGTAGCGCTGTAGCCGGGAGGTGAACAATGAGCGGGTGCCAACGGAAACGGTTACTGCCACTTTTGCGGATACTGCCTGCCCCTCAGAGATAAAAGCATGGCCCCTAATCTTTCGTGTAGATCCCCTTACGTCTAAGCCACTGCAGTGCAGCAATTGCTGGCGAAATGTCCATAGTGCTCACGGCTGCAAGTCCAGCTTGCGCTGTTGAAAATGCGGCAACGACCAACCAACAAATTTATGCTCTGATCAAAACGAGAAGTGTTGCCATTGTGGTGGATCTCACGCTACAAATTCCATGGATTGTCTTTCTCGGGATCATTATTTAAAATTTCCAGACATAACCGACCGCAAACGCTGCTCGCGGCGCAAGGCAATATCAGAAATTAAAGAGAGAGCTCACGTCTATGCAGGTGTGTCAGCCCGCTCAGGAGTGACACAGGATTCATCTATCTCTCAGACACTGGTGACTGCTGTGGAAGCCTCTATGGCCAAAATGGTTGACAGGATAATGTCCACTGTCACAGAGTGCATATCTAATGCTCTGGCAAAGCAGATTACTCAGGCCATGCAAATTGAAATGACTTCTGCCGTCTCACCCATGCCTTCGTTAATGACCCAACACTCCTTGCCTGAGCAGTCTCAACCCCAAGAACAAGTTACTGCTGTCTCTCCACTTCCTCGGTTCACAAATTCAGATAATGATCCAATTATTCATGCTGCAGAGATGGTGGATACGGATACGCGAATCCTCAAACGCAGTGGATCCCCCATTGCTAACCATTCTTCTTCACATCCTCAGCCGAAATCAGAGAAGCAACAGATTGGCTCTGAGCCGAAAGAGACTATTTTAGGGCAGGCAGTTGCTGCCACCCAGATTTCTCATCCATAGGGGTGTAAGAGTTCTCCAGTGGAACTGTCTGTCACTTCTTTAAGCTTCAACTGACTTGCTATGCCTTATATATCAACATAATTCAGAATATTAGTTTACAAGAAACTTTGCTTACATCTGAAAAACACTTCCATTTGCAAAATTATTCCTTATTTCGACAAGATCGTCAGTCAAGAGGATGAGGCTTACTCATACTAGTTTCTTCTAAATTTTGTCACTGGGCTAAGATAACGTTTCAGTCCTCTGCTATAGACTATGAGTTATTGGCTTTAGACTTTGAAATTCCAGGGTGCTATCCATTTTCATTGCAAAATGTTTATTTTCCTTGTGGTGTGCAGGATACCAGGCTGCTAGATCTCCTGCTCCTTAATTGTCAGAAGTCAATTCTCTTGGCCGGTGGCTAATTCTCATCATGTGTCGTGGGGCTTTAGGACAGATTTCTGGGGTAAGCGCTTTTGGGATTGGGTTACTGATAACAACCTTTCGTGTATGAATTCAGTTCGGCCACATTTCTCCGCACACAAATTCAGTCTGTGTTAGATTTAATTTCCACCAGCCCTTGTGTTCCTGTGCTCAATTGGTCGACTGTGGATTTTGGAACATCTAGCGATCACAAACCTATCGTTAATGACGTTAATTGCCGCATAACTCTGGCGTGCTCTCAGCTGAGGTCATATATAAATTATGACCAGATTCAGTCCTGTTTGCGCTCCACTCTTGCTTCAGCGGTTAATTCTGCTGAAGAACATACAGCAAAAGGCATATGCTTGGCCATTGAGGAATGCGGAAAGAAGTCCGAATTTTTGGTACGTACATCAAAAAGGGAACACTTCAGCTAGATGGTGGAATGCAAATTGTTCGCGTGATTACAGACGCAGAAAGGCTGCATGAAAGAAACTCCTACACAATCAGTGTCCAAAAAATTGGCATGATTATAAGTTCATTGCGGCTACTTTTAAACGCACAGTCTCACAAGCGAAATAAAGTAATGTATCCGAACATTTTGATTTCCTATCAAAATCAGGAAATTGTGGCGCACATTTCTGTTTTTTAAGATCGCGGAAAAAGATTCCGGTTTCAGAAATTTCGCCCTCATGTGTTTTGACCCCCAAGAAGCAATAGAAACAGATGAGACAATTGCCAAAGAATTAGAGCAGCGTTTCGCCTGTGTAGTTCCTTTGCGCTCCGCGTTTGTGGCGTCAGTGGACCAGTTTCAGCAAGTCCCCCCTATTACCTTTTCCGAGATTTCCCCGATAGTGTTGAGATTACCAAGTGCTGCACCTGGCCCTGATAGGGTAACATCAAAAAAGTAAAGGATCCTCTTTGAGGAGTCCCCTACATCCTTAATGCAGCTGGTTAATTTATCAAGCAAACATGCATGGGATCCTCCTGAGTTGAAAAGCGCAAAAGTGATCCCTTTACCTAAAAGAATGGTGGCGGCTATTCTCTGGATAATATTAGACCCATTTCATTACATCAAATGAGGTTATGTGAAATGAAAGGTTCATATTCCTACGTGTTTTGGAGTTTGTGGACCGTTTTAGTATCCTTAGTCCCTGTCAAATTGGTTTCCGTCAAAATTTTCCATATGGAATGCTCACACCGATCTTGAGAGTCGCATTCGTCTTGCGCGGCACCAAAAAATGCATGCTGCGTTGGTGGCATTAGATGTAGCGAAAGCTTATGACAGGGTAGAACACTACATATTATTGCAAAGATTATCTACTCTGCGGTTTCCTAAGTACTTATTTGCGTGGAAATCTGCGTTCCTTGAAAACAAACAGTTTTTTTGTATCCTAAATGATGTGAATTATGGAAGATATAAAAAATCCAGAGGTGTTCCACAAGGGGAAGTCTTGTCGCCTGTGCTCTTCAATATTCTAATGAGCTCTATTCCCAGCCATCAAAACATTCGTATTTTCGTCTATGCGGACGACATTCCATTTTTCACTGCTGCAGCTGACATTCAATCTCCCTGTGTGTGCCTGCAATTGTACCTAAATTTGCTTGAAAGTTGGTTGTGTGGCTTACGTCTCACTTTAAATGTAAACAAGTGCGCTGTACTTGTTTTTCAAATGAAAGATTCTGTTCATCTGTCTCTCAGTTACCAGCGACAAAATATTCCTCAAGTTGTCATTAAAATATCTTGATGTAATTTATGATGAAAGCCTCACATGGCGCTCCCACATTGACCATGTGGCAGCGAAAGGGGCTCGTTCTGTGGGCATGTTGCGTAGATTAAGTAATCGCCGGTCTGGAATGCGGAAAGATGAACTTTTGCTGATATATGTGTTGTATGTCCGACCAATATTATAATTTCGATCTGTGCTGTTTTCTGGTACGGCTGCTTACAAAATTCGCCCGATCATTCTTTTGTAGCGGGAAGCGCTTCGGTTATGCCTTGGCCTCCCCAAATGTGTGGCCAATAACGTGCTTTATCTTTAAGCCCGTATTCCTCTTTATCATCTAGATTTCAAATCCTAACTGTATAGACGTACCTAAGGACATATGAATCAGATTTACACCGTTCCTTGTCTGTTTTTGTTGCCAGCCGACTTCCTTTTTTGGAGTCCACTGGCCTACATTTCATACCCCGTAGGTAGTTATGGTAAAAAAGTTGCTTGAACCTTTAAATGTTCTTTTGTATAATATCCTTCCTACAAAAAAAACAGCCAGCTTTCTCTTCAGTGGCTGTCATTACAGACTCTCTTTCTATGTGTTCATGCCTTGCTTCTGCTGTAGATTTGCCAATCCTAAAAGCCATTCATTCATTACTTTCTCCTCATTTGAGCCTTGTTCACATGATATGGGTGCCAGGTCACAGCGGTGTGGCAGCAAATGAAGTTGCGGACTGCCTGGCAAAGGCGTCCCTAAATAGCCCCGTGCTACCCATCGTTCCGGCTACAGCGTACATTACAGCAGCGAGGTTCCGGCGACAAAATTTGTTAAGAATGACAACTGGATCTCTTTTAAGATTTGATGATTACCTGCGCCTGAGGTATTCGTGGAGAAGGCAATCATGCCATTCACGGCAGGTTGAGGTACCTCTATCAAGGCTCCGCTGCCGGATCCCACCCTTAAATTTTTATTTGCACAAGTCTGGGTTGGCGCTTAATTCTCTCTGCGTATATTGTAGTGAGCACAAAACCATAGATCATTTTTTGTTCTTTTGTCGCCGGTACACCGTGATGCGAAAACTGTTTTTGAAGAAACTGCTACAACAGCTTGGCCTTTGTTGGAATAGCCCAGTGTTATTGTCGTTTGGAGCCACCGTACTTGGGTACAGTTACAAGCCTGTTTCTACGGCCGTACAAAATTTTTTAATGGAATCAAGACGGCTACCTTGTTATTTGTTTCTAATATTTTAAATTATATTTTTTATTCTTACAATTATCATTACCATTTAACTACTCGGCTATAAACATCAGTCTCGATCTCCTGCGTGCGTTCTGCATTTCCCGTTTTATTTCGTTGTTCCTTTTTGTTTACTTCTTCCGTCCCCACCATTAATTTTAATTACGTCCAGGAATTATTTACCTCAAAAACTCACTGTGCCCCCCAATTCTTGGCCAATTCCCCTTTGTTCGCATGCGCCATAGTATGAGGACAAAAACAACAACAACAACAACAACAACGCCAATGCTATAAAAGGGCGAGGAAGAGCGACGCGCAGGGAGAACAACAGAGAAGCGGAGGCCCCGGCGGGTCAGGAACGCTTCGGCGGGAAGAGAGCGACGCCGGCTACTGCTCCGGTGAGCTCTTGTTCTAAGGCTTCCCACCGCGGACTTCATGCCGTTCCTGAGCCCGTTCCCTAGTGTCAACGGAGGACTCTACTACTTGCTACGATCAGGGGTGTCTCCAGCGCTGTTGCCACCCGTCCGGGTGGTGCCCCCAACGCCAACGTCAGCGGCAATCCCTTCCACGGGCGCTTGGACCGGGAGCTTGTACGACGAAGCCAACGATGCAGCCAGCGACGCCAGCCTGAGCTAGTCGAACGGCTTCTCTACGCCGGCTACTTGACCCATGCAACATCGCATCCGCACCGCACCAACCCTGAGCACGAACGCCGACCGCTAACAGTAGAACGCTAATAGTAGACGCTGGTAGGAGTGTTGCCGGGTCGTGTGTATTGATAGTCTTTGTGTTTTGTTTTAGTTTCGTGTGCTAACGTCTGTGTCACGGAGGGTGTATTAAACGTGCGTCTGTGTGGGTACACCTGTCGCCTAGTCCATTCTTTCGGTCCGAGTATTCTCCGGGTAGATCTGTGACAAAGACAAGTGCGAGCCTGTGCGAGGATTCACTTCCTTTTATCTTATTGCTTTGCCTCGCATCATTCCCATTTCTAGACGGTAGAAAGGATGGATTTGGCAAAAACATTAGAACTGGCGCTCAAGCTGGGGTTAAGCAAAAATGTGCCGATGGGTCTCTGTGACGAGGAGGCCAAAAGGCAGAGAAAGGAAAGGGCGCAAACACGCGCAAACGCTCGCGAGGCAGAAGAGCGAGAGGCTAGAAGGATATAACGGGAGAAAGAGCTTCTTTTGTGGAAACAGTCGCAAGTCGCGGGAGAATATGAGGAGATCACGGACAGTGATCAGCGTTCCATAGCGGGTAGAGAATCTCTTAGACCAGCCAGGGTGTGTCCAAGGAACCTGATGGCTAATTTCGTTTACAAAAGAGATGATGTGGATGCATATCTGCAACGATTCGAGCGGATAGATTTGTGGCAAAGCTGGGAGCGCAGTGAATGAGCCACAACACTGAGCATGTGTTTAGTTGGGGGGCGCTGAATGTGTTTGGGAGAATGCCCGCTGCTGAATCCATGGACTGCGAGAAAGTCAAAAAGGCACTCCTGCAAACATTCAGGCTTACGGCAGAGGGTTTTCGTGAGAGATTTCGCACCGCGATACCTGAGGATTCTGAAACCGCTAAGCAGTTTTCGTGCCGCCTGACCAACCAGTTTGATATGTGGATTGATAAGTCAAATACAGAAAAGAGGTTTGAAGGGGTGCGTGACAAGCTGGTCACAGAGAAATTTTTAGCGCGTTCCAGCTCAAAGCCAGCGCTATTGCTGAAAGAAAGTTGTGTTCACTAGAAGAGTTTGCCGACAGTGCGGACCAATTCCTCGAGGCTCGAAGCCTGACAAATATGAGTAATGGAAGGGAGGAAACACAAAAGGTCCTAGAGACAGATGCGACAAAGCCAAGAGCATATGGCGGGGCATCGAAGGCGCCAGTAAGGTGTTTCCTCTGCAGCAAGGTGGGACACCGTGCAGTTGACTGTCGGACTAGTAGCGTTGCCCAAAAGACACAGGTTGTGTGTCAAGGTTGAAGAGGGGTCATACTCTGTATGAGTGCCGATACAGAACGCAAGACCGAGCTGCATGCGTTGTCGACTCTCGGGCAGAACTTGTCACACTATCTGAAGTTCCACAGCTGAAAGGAGAGCAAACGCCGCTGGAAAATGAGGTGGTGAGTGGGAAAACCAAGTCGAAAGCAGCAATGCCGGTGGTTGTTGGGCAGATAGGCAACCGTCCTATATTGGTGCTTAGAGACAGCGGTGCCAACACAGTTTTCGGTACGGAGATGCCTGGTGAAGGACGAGGATCTTACATGGGAAGCGTCGGCCGTCACTCTTGTAGAAAGCACAGTAAGGTACCTTGCTGGAGCCAGGATTCTAGTGTCCACACCATATTACACTGGGCAGGTAGTGGCAAAATGCGTAGACCAACCCATCTACGATCTCATCTTGGGAAACATTACGGGTGCAAGAAGTGTCGAAGACCCAGATCCCGAGTGGAGGATGCTCGACCTTGAAGAACACCCAAAGGAGGAATGACCCACGACAGCTCAGGCGGTTGCAGTCAGTTTCTCGTCGCCAATGGAGACAAGAGCTCAAGCGACAGCCCGAGAAACGCAGCGTCCGCTCTCAACTCTCTACTCAGCGTAACACCAAACGAAATTGCAATTAGGCAAAGAGAAGACCCGAGCTTGAAGGCCTGCTTCGAAAGAGTCGGGGAAAAAGTGAAAAGAAAGAAGAGTGTACGTCATTCGAATGCATGTTAAGCTCAGGAAGGCGGGTCCAAAAAATGGTGTTACCAAGAGATATGCGAGAGACAGTGCTACTCTTAGGACATGACGACATTATGGCCGGACACCAGGGTGCTCAAAAAATGGTGTCTAGGATCATCGAGGATATTTTTTTGGCCGGGCGTCCAGAGGGACGTTAAACGCTTTGTTCGCTCATGTGACATGTACCAGCGCACTGTTCTGATGGGAAGAGTTGGTTCCGTGCCTCTGGGCAAGATGCCAGCCATCGACCCAGCGTTCCAAAGAGTGGCTATTGACATTGTGGGTCCAATCTCTCCAGTATCCGCCAGAAGCCATAGATATGTGCTTTCTCTGGTTGACGTGGCCACTAGTTATCCTGACGCTATTCCATTGAGGAGTATTGACGGTATCCAAGTGGCGGAAGGCTTTGTGGAAATGTTTTCGCGTTATGGGTTCCCGAGAGAAATTTTGAGTGACCGGGGCTCGAACTTCACGTCAGAACTAATAAAGGAGGCTAACCGACTTTTGTCAGTAAGGCGGTTACTAACAACGCCATACCATCCCATGTGTAATGGGCTTGTAGAGCGGTTCAACAGTACCCTCAAAAATATGATCAAGAAAATGTGCTAGGAGACACTTACTGATTGAGATAGATATTTCCCACTTCTTTTCTTCGCTTACCGCGAAGTACCGCGAATGAGTCTTGGTTTCTCGCCTTTCGAGATATTGTATGGGAGACCTGTAAGAGGTCCACTTACAATACTTAAGGAGCAGTGGGCCAATAAAGATATTGCATCAGATCTAAGACAACATACATACGTTCTTTAGTGGCGGGACAAGTTGGAAGAAACATGCAGGCTTGCACATCAAGGCCTGGAAGTGGCGCGCGAACGCTATAAGGGATATTATCAAAAGAAAGCCACTCACAGGAATCTAATCCGGGTGACAGGGTTCTCATCCTGCTACCCACAGATCATAATAAGCTACTGATTCAGCGGAAGGGCCCTTACCTTGTGACGCCAGATGAAAAATGATATGGATTATGAATTATTGATAAATAACACCAAGAAGCTTTTCCATGCAAACATGTTGAAAAATTACGACGAAAGAGTTACCGTACGGTGCACCTCCAAAGGAGCAAGCTCGGTAGTAGCAGAGGAGATAGATGATGTTCCCGAGGTGTCCACGTGAAATCGAAGAAAAACTGTAGGTTGGGAAAAGGTGTTAATAAATCCCAATCTAAATGAAGACAGATCACAGATAAAGGCCCTACTCCAAAGCAAGGGAGATGTGTTTTCAGATGTGCGGGGCTAAACGAAGGTCATATGTTGCTAATTAGAGATCTCTACAGACAGAGCCAACTGAATAGCTCTAGGTATCTCTGGGATGTGTCTTGTTGTGCCGGTATCCCTGGCATGCATCTTTTTGTTATTGTTGCTGTTGTTGTTGTTTTGCGGTTATACAAGGGAGTGTGTTGTGGACATTAACATCTGTATTAAGGGCACCACACGCACAACGGCAGTTGTATGTTAATGTTCCGTAAGAGCAATTTAGTGTGCTGTGTTATTGGCGTGCTTATGGTGTGTGCTGGACAACTGCGGTGTGTTGTGTGCTCGGTCCAGAATCGCCGCAGAAGATAGTCGATTGGCTCGAAGGCATGAAGGGATGACGTGAGCAGTTTTTCAAGGAAAAACTCTTGAAAGGGGTGGCCCTTGTCACTTATATTTGGGAGTCTGAAATAAAAGTATGAAGGAAAGAGGTTTGAAGAAGACGAAGAGAATGGCGATAGGGATGACATTGTTTAACCGAAGACTAAAGAAGATGAAGAAGTATGCAGTGAGGTGGGAAGAGATGATTGGCGGAGAAGAGAAGAAGGAGTAGACGACAAGTATTATGTGTACTAACGCCAAGGCTATAAAATGGAAGAAGAAGAGCGACGCACGGGGAGAACAGAGAAGCGGAGGCTCCAGCGGGTCAGGAACGCTTCGGCTGGAAGAGAGCGACGCCGGCTACTGCTCCGGTGAACTCTTGTTCTACGGCTTCGCACCGCGGACTTCATGCCGTTCCTGAGCCCGTTCTGTGGAGTCAACAGAGGACTCTACTACTTGCTACGACCAGGGGTGCGTCCAGCGCTGTTGCCACACATCCGGGTGGTGCCCTCAACGCCAACGTCAGCGGCATCTCTTCCACGGGTACTTGGAGCGGGGGCTTGTACGACGCAGCCAACGATGTAGCCAGCGGCGCCAGTCTGAGCTCGTCGAACGGCATCTCGACGCCGGCTACTGGACCCATGCAACATCGCATCCGCACCGCACCAACCGTGAGCACGAATGCCGACTGCTAACAATAGAACGCTAGGAGACGCTATAGTAGCACTTTTGCCGGGTCCGTGTATTGATAGTCTTTGTGTTTTGTGGTAGCTTTGTGTGCTAGCGTTTGTGTAACGTAGGGTGTATTAAATATGCGTCTGTGTGGGTACACCTGTCGCCTATTCCACTCCTTCAGTCCGAGTGTTCTCCGGGGAGATCTGTGACACAGCACCATTATGATGAAGGTGAAGTGTGATGACCCGCATGTGATATGGATGTCAGTGCAAGTTTTGTGAGGATTACGAGTGGAGGCAATTATTCTTTCAGGAAACACTTTCATTGCGACGCTTATAAGAGCATACGCACGCTGTCAGAAGAATGAGCCTGATATATCATGCAAATTTTATTCCAATTTCATTTTATTTATATTAAAGGCCCTATTCAGAACAAGACATTTGGTCCGGGTGGGCGCAGGCATAAAAAATTGGAGGGGACACTTATGGTTTAAGGGTACGGTGGGATAGCGTTATTGGGTTAATGCACATATTTGCGGAATTCGTTATCGCGAGTTTACATTCATAGATACTTGGGAGTCCTAGAGGCCCTGTTGGCACAGTGAGGTAGCGGATAAGTGATTCTCAACTGCCTTGCGATGGCAGGTGCTTTCACCAGTGAGCCTTGTGTGACAAAGGTTGGTGATACCAAGCAACCTGTCGCGACCAATCATTACTTTAACTGCTTCCTGCCACAGCCGTTAGTTTGCGCATGATCCAGTGAGCAGATTGTGAAGGCGCTGCAAGGTCACGTGACCTAGGTGACCCACCTGCCACATAGTTTGCTTCTCTTTTTCCATAATATTTCGGTCATGCTCAACGACGCCGACAGAAGACGAGAACACCTTCTTTTCTGTGACACGGGCCCGTTAACGCTGCCGCGGTAAATTGTGCGCGAATAAAACATTACAATCAATATATTTTCCGACAAACGTAAACGGTTCTGAGAAATATTCGAGTGATATTAATGCAGTAACATTATTTTTACTATTTAAAGATCATGAAGGGCAGTTTGCCAATATTCATCAAGAGGAAAGTATATAGATGCTGTATCCTAGCGGTACTGATCTATGGAGCAGAAGCGTGTAGGTTAACAAAAAGGGTTCAGCTTAAACTAGGCAACGCAGCGAGGTATGGAAGGAAAAATGATGGGTGTAACCTCAAAAGACAGGAGGAGAGCAGAGTAGGGAAGGGAACAAACGCGGGTTCATGACGCCCTAGTCGACATCAAGAGGAAGAAATGGGCATGTATTGCGAAAGCAACATATCCACTGATCCTTAAGGATAACAGAGATGATTCCAGAAGGCAAGCATAGCAGGGGTGGCAGAAAGGTAGGTGGGCGGATGAAATTACGAAGCTTGCGGGGATACTATGGCCGCAGCTCGAACAGTAAAAGGTTAATTGGAGAAATATCGGAGAATCCTTTGTTCTGAATTAGGCGTAGTCAGGCTGATGATGGCGATATATACGTAAAGCAAATCGTTGCAACGAAACCAAGCTCACATACGAAAGGGCCTATAGTACGATGAATGATAATAGTATATAAATTCTCGAAAACATAGCACATCATGTGAAACAACAAAAGATAGCATCAGTGAGTTATTATAAAATGTTTAAGTATTACCATACGGATGAACATTTGTTTTATACCTAACAGCTTTCAAGGCATTAATGAAGCTTTTGTGGGCAGAATATTCGCAGAGTCGGGAAATGATTAATTTTATAATGGTCACAAGGAAAATAAAAAAAACGCGCGAGGTAAGTACGCGAAACTGACAGTTGTTGCCTAGTCTTCAGTCAGTTTAAGCATATGATTGTGGTCTGTGATGCGCATTCCAACCCGTAAATCTGCTTGCATGCCCAACCTGGTCAAGTTTCATAGATGTTCTGAGCTGCCACCGTGAAATGTTTCTCTATGACTCACACTTTCATGCTTCAGTAATACTTTTTGTGGGATGGCTACGCATTTTATTCATACAACGTGTATGTTTCGCAAATACCTCGTTTCTTTGATGTGTTTGCAGCTGATGTTCCGCTTTGCGCATGATAGACTTTTCATGTGCGCAGAAGTGCTGGCTGCATCTTCGCTGTTTACTAACTTCTTCTGCTCTTGTGAAGAAAGCCTACTTTTTGACTATTCGCGAGTAAACTCAACCTCAGGGGGCGCTGCGAAGTACAGCAACATGGCATGAGTGGAGTTCCACGCATAGCTCGTCGCTTGTGAATGTATGGGCGTTGC
Source organism: Amblyomma americanum (assembly GCF_052857255.1). Taxonomy (NCBI): domain Eukaryota; kingdom Metazoa; phylum Arthropoda; class Arachnida; order Ixodida; family Ixodidae; genus Amblyomma; species Amblyomma americanum. The sequence goes on from NC_135501.1 coordinate 47,221,148, forward strand.
TTGCTTGTGCCGGAATTCTTGCCATTTTGTGCCAGGCTAATTGCGTATTTACCGCGAAACACTTAATTTTGACATTCTCTGAGGGCACCAGAGAATATCAGACAGAATATGGGGTGACGGCGTGCCTGTCGATACTCGCTAACATTCGCTAACAGACGACGAATGTCTGTGCGGAATCTGCCGTGGAGATGGCGAAATGTTCGTGCGTCGCCTATGTCTGTGAACATGGAAACGCGTTAGCACCGTGTTTATCCATTACTACAGGTAAGGTCTTGGCATCTTTAACCATTATTTAGCGGGACGGCAACGCCGCGGTCGCCGGTGGTGACTCCGGCCGTCGCGCTTTTTATCTGCCGCGTTTGTTGCAGCTAATGTCTTGGTAGCTGTCGGCAATAGACACGTCGAGTCGACGTATGTTGTGTTCTCAGTTTAGAATAAGCAGCCGTCTGTCTCGAGATGGGACAGCGAATTTAGTCGGGATGGTAATTCTTAAGAAAAAGTTAAGAAAGCGGAGGTGGCGCAAGTCAAATCCTATATCGTGTACGTGGGGTCGTATACCGTGACAACGTGGGGGTGCATACGTGACAAGTGATACTTGCCAAAAGTCCGCTTGCTGCGTAGCCTTTCTTTTTCGTTTGTGTATCCATTACAGCTATCGGAGACCGTAAACTCGTTCCCGAGCGAGGGGCTCTGAAGGAGCCACTTACGCAGGCATTCTGCTCAGAGGCCCACCAGTTAACAGGTGTTTACAGGCTACTCTGACGACCTACGTCAAAATACATGCCGAGGGAAGCTTAGAGAAGCAGAAGTCGATTGCCTTCATCATGGGTAAGTATTTTACTTTCCTGTAACTTCACATCTTGTGATGATGAATTTTAATATGTTTTTCATTGATTCGTTTGGCAACCCCTTTGTGCGACGTCGGATTTGTAGGAACTTCGAATTTGTATGCACCATTAAACACACACGTTAGACGCACTGATACTTTGACGAGGCAGTCTTCACGAATAATTTTATTTTTATGCAATTTCTACAAACTCGAGTTATCCTTCGTTTACAGCTGAAAATTTTCACTGCTCTGATGGTTTTCTTTTCCAACAGTGCAGCTAAAAAGGCTTGTCATCCATGCTCAACTACTTCGCTGGAGGTGCCTAGGCACAAAGCTAAATATCTCATGCAGAACGGTGGATGACATCCTGAGGCATGTATGCGAAATATATAGCACACAAACGGTGGTAAAAGATAGAGTCTGTAATATTGTCGCCGACAAACGTAGGGCGGCACGAAAAGGGGCTTTTTTAATCCGAAGGCCAGAAACCCAGCAGCGCGCGTTCGAACGGGAATGTCCTCTTCTTCGCTCCCCCACGAGCCCAGTAATGCGCTCGGCCGCATGGCGGCGCTCGCAGAATGTGAGCAGTGTGGTATTGCCCCCCTCCTTTCAAGAGGCATCGCCTCGATGCCTCCGGCAAGGGGGATAAAGAGTGTGGAGACACCGAAAGTGCGATGGCGTGTGGTGGCAGCACTGAATGTGAACTCCGGGAGGGGCTAACGGGCGTAATACGGTTTCATGCGGGACACGTGGACGACTTCAGACTTGGGCGGGCGAGAAGACCGGACAACTCCTTGCGGGTACACTTCATAGTTCACATCGCTCAGTTGACGTAGCACCTCGTAGGGGCCGAAGTAGCGCCGCAGAAGCTTTTCAGAGCGACCGCGCACACGTATAGGGCTCCATACCCAGACGTGGTCGCCGGGTTGGTGAATCACCTCCCTGTGGCGGAGGTTGTAACGCCGGGCGTCAGTTGTCTGCTGGTGGCGAATGCGTTGTCGAGCAAGGTGGCGAGCGGCTTCTGCATCGCGAACGAATTGGTCAGCGCCTGGGACAGACGAGAAGTACAATCCGGGAGCAGCATGGCGTCAAGCATGGTTAGGGCATCTCGGCCATACACCAAACGGAAGGGGGTGGAGGGCGTCGTTTCTTGGAGGGCGGTGTTGTACGCAAACGTTATGTAGGGGAGTATTTCGTCCCAGTTGCGATGGTCAGCGTCGACATACATAGACATCATATCTGTGATGGTCTTGTTCAGCCTCTCAGTAAGTCCATTCGTTTGAGGATGGTAAGCAGTCGTTTTTCTATGACTGGTGCCACTAAGACGGAGGGCCTCGTGTGTAAGAGCCGACGTAAACGCGGTTCCCCGGTCAGTTAATACGACCACGGGGGCGCCGTGGCGAAGCACGATGTGGTGAACAAAGAACTGTGCAATTTCAGCCGCGGTGCCACAGGGAAGAGCTTTGGTTTCACAATAGCGGCTTAGGTAGTCCGTGGCAACAACAATATACCGGTTTCCCATGGAGGACACCGGGAATGGGCCCAGTAAGTCCCTGCCGACTTGTTGGAATGGGATTTGCGGTGGATCAATTGGCTTCAGAAGGCCGGCTGGTTTCGTCGGTGGTACCTTCGGTCGTTGACACTCACGGCAGGTTCGAACGTAGCGTTGGACGACCGCAGCAAGCCGTGGCCAGTAGTACTTGTGGCGGAGGCGTCCCAATATTCTAGAAAAACCGAGGTGGCCAGAAGAAAGGTCGTCGTGGCATGCAGCGAGAACTTCCTTACGAAGCACGATTGGGACAACGAGGAGATACGCAGTGTCGGTCGGACCATAGTTTTTCTTGTAAAGGACTCCATCTATTAAGCAAAACGACGAAAGTCCGCGCGAGAAGAGTCTGGGCGGAGATGGAGCGGTTCCTTCGAGGTACTCGATTAGAGGCAGCAGTTCGCAGTCGGCCTTCTGGTGGTGGGCAAGGTCGGATGTGGTGACAGCGCCGAGGAAAGCAGAATCGTCGTCGGACTCATCTGATGGGCACGGAAGAGGAGCTCTGGAGAGACAGTCTGCATCGCTATGTTGTCGACCCGACTTATACACGATGGTGACGTCGAACTCTTGGAACCGAAGGCTCCACCGTCCAAGTCGCCCCGATGGATCTTTGAGGTTCGCAAGCCAGCACAAGGAGTGATGATCGCTGACGACTCGAAACGGGCGGCCGTACAGGTATGAACGAAATTTTGTGATTGCCCACACAACAGCGAGACACTCCTTTTCCGTTGTGGAATAATTCACTTCGGAACGGGACAAAGTGCGACTTGCGTATGCGATCATGCGTTCCACACCGTCTTGCCACTGCACAATCACCGCACCGAGGCCCACATTGCTGGCATCTATGTGCAGTTCCGTGTCGGCCTGCTCGTCGAAGTGGGCAAGGATAGGCGTAGATTGGAGGCGGGCCTTAAGCTCTATGAAAGCTTTTTCCTGATCTTGGCCCCAGAAAAAGGGTTCGGAGTCTTTTGTCAGGCGAGTCAGCGGCTCTGCGAGCTTGCAGAAGTTTTGAACGAACCTCCGATCATAGGCGCAAAGCCCCGGGAAACGCCGCAAGCTTCGTTTATATGTTGGCTGGGGAAATGCATCAACGGCGGGGGTCTTTTCTGGGTCGGGGCTAACGCCTTGAGCGCTCACAATGTGGCCAAGAAACTTGAGCTCCCGAAATGTGAAGTGGCACTTTTCAGGCTTGAGAGACAGACCCGCAGAACGAATTGCTTCGAAGACGGCACGCAAACGTTTCAGGTGCTCCTCGAACGTGTCGGAGAAAATCACGACGTCGTCGAGATAGACAAGGCAGGACTGCCACTTCAGGTCAGTTAGTACGGTGTCCATCATACGTTGGAACGTTGCAGGGGCTGAACACAAGCTGAAAGGAAGCACCTTAAATTCGTACAATCCGTCAGGAGTAACGAAGGCGGTCTTTTCTCGGTCACGTTCGTCGACCTCGATTTGCCAATAACCGCTACGAAGGTCGAGTGACGAAAAGTAGGTAGCATGGCGGAGGCGGTCTAATGAGTCATCAATGCGCGGCAGTAGATAGACATCTTTTTTTGGTAACGTTATTGAGACGTCTATAATCTACACAGAACCGTAGGCTGCCGTCCTTCTTTGCGACGAGAACAACAGGTGACGCCCAGGGGCTCGTCGATGGTTGAATGACGTCGTCGTGGAGAATTTCGGCAACTTGGCGGCGGATAGCATCGCGCTCCTACGACGAAACACGATAAGGACGCTGACATAGCGGTCTCTGGTCACTGTCGACGATAATACGGTGCTCAGTTATTGGCGTCTGGTGAACCTTGGATGTTGATGCAAAACAGTCGCGGAAAGAGTCAATAAGGCTTTCCACGCGCCGTTTCTGATTGGTCAGAAGGTCAGGGTTCACGTCGGTCCTAATGGCTGTTGCAGTGTCCTGTTCAGCTATTTCGGGGGCCGTTGTTGACAAGGCACATTGGCCGGCATGCTCGCCAAGTTCTTCAAAATGGGTAATCACCGTGTTTTTCGTCAAATGTTTGGGTTCACAACTAAAGTTGGCCACTAAGAGCATAGTACGCGCGTGAACAAGGTCGACAAGGCCGCGAGCAACGCAAACTTGCTGAGACAGTAGCAGCGACATATTCGCTTCGGCAATGCCCCGAGTACCGGAGCTGGTATCACACTGGACTGTGACAAACTTGCTTGCTCTCGGCGGTATCGTTGTGTGGTCATCAGAGATGCGTAATGGTGCTCTGTGCGGCTCGGGGTCGGTATCAACGGCTCGCTGTGTCGAAAACGATACCAATTGCTCGTGCAGGTTGATGACCGCCCCATACTCTTTAAGGAAGTCCATGCCGAGAATCAGTTCTTTGGAGCACTCTCGTAGCACGGCGAAGGAGCCAGTGAAAGTTGCACCGCGGATCTTTATACGGCTGGTGCAGACGCCAACCGGCGTTACCACATGTCAACTAGCTGTGCGTATCTGCGGGACATGCCAAGGTTTCAGAACCTTTCTGAGGGCTGCGGCTAGGTTACTACTCATGACAGAAAAGTCGGCACCGGTATCGACGAGTGCAGGTACGTCATAGCCGTCGACGGTGGAAACAATTGTTTGACAGTTTGTCGGCGAGGTTTTTGGTGCCGTCGTCGATGGGGTCGTCGCTGAGGTCGTCGGTGAGGTCGGCGGTGGGATCGTCTTTAAGGTCGGCGGGGGGGGTCGTCGCATAAAATCGTCGGATGGAGGCTGTTCAGTGTCTGCGGCAGCGGTGGTCCTACCCCCAGAGGACGCCGTCTTCAGTTTTCCCGGCGGGCAGACGTGCCTCTGAATTGGCTAGATGATGGTGCATGACTGGGTGGAGGAACTCGTCTTGGAGACGGCGACCTAGACTGGCGTCGTGGAGGCGTTGAGGGCAGCACATTATCGGCCAGGTACTGCTCAATGTCTCGCGGTCTCTCACCATAGCGCGGTCGAGGTGCGCTCGGTGGAAATCCTCTTAATCCCATCCGCCGGTAGGGGCAGTTGCGGAGGATATGACCGGGCTCCCCGCAGTGGTAGCATAGTGGCCGGTTGTTGGGTGTACGCCACACGTCACCTTTTCGAACAGGGCGCGGGTCACGCAGCTCGGCAGAGGGAAAGTACCCTTGCGTTTGTTCGGCAGCCGGGCGGAACGCATGTGAAACTGGCGCAGGTCTCCGCAGAGCTTCACTGTAGCTCATGATGTACGGCTCCGGCTGCGGTGTCCGTAGGGCTTCGTTGTAGCTGCTGGCGTACGGCTCCGGCTGTGGTGCCGGTGGTGGCTGGACTGCTCGCCGAATTTCCTCGCGGACGGCATCGGCTACAGCTGCAGCACTGGCAGGTGGAGCATCTAAGCGGAGGTTGCGCAGTTCTTCGCGAACTACACTCCGCACAAGCTCCCGAAGAGCCTCGTCCCCGGCGACTGGCAGGGACGCACAATAGTTGCTGGCCGCAACACTTCCCGGACGACCGTACTGCGCACTGCGTTCCTGTAAGGAACGTTCCATGCCTGTGGCTTCTTTAGCGAAGTCAGCGACGGTTCTTGGTGGGTCGCGTATGAGGCCAGCGATGAGCTTCTCCTTCACACCACGCATGAGGTGGCGCACCTTGGTAGCCTCTGGCATGGCAGGGTCAGCCCGATTGAAAAGACGTGTCATGTCTTCAATAAACATAGCGACGCTTTCGTTCGCCTGCTGTGACCTGGTGCGAAGGGCAAGTTTGGCATTTTCCTTGCGTGCGTTTGTGCTGAAGGTGGCCAGCAACTGACGGCGGAACGCTTCCCAGTTCGTAAAGAATGCCTCATGGTTGTCGAACCATGTCTTCGCAGAGTCTTGGAACGAGAAATAGACGTTTCGTAGTTTTCGGTCGTCGTCCCACTGGTTAAAAGTGGCCACACGGTCAAAGCTGGACAACCAGTCCTCGACGTCCTCAAACCGATCGCCGTGGAAGGATGGTGGTGAGCGAGGGGTGAGAACTACAACGGGCGGGATAGTGCCGGAAGGCTGGCCTGTCTGACTGCCTGTAGTAGACGTCATGGTACGCACCGGCCTCGTCAGTGGGTGACACTCAGGTAGCAGGCCTCGCAGGCGGCGGCTCGCTTTGTGGACGGGTGTTGTGTCCAAGCGTCGCTGATCAGCGTCAGAGTTGCCCTCGGGGTGAGCGTTCATGGAACGTACCCAGCACCTCCACCAAAATGTCGCCGACAAACGTAGGGCGGCACGAAAAGGGGCTTTTTCAATCTGAAGGCCAGAAACCCAGCAGCGCGCGCTCGAACGGGAACGTCCTCTTCTTCGCTCCCCCACGAGCCCAGTAATGCCGCTCGGCCAGATGGCGGCGCTCGCAGAATGTGAGCAGTGTGGCAATATGCATCATTCACTAAAATGGCTCAGATATCGAAATGGCCCCTTCACTGCAACTGTTGCGTATACATCTGTAGTTTGCGTAAATACTCCTCACGCAAAATCCACATAGCACATTTATTCATTTTTTACTAATATCGTATGCAAGACGAATTTGCGTGCCCTCCAAACTATACAAGGTCAGGCACTTCGCACATGCCTGGGTCTCCCTCGCAGCGCATCAACAGTTGCTACCATTGCAATCGGCCAGGGCTACGCACTCTCACGTATATAATCATTGACACCCTGCGGATCCACATATGGCATCTAACAAGGATTCCCCAGCACCACCTTGTGTCAGTGTCGGATCAAAGACCACACCCAGCGTTTTTAAAGGTTATAGCAGCCCACCAGTCGTCCATCCCCTCACAGTTCACCCGGCAGCACAGCTTTCCTCTGCGCTGTGGTGTCTGCGGGGCCATGCGTGCACCTTACAATTCCGGGCACAACGAAGAAATCGAACTTATCGACACCGGCCATTAAACAGTTGACGCTCTACCTACTCCACGCCGCATGTAATGACCGCACTCATGTGTATGCAGATGATTCGGTCTAAGGTACAAGTTCAACCTACGCCGTGGTCATTCCTGCGAGACGGACCAGTATTATACAGAAAACTTCGCATCGGACAACCTCCACCGTGTCAGAATTGGCCGCTCTTCGTGCGGTTGTGCAGTACATCGGTGCACAAACACCCCACAAATGGGCTGTGTTCTGCGAATCAAAAGCAGCCCTACAGTGTCTTAATTCTGCTTTACGTCATGGCGGTCACGATCAACTCGTAGCTGAATTAAGACATCTCCTACACCAGGCGCAGGAAGAGGGTCATGACATTGTCTTCCAGTGGATACTGGGACACTCTGGCATTGTCGGAAACAGCGCAGCTGACGCTTCAGCTCAAGCGGCTCACGGCAGTGCCAACATTGTCCAGATACTGTTGACAAGAGCCGACGCAGCAAGACATCTGCGAATGCTTGGCCGAAGTGAGCGTTTAGCGTCATGGTCTTCTACTGGCAACTCCACATGCCGTCTGCACCGCCTAGACCCCTTACTCCAAATCAGTCCTCCGTCCGGCCTCTCCCACTGCGATGCTACGCTGTTGTGTCGCCTGTGGCTGGGAGTGGCCTTCACAAGTGCCTACTGCCACTTAATTGCAATGACAAACTCTCCTGCGTGTGAGATCTGTTGGTGCGACGAAACAATAGAACACCTTATTTGTAACTGCCCTCGGTTTGAGCGTGAGCCTGCACTCCTGGCTGCAACACTCCACCGTTTAGATCCTCGGCCCCTTAGTGAGGCCAAGATTCTGGGTCCTTGGAGTGAGCCTTCACGGCAGCGAACAGCTTTGAAGGCACTTTTCAAGTTCTTGAAGGATTCAGGATTGAGTGCAAGGTTGTGAACTGTCAGTGTGTGCCCTGCAAGTAATTGCCAACGGACATGTGGAAAAGTGATCATCTCTCTTTGTTCTCCCCCCTTTCTATCTCTCCCTCCGTTCCCCTTCCCACGTGTAGGGTAGCATACCGGGCGCTGCCTAGTTAACCTCTCTACCTTTCCGTTTGTCTTTCTTTCTCTATCTCTCTACTCAAATCCTGAGAAGCAAACCTAACTGAACCCTAGCATTGTTACTTGAGCCGCGAAATGTGACAGCCTATCTGTTTCATACACAAATGGCAAGAAATAGAGCAAGGACATGAGACGCGCAAGAAAGGTTTAGCTGCACACCTGTTCCCTTGCATAGGGTGCTCCAGTGATGGCATTGTCTTTTCCTAACGTAAGCGCTGTAGGGGGAGATATGGTTTAGAGACCATGTGCCCAATGAAGACACATAATAGCTTTAAAACTTATGAAGCATGACTTCAACGGCAGGCACGTGACGCAGCTCGCCTTAACGCCATATAAAAAAGGCCACTTCGCCTTTGGCAGTTATTACTTTTGCTGTATTAGCGTGCATTACGAGGCTACTGCTTTTGAGGCATTAGTAAGATGATTGATGACATGGCACATGGTACAAATCATGTCACAGTTCCTACAGAATGTAAGGTGTTGGGCATTCCTAGTTGACACTGGATTTCTCACGAGTAGTTCATAAAGGGTTAAAGCGTCACTCACAATCCTGCAGCTTAGTATAGTGTGCAGCACAATGGCAAATGCTACATAATTTTGCCCTAATGTACAAATATGATAAATAAGGTTTACACTTCTCGTAAGAGTTAAATTTGTACAGTATACAGTGAAATACCGCGCATTGTATATGGTGGGCTTTGTTTTGGTTTCATAGCTTAATAACCACTTATGCTATAAAGAAAGTTTCATGCGGCTTTATGAAAAACAATATCACTTTATTGCCACCCACATGTTATATCTCATTTGCATATTCAGCTTATTGCTTTAAAAACAGTTATTGCTGTGTTTACTCTGTAGCTTGAGATCTGCAACGATTTACACGAACACTTTTTTGTGTTGCTGCTATGTCATTCATTCACTTCAGATTTCACTGTGCGTGGATGTTCACCACTGTTGTGGATACTGCTGATGGAGATGGCATGCATTTTCTACAATGCGCTTTAATAGGGGCGATAATGTTTTTCAAGTGAATCTGTGACTGTTCTAAGTAGTGCTTCGAGTGGCAGAGACAGGTGAGAGCCATTAAACAGCAGACTCGTTTTTCAGCAATAAAAGGCTCTTCGCACTTACCGTAAACAATAGTGTCGTTTTTTTCGCAACTTTGGTGTTTCGTGGGTGGGAATGAAATCATCGATACTGAATTGCACTGTTCCCTCCCCGTTGAAAATCAGGAGAGGGTGATGAAGTGTTTGGCACAGCTGTTTGTAGGGGAACCTTGTGTGTCATTCTTCTGTGGTTTATATTAAGAATTTTCCATGCATAGTGTCCATGTGAGTATGCTTATTCATGGATAAACAACAGAATTCCTTCTCAGTGCAAGCTCATTCTAATTATGCCGTGTTTGAGGCAGCAGAGCACTGGTGTAAAAATTGAAAATTCGGAAATATTGGAGTGTACGTAAGCTCGAAGTGAAGGCAAATTGCATGAAGCGCAGCTCCAGTGGCAGTGCAGGACTATGTGGGTATACAGCAGCCAATAGCTCCATTAATACCGTGTCTATGAGTGTGGTCAAGTTTTGCATTTTATGTAAGCTCCGCAATAGGGCAAGGCATAACACATGCTTTTGAGTTATAATGCACGACTCCTATATATTTTTTTAATGGTCATACTACTTTATATTCTGCACAAATCGAAGATTGACGCATTAGCTGCTTTTGCCCACAAAGGCTTAGAAAGAAGTGTACTAAATAAGTGAGACTAGTGAAGTCATATCAAAAGGAGTATGTCAAATGCATGTGCATCATTAGGTACAGAATGTGGCTACCATGGGGCACTGAAACATCAATGCCTTGTGAAAACAATGTGCGAATCTATTGAAAGATTTCTGACAGCTAGCCTTCTCGGCTAACTTTCTGCTGAGCCTGTGTGGCTTATTATTCAGCGCTTAGCAGGTTTTAAAAGGAAGTTCAGCTGGGTATGAATGTTAAACTACACTGCATGTGTTTGATTCATGTGGACGCACATCAAATCTACAAAGAGCTCCAACATGCTAACGGCACCTCCATGCAAGCGAAGAACGCATACCTTCCAGCGCACGTCTCGCCGCTCTTTGTGTAGACTTGGCCCCTAGGCGTGCGCCCTTCGCGAACCTTATTTGGAATAAAGGCACTTGTGTAACGGTTCCCGTGTCGGCCTGTCGTCGCTTCCTCGCAGTCTCCGCAATACAAATACGGGGGCACTAATTTACAGTCCGGAGAGCGACGTCGAATACAGGAACGATCTAGCAACTCGCAGCAACGCGCGCGGTCCAATAGTGCCAGTGACGCATTGAGAAGAGATGCGGCGAAAAAATCCGAGAACCACGAAGTGCTCCCCTTCACACATTCAGCGACAGCTTTAACTTAAAAGCACGAGCTTGAAGTACGCGCTAATCCTAGCTGTTGCAGTTTATGCATGCCGATGTTGCGATAGCAAAGCCGAGTAGGAGCACAACAGCTGCGGAAGAGTCTCGCACCTTAGATATTAGACACTAGGAGACACGAAATCGTGCCACCAGAACTGGCGAGCATAGTACTGTTGGTGTTGCTTTTGCCATCACAGGAATACCTCAGCACGACCAATCCTGCGGCGCCGACCGTTGCAGCACTGAGATGATCTATGAAATGGTGTGTCAGTGCGTTGTCACGGACAGCGGACAAGTGCAGATATCGTTTCCCGTTCGCTTTTTCGGTTTTCGCGGCTCTATGAGCGTTATGCCATCGTGTTTCCGTTAGGCTGGCGAGGGGCATCTGCTATTGGACCTCTACTCTCTGTTTCTTGCCTGCGCCGCTAGGTGCCGCATGGATTGGTTCATTCGAAAACAGGCCTAAGTTTCGACCGCTCCATGGCAGCCCTTTAGCGATATGTGAAGTACCTTCAGGCAGCAGACGGCCACGTTCCTCCGAAACACTGAAATGGAATCAGCGCTAAATACAAACAAGTAAAATAAACATTTGACTTATTGAATAACTTATATTTCCATCAGAAAAGACATTTCTCCCCGCGCCCGGTACGCAACCCTGGGAGATGGGGAGTCGCGCGTCCGCGTTTAGAGGCTGGCTGCCAGTCATTGGCTGGTAGCGGCCTCTTCTGCAAGATAGAAAAAAGTAGATTGTGACTTCAACCTTTGGCGGAGTTGGAGCTCTCGTGTTTTAGAATACCGTAAACGGAGAAGTAAAAAAGCCGGGGAAGTAACCAGGGTTGCCGCTTTCGAAGCGCCAAATCCTACAGCCCTATATAAAGTGGCGGGGTTTGACAAGGCAAAAGTGATGACTAGGCTGTGTTTTTATGGTTTATATGGATTAAGCGTCCCATAGCGACTCCGGCTATGAGGGACACCGTAGTGAAGCGGTGCTGAAATTTCTACCACCAGGGGTTCTTTAACGTGCACTAACATTGCACAACACACGGACCTCTAGGATTTCGCATCCATCTAAATCCGACCACCGCAGCCGGGATCGAACACGCGTCTTTCGGGTCAGCAGCTGAGCTCCATAGCCACTGAGCCAACGCGGCGGCTGAACAGGCTGTTTGCGGGGCAATAAAAGTAGATTCTTTAGTGGGGGACAGAGAGAAATCTTTATTGCCAGGAAGATGGTGATATTCTTGGGTCACTTCAGCCACTCCAGGGGGCCGGCAGTTTAAGTCTGTCGGCGACCTTCTGCGCTCTTGCCGCGGCCCGGGACTGAACGTCCGGGCCCGGGCTGGCGAGAACAACCTCCCGTTTTTCAAGTGAGACGGATCCTCCGTGCAGTTCCAGATTGTGTCGTATAAGGTGGCAGGCTCGCTGCACAGCTGACAATACTTATTTACCAAATCAGGAAAGATATTGGAATACGTTCACGGGTTTGGCTTCCACCGTGTTTGCAGTCGCCACCACGTGGTTGCCTTTTCGCGCCTGAGTGAAACGTGCGGAGGAGGAAGGCTCGATCTAAGCTCCCTGTAATAATTGGTTATGGTCTAATATGTAATTAGCGCCTCGCCCCTGGGGACATCCGGGTCCGAGACCCACTCACCTGCTCGGCGGACAAAACCACGAACATACTGGTGAGCGGCCTCGTTGCCTGGAACACCCACGTAGGCCGGGACCGACACCACATCCACTTCCTTCCTATCTTTTGGCACCATAAAAATAATTTTTTATGCAGTGGCGGAGATACGTCCCTTCGCGAAATTGCCGACGGCTTAAGCGACTGCCGAGCTGCTTTCTGCGAGTCGCGCCGCAAACGGAAATCCTGAAATAAGCGCTCGACGGCCGCGGCTGACGCGAGGCTCTTGCAGTTGGAGTCTAGCAGTCAGATATCCTAAAAATAACCGCCTCTTGTCCACTGGACCGTCTCTCTTATAAGCACTGACGCATGTCACATCTGGACGGTCAGCCTAGACACGTCTTGTTGCAAATAAAAATCAAAACAGTGTATGACAGGATATGTATTTCGTTGATTTTTAAATTTATTGATCCTGATGCGAGACAGCTGGGCGGAGCGTGAATTGAGTGGGTGGGGTCGTGAGTAATTAAAATATAGAGATCACGCGCATGAGTAGTGCGTCATATGGAATTATAATCATAAAGCCGAAATAACAGCTCAGATTTATATCATGGCAATACCAGATGAACTATCACCGCGCCAACAATCCTGGTTTGAATAATTTAGAAACAGAACTGAATACACATACGCTAGCGCAATAATTGGTTACTGCAGCAAAAAGACGCATATACCCTCGGCGAATATGCAAAGTGCGAACTCTGAAACGTAAGTTTAATTTGCGCATATATTTACTCACTTAATTACTCTACGAAACTAAACCGTACAATTATACTAGAGAGGGATCGGAAAAACACCACAGGTGCTACTGGTGATACAGTTAGTACGCAAACATGGTGCACAATTGGGGGTATACTACCGTCATAATTATGATGGTGGTATAAAGTGTCAATAGAAGCTGCCGAAGTAATGCAGCCAAAGCAGAATAAACGATCACTTGCCGTACAGCGCACTGGCATGAAATCTCTGCTACCTCGTCAACATGACGCGTGGAATACGCAAGCGCGCGAAGCTCACCGGATTCTTGCAGTGCAGGCCAGCGGTCACTTAGGCCTGCTCGACCAGGTGCCTCACGTTGTCCTCCAGGCCTGGAAAGCTGATGGCGTTGCCAAATGCACGTGCTTCCTGAAGTGGCAACTTCGCTCGGGGTGATCCTGGACGCTGTAGCGTTAGCCGGTAACGCTGTGGCCAAAACGGTGTTTGTCGCTCACCGAGGTAGCGCGAATTACGCGCTCGCTGTTGAATACGTCGCCTTGTAAGGACATAGGCTCGCTCAGTGGGTGTGCCGGCCTGTACTCAAGTTAAAACAAACAATACGAAACGAGGCGGAGGCGTCTGCTATGGTGCCTGCGTCGGCTATTTGGATGGATGGATGGATGGATGGATAAGGCTGAACCCTTTAAATCGGGCGGTGGCTCAAGTCGGTAATGACTCTTCTCTTGATTTTAGCCACCAATCAGATCACCTTCGCTTGGTTACTTCTAGCCGCTATAAATCTACTTTCCCTTCCTGTCCTTAAACCCCAATGCCTTGCATAAATCATCCCCGCTGCTTTAAACTGTAGGGTGACGCCCTTTACAGAAAAGTATCTAGTGTTCAGCCATTTCCTCCTCCTCTCCGCGCGCAACGCACAACGTGTCTATCTCAAGGTACCTGACTCTATATGTGTTAGTCCGCAAAACTCCCGTCCTGGCCTCAAACGACAAAGAGCTTCCCCAACAATTATCATAGATATTTTCTTTGGCAATTTCCTGCTTAAAATTCCTGTATGTTCCCAGTGCTGAATTGGTCAGCATACTTGTTTTTCACAAAGCTCTCTCTGTCTCTTTAACCTCTTTCTTAACTGATAACTGCTTATTTGCCCCTCTACTGCTGTCCAGATATTTGCTTGTCAAATTTCTAGTCCGCTTTCTCCATTTCGTATCAGCATTCCTTATATACAGGTATGTGAAAACTTTCCTAGCCTACTGCTTTTCCCTTTTTCTTCTCAATCGCTCCTCAAATGATATCTTATTGCTAGCTTCTCTGCTCTCAAACGACGCCCATCCGATATCATCTTGTACCCCCTGATTTGGGGTATTGCCATGTGCTCCCAAATCTAGCCTCCCTACGCCACGTTTTTTAATTTCTAACCTTGCTTAAACATCTGGTCGCATGCGCAGGACCGCATTGCCGAAAGTCGGGCTAGGAACCATCATCATTTTCCAGATCCCTCTTACCCCTTCATACTATTGTAACTCCACAGTGCCCTATTTTTCATGACAGCTGCATTCCTATTACCTTCATTCATTACATATTTTTCATGCTCTCTCAGACACTCAGCGCCGTTATTTATCCAAACCCCAAGATACTTGTACTCATCCGCTATTTCTAGCGTGAACTCCTGTATTCTATGCTCGACGACCTCATCAATAAATATCATGACTGCAGATTTTTCTTTACTAAACTTGAAACCTAATCTATCTCCATCTGTACCACATATGTCTATCAACTTCCGTAAATATTCCTTGCTCTCAGCCATTAGCACTATATCATTGGCGTATATTAGTCCCGGTAATGACTGTTTAATCAATTCTCCTTGCTTGAAAAAAGAAAGGTTGAAGTCTAGTCCGCTCCTCTCTAGCTTGGTCTCCAACCCTTGCAGGTACAACATGAGCAACAAAGGAGACAGAGGACATCCTTGCCTAAGCCCCCGCTGTATCTCTACAGACTCTGATACCTTTTTTCTCATTTTATAAGCACTGGTTCCTTTATATATATATTTTAAAAGATTAATTACACCTTCTTCCACATCCAATCTGCCCAGTATGTCCCACAGATACTCTTGAATAACATTTTCGTAGGCTCCCTTAATACCCAGAAATGCTAGCCATAGGGGCCTGTGTTCCTTTTCAGCAATCTCTATACACTGCGTCATTTAAAATAGATTGTCCACCAACCTCCTTTGTTTCCGGAACCCATTTTGTAACTCCCCTCGTTCTCCAGCCAAGCCTGCAATCTCCCGTTTATAATCTGCATCACCACCCTGTACACCACAGATGTCACTGTTATGGGACGGTAGTTACTTACGTCAGCTTTGTCCCCTTTCCCTAATATATCATGTTCATTCTATTTAATCGCCATTCATCTGAGACTTTTCCGTCCACTATCATTTTATTCACTACCTGTATTAATGTTTTCTTAAATTTTGGTCCTAGCTTCTTTATTAACATAATCAGAATACCATCTGGTCCTGTTGACGTGCAATTAGGAACCTTTTTCTCTGTCCTTTCCCACTCTCTTTGCTCAAGTGAAGCTGTTGCTGTAACGGCTCTATCCTCCTTCGATAAATTATGTGCTACATTTCTTTCTTTAAATTTTTCTGTCATCCTTGTTCCAATGTGTTTTATCGCCTCATCCCCTTCTAGTCGAATACCCTGATCTGTAACAATAAGCCTTTCCTCTAGCCTAGTCTTATTACTCATTGCTTTTATATGGTTCTAGAATTTTTGAGCTGCTTTTCTATCCTTTTTACTTACTTTTGACATCCATTAGGCACCCTTTCTTCTACTTTTCTCATTAATCAAATAGGATGCTTCCCTTCTGCACTTTACGAAGGTATCCCTATTTCTGTATGCTGCAACTTCTGGTTCCCCCTCTTCTTGGCATATCTGTGTTACCTGGACGCTTCCTGACGTTTCCCTATCGCCCTCTTGACCTAAGCATTCCACCAACTCTTGGGTTTGCGTATTTTCCCTTTTAGCTTTACTCGCACCTTAGCGAGCTCTTGCTCCAGTAATCGAGATAATTTGGTATAAGTCCATTCTGTTTCACTATCCTCAAAAATTACTTTCTCAATTTGTTTGGATGCTGCTTCCAATTGCTTTTCTGAGTAAAAGGTCCCCTCTGATTCTTCATCTCGCTTCAGTCCTACTTTGGTTTTTCTTCTGAAACTCAACTTGATACGCTTGTGGTCACTACCTAGACTTCTGGAACCATGTTCATCTATACTCATTACCCCTAATTTATTATGCATCCTCTGTGACATTAGTGCATAATCTATCGTCGAGTGCAGACTCACTGCCGCCCATGTTATGAGCTGTTCACAATTCTCGGTACTGTTGCATGAACCTAAATCATGCCTGTAACACATGTCCTGCAGCATGCTTCCTGTCGAATCTGTGTACCCATCTAGGTCTTCTATATGGGCGTTCATGCCGCCTTATATAATCATCTCGCCCTGTCCTTCTAGCTCATCAATGTCGCTTGTAGTACATTCTAGCATTTTCCTGTTTTCCTCTTAGGCGTTAGCTCCTGTCCGCAGGTATACCAAGCCAAGTAGTGTTTGCTCCCCTGCCACTTTTCCTTTTAGCCATAAATGTTACTTGCATCCCAGTTCAACCCTTTGAAAATTCTCGCTTTTATGAATGAATGCCCCAATTCCTCCCTCATTTCTGCTGCCCACTGTTCTATTGCAATATTCCCATGCGTAGTCTGGGTTACAGGGTGGTTGCTCCATGTCTCTAAGATGCGTTTCCACTAAACCATATAAAATTAATTCCTCCTGCCTTAACTGTTCTTTTATTTCCTCCCATTTAGGTCTATTCCTGCAACCTTGCATGTTAATGAAACATATATCTGAAATAACTAGGCCCTGGCACTTGTGTCTATTTCTTCTCCTATGGTTCCATCGTCCCTTTGATCTTGGTTCTTCCTTCTCTACACTAGCTTCCTCCGAGCTCTGGGTCCCCCCAAAAAAGCTGTTTCCTGGCGACCTATCCTACTACCCGCCCTCTTGCCAGTGGCACCACCGTATTGAATGCCAACCTGTGCAAAAGGGTGGGCCTGGCCTCGTACATATCCCTGTTAACTTTTATTACCCCGTATCTTAGTCCTCGACTCATTAACCTAATTACACAGTTAGCCTCAGCAATCCCCTTTGCCGTTTCGCTAGCCTGCCTCTGGACCTCTGGGAATGTGCATATGGCCACATGCACACTCTCAGAGGCCTCTCTAAGCCTACGCATCCCCACTTCTAACTGCTTCTCGAGATTCTGGCTGCTCCCCTTCAGCACATCTTTGAGACCAGCATGAAAAACCACAAGGTGTTCGCCATCCATGCTGCCCCCCACCACCTCCTGGGCTTCGGTCATTGCATCTACCATGCACTTCCCTGAATGGGCCTCCACTTGCACCCGCCTGTCCGCCTTCACTGTCGTCAGAAGGCCCCCCTCACCCTCGCTACGTGCGAGTCATCGACTACCAGAACCTTCCTCCGCTCTAACCGTTCGCTTGCTGATTGCGACTGTTGCCCTCCGGATCGCACTACCTGTCTCTCCCACCGCCGTACGCTACTGTCGCAAGTTTTTACCTCTCTCTCGTCCCCACTGAAAGCCTGTTGCGCTACAGTACTGTAGGGTCAACTTACCTCGCCCCCACCTGACACTGCTCCGAACGGGGGTGCCCTGCCGGCCGCGACATTAGCGCTTCTACCTGCTCTTCTAGCTGGGCCCGCTTTTCCCGCTCCTCCTTCAGCTCGCCCACAACTCGCTCCATCAGGTCGGCCTTGGCCTCCTCCCTCTTAAGCGACTCGGCGACCTGAGTTTCTAACTTAATCCGTTCCCCTCGCTCCACCTTCAGGTCCCCTTTGAGTTCCTTAATCCTAGCTGCCCATTCCCCTTTCAACGTCTTAAAGGCCTCCTCAAAACGCTTACATATCTTGCACGCGAAGCTAGCCCCATCTGCCTCGGCTAAGCTCCTGAACTTGGTTTCGTCTAAATAGCACCAACGGTCGCACTCCTGGCACTGCATTAACACCCCGTACCTGTCCACCTTGACTTTCCTAGCTTGTCGACCCATCGCTCAGGCCCACTACGCAACGTAAAAGCCCGCCAAAAATCCTGCACAAAAACCTTCGGCACTACGTAACGGAAAGCCCGCCAAAATTCCTATACAGAAAACCTTCAGCCCTACGCAACGTAAAAGACCGCCAAAATTCCTACAGAAAAAACCATCGGGACTACGCAACGTTAGAGCCCGCTAAAATTCCTGCACAAAAACCTTCGGCACTACGCAACGTAAAAGCCCGCCAAAAATTCCTACACAAAAACCTTCGGCACTACACAATGCAAAAGCCCGCCAAAATTCCTACACAAAACCTTCAGCCCTACGCGACGTAAAAGCCCGCTGAAATTCCGGCAGCAAACAGAAAGAAACCTTCGGCACTATGCAACGTAAAAGCCCGCTAAAATTCCTACACCTAAAACCTCCAGCACTACGAAACGTAAAAGCCTGCAAACATTGCTACATAAAAACCTTCGGCACACACACTTCCGCTAGCCTTCCTACCTTTAACTCGGTTTAAAACTACCGCCGACAGCACATACAATAAATAATAACAATAATTGGTTTTTAGGGAAAGGAAATGGCGCAGTATCTGTCTCATATATCGTTGGACACCTGAACCGCGCCGTAAGGGAATGAATAAGGGAGGGAGTGAAAGAAGAAAGGAAGAAAGGGGTGCCGTAGTGCAGGGCTCCGGAATAATTTCGACCACCTGGGGATCTTTAACGTGCACTGACATCGCACAGCACACGGGCGCTTTAGCGTTTTTACTCCATAAAAACGCAGCCGCCGCGGTCGGGTTCGAACTGGGGAACTCCGGATCAGTAGTCGAGCGCCCTAACCACTGAGCCACCACGGCGGGCGTCACGTACGAGCGCAAACACCAAAAAAGCACTTAGCTTCAGACGTAATCGCTGGACTTCCGAAAAAAAGCGTTCTCCTCCGACGGAGTCACGAGCGAAAAAGTCGCGGACGACAGAAGCGTCCCCTTCCGTATGAAGGTTTTGCAGTTACGGTTTCGTTTTGAACAACTTTTGCATTACAAAACTTCCACACTGTTTGCACAATGTGTTCAATAAAAATTGCCTTGGAATTATTTCAGTTTTTTGTACGTTTATCATTTTTGTCTAATTCTCTCGCAATAAAACTGTTAAAACACAAAACTTCGAAGCCACTGGCGTTTCATAAGCGGTATGCATCAATCCTGCAGCCTTTTTTTTTTGTGCAGTGCGTAGATAGCGTGCAGCATCTTTTTTTCTTTGGCGCCCTGCGCTGTTTGGCGTCTAAAGATGTTTTACCACGTGAGTATTTCAGTGGTATATGTGCAGACCTCTTGCGGAATGAAAGCTGAACATTTTAGTAAGCTTCTTTTGTGCTCATTACGCGCGGTTATTTGCCGTGATGCATCGGGAAGATCAGTGCGCACTGTCTCTCAGTGGCCTTTGTGTCCCGTGGTCGTTTCGCTTGCGTTTCGCGTGTTTCAGATCTCGCTGGAGCACGATATCCTGCTGCACCCCCGATACTTCGGGCCGCAGCTGGTCGAGACCGTGAAGCAGAAGCTGTACGCCGAGGTTGAGGGCACCTGCACGGGCAAGTGAGTATGGAGACGTGGTTTAGAAGCATCGTGAATGGGCGACGCATTTTGAGCGGGCCATGCGGTGCTTCGTTCAGAGTGGTTGTGGAGAAGACTTTACAACATTCAGTGCGTTGCTTCGCAGGCTGATGGTTTGACGTCGCCGCAGCGGACCTTAAAGACGTCCTGTGCACGACTTTTTTTATGTTTTCTGGCATGCATAATTTCTTTACTTTAGTGGCTGCATCAGATTCAGTGCTGGAAACGCACAGTACCACAGTAATGTATCCCCGTTTGGCACTCATTATTACCTAACAGGGAAAAAATTTTCAGACCTTTGTGACGAGCATGAATGCCAAAATTGCACTGAAAAAGTTTAATTGTGCAATTTTTTTCGGCTTTCTCTGTGTCCATTTCTTAGCACAACGCTGTTTTCAGTCTGTTATATTTTATATTTTTACTCATTCATGTTGTATGAGGTAAATATGTAAACAAATCAGCATATTTTAGGCACTTTAAAGCACTCAAGCTTACAATAAAAATGAAACTGGAATACACACACACACTGGAACCATAAAATGTGAAAGAATCCATTTTAACGAACACATACCTGTGTTCGTTTCGTGCACCTGTTTTAAAATGGTGCTACATTGTGTGTTCAATTTCACCCTAGTTTTGTTGCATCCACATTAGGGGACCTTATGGGTTTTATGTAAGAGTTTGTTAGCGTTTAGGTTTTCTCAACAAGTGTGTTTGCAGCCCCCAGGAAGCGTGTGGTCTAAGCATTGTTTGGTATCAAGTGGCATAGGATGTGTCTGTGTTCTATGAAATCAAACTGCACCAGTATTCACACTTCAATTTTGTGTTTCATGCAAATGTCCTGTTAGGTGTGGAGTTTTTGTAGTTCGCTAGGCAGTGCTTTGTTGTGCCAAGATTGTGAAAGCCAGTGTGTCAAAGCATGCTCTCATTTATTTTGCATTGCAATCTGGCACTAGGTATGGCTTCGTGGTTGCTGCCACAACCATCGATAACATTGGTGGCGGCCTGATACAGCCTGGCGTTGGCTTTGTCGTGTATCCTACCGGTACAAGGCCATCGCCTTCAGGCCGTTCAAGGGGGAAGAGCTTGATGCTGTAGTCACACAAGTCAATAATGTATGTTGTATGAAGAGATATGTGCCGGTTAGTTGTAACAGTTCTTCCTTTTGTTTGAGAATTCGCTGCTACGTTTTTCTGTGCTCAGTATGACCAAAATTAGTGTTTTACTGGAGATGACCACTCACAGAGCTTGACATGACCTCTCTGGAACATTGATGTGTTCATAATTGTGGATATGTGTTTTCTAGATGCAGCCTTTTTGTATTTGTGCAGTATAAATTTGTGTATTGTCGGTGCGTTTATTGTCGTGGCCACATGGCAGTTCATTGAACATGTGCTTAATAATAGTAACCTGCACTTGCATACAGCGTAAACACAGCACTAGTAATTTTTGCACCAACATTGGTGCTATTCTTGTATCGTGGAATGACATCAATATGTTTAGAAAGAAGTGGTTCAGAAAAAAATGGCTGTGGTTTAGTCCTGGTTAAACCTAGAGTGACGCGATAGCTACATCTGGCCGAGGGGAACTCGTTCAGTCGAATGGCAAGGTCAGTCTTTCGCTGCTCTGTTTCGCTGGGCATTCCTCCTTCATCTTCATCCTTCTTGACACGGCGCATGCGCACAGCTGTTGGAGCTGTTGCGCGCCTCGCCTCTGGCAGCTGCTCCGCGCCATGTGACCAACGGCCGCACCACGTGACCAACGGCGCCGCCACGGAGCTCAAGTGGTGCCGCGCTGAAGAGTGGAAGAAATAGCAAAGTGTAGCTATCGCTACAAAATGCATTGTTCAGGAGAGCGTGCAATCACAAGCCTCCCAGAAAAAATTTAACACACAATCATACGATGTGATGCGACAAATGTGTGTATTCAATATTAGTTATACATTTTTCTTTCACAGCGATCACCTTCCCTCTATGTCAGATTTGATTTCAGCATTGCTTTTTTGTTCCCATGCTGTATGGGTCTCTGGTGGGTAGTGGTGGGTAGCAGCTTGTATTTGGAAGGTGTATTTTTACCAGTGGTTGCCCCTAGGTGCACCCACTGCAGGGTTTGCCTCCGTAGGGTAGAGGCTGCACACACACACACACACACATACAGGTGAAGTAGTTACGTGGGCGGTGCAAGACTTCTGGATGTGGGTAGCGCTTCTAGAGGGCAGAGGTTGGTGATATGTGAAGGCTTGAGTTTTGGTGATGAATTTTTACCGTTAAAAGGGTGCCTCTTCCGGAAGTACACAAAGATTTTTATCAAAAGGTACTGTAGTCCTTATGCAGGGAAAGAAAGGAAGAGCTGGGCACCCAGAAGGCACACACTCACCATGGGTTTTTGCAAAAATGAAAATTTACCCAAGATTTCACCGTAAAAGTGCAGTGCATCCGTGATGTCTTCAGATTTGAAGAACCACAGTCTGTAGCAGTTCTATGATCTTGGCCTGCTGTTAAACACTGATATGCCACTGAACTCAAGTGTTGCCATGGCATAGTCCTGGCAGTCACTTTCTGGAGAGTCTATGAGTCCCAAGTCACCCTTGTTTACAGCTGCTATATGAATACAGTTGTAGGCTGACGGCAGGGTATTTAATAAAGATTTCAGATGTCCATGCAAGTGAACAGCAGGTGGTGTTGCGTGAAATGTGGTAAGGTATAGCAGTCCCATGCAGTGTGCTCGTACAGAATGCGATTGGATGCGCAGCTGTCTTTGGCTTTTTCTGGTAGGCATACATAACAAATAGCATAGCATGAGTTATTTCCTCTACACTGCCACAAGAAAACACATTGTCAGATCAAGGAATATGTTTCTTATGTAGTGAAAAAGATGGCCACCATCTTCAAGTGCCTCTGGAGAAACTAGGATGTGTTGCAAGTACAGTCGTCGACCGATTTTTCAGACTCGAAGGGACCCGAAAAATGGTCCGAATAATCGAACATTCCGAAAAATCCTTGAAGTACAAAAATTTCACTCTATTGAGATGAAATCGGCTTAAAAAAGTCCCTGATATTACCTTGCGGCAAATTTCTCTTGCTCGCAACGATTTCTGCCCGCATTTGCACCATCGTGGTTTCACTGCACACGCTAGACAGCAAGGTCACGGCGTTTAGTAAAATACTTCCCCCGCTTCTTTGACGGACCTGGCGATACCGGCGGGGTCATATTGTCCTCAACCCAAGTGTGCACCACACCGCTAGTCATCATCATCATCATCATCATCAGCCTTATTACACCCACTGCAGGGCAAAGGCCTCTCCCATGTCTCTCCAATTAACCCTATCCTTTGCCAGCTGCAGCCACCCTTTGCCTGCAAACTTCTTAATCTCATCCGCCTACCTAACCTTCTGCCGCCCCCTGCTACGCTTACTTTCTCTTGGAATCCACTCCGTTACCCTTAAGGACCAGCGGTTGTCTTGCCTTCGCATTACATGCCCTGCCCAAGCCCATTTCTTTCTCTTGATTTCGACTAGGATGTCATTAACCCGTGTTTGTTCCCTCACCCACTCTGCCCGCTTCCGATCTCTTAACGTTACACCTATCATTTTTCTTTCCATGGCTCGCTGCGTTGTCCTTAACTTAAGCTGAACTCTTTTCGTTAGCCTCCACGTTTCTGCCCCGTAGGTGAGTACCGGTAAGATTATGCTGTTGTACACTTTCCTCTTGAGGGAAATTGGTAAACTAACACTCACGATCTGCGAGAATTTGCCATATGCGCTCCACCCCATTCTTATCCTTCTAGTTATCTCCTTCTCATGATCCGGATCAGCTGTCACTACCTGCCCTAAGTAGACGTATTCCGTCACAATTTCTAGGCTCTCGCTGCCAATTGTGAACTGTTGTTCCCTTGCTAGGTTGTTGAATATTACCTTGGTTTTCTGCATGTTAGTTTTTAGACCCATCGATCTGCTCTGACTGTCCAACTCATTGATCATGATTTGCAGTTCACCTCCTGAGCTGACTCAGCAAGGCAATGTCATCAGCAAATCGCAGATTATTTAGGTATTCTCCATTTATTCTTGTTCCCAACTGTTCCCAATTCAGGCCTCGAAATACGTCCTGTAAACATGCGGTGAACAGCATTGGCGAGATCGTGTCTCCTTGCCTGACGCCCTTCCTTATTGGAATTTTATTGCTGACTTTATGGAGGACTATAGTAGCTGTGCAGTTCCTATATATATCTTCCAGTATTTTGACATAACGCTCTTCTGCCCCCTGATTACGCAATGCCTGTATGACTGCTGAGGTTTCCACTGAGTCGAATGCTTTCTCGTAATCAATGAAAGCTATATATAGAGGTTGGTTATATTCTGCGCATTTCTCTATCACCTGATTGATAGTGTGTATATGGTCTACTGTGGAATATCCTTTACGAAAGCCTGCCTCATCATTTGGTTGTTTAAAGTGTAACGTTGGCCTGACTCTATTAGCGATTACCTTAGTAAATACTTTGTAGGCAACGGATAGTAAGCTGATCGGCCTGTAATTTTTCAAGTCCTTGGCGTCTCCCTTCTTATGAATTAAGATAATGTTTGCATTCTTCCAATCTTCTGGTACAGTCGAGGTCATAAGGCATTGCGTATACAAAGTGGCTAGTTTTTCTAGCCCGATGTCCCCTCTATCCTTCAACAGATCTGCTGTTACCTGATCCTCCCCAGCGGCTTTTCCCCTTTTCATTGCTTCTAAGGCTTTCTTTACTTCATCTTTCGTTACTGGCGGGATGAGGCATTGCTGTGCACTGCTGTCTTTCTCATTAACGCTCTGATTACATTGGCTACTGTACAGGTCTGTGTAGAACTTTTCGGCTACGTTAACTATCTTATCCATATTGCTAATGACATTGCACTGCTTGTCTCTTAATGCATACATCTGTTTTTACCTATTCCTAGGTTCCTCTTCACTGTTTTTAGGCTACCTCCGTTCTTTATAGCATGCTCGATTCTCTCCATATTAAACTTCCTTATGTCGGCTACCTTGCGCTTATTTATTAACTTTGATAGCTCCGTTACTTCTATTATATAGGTAGGGTTAGATGCCCTCATGTTTTGGCGCTTCTTAATCAGATCTTTCGTCATCTGTGGTAGCTTCCCGGTCTTTTCGAACTGTCCTGCTGCCTACTTCTACTGCGCACTCCGTAATTATTGATGCCAGATTATCGTGCATTGAATGAACATCAAGGATGGCTGCATTTGGGCGAGTTGGTTTTCCATTCTGAACGTAAAAGTGCAAAAACACAAGGACACAGACTGTGTTGTCGCCTTAGTCTGTGTCCTTGTGTTTTTGCGCTTTTACGTTCAGAATGAACATCAAGATCATCTTCCTCAGTTAAAGCCGAATATCTGTTTTGCAGCGCTATCCTAAACTCCTGTGCTTTCCCTCTTACGGCTAACTCGTTAATGGTCTTCTTCACTAGCTTCTTCCGTTCCCTCTTCAAGTCTAAGCTAATTCTAGACCTTACCATTCTGTGGTCGCTACAACGCACCTTTCCGAGGACGGCCACATCCTGAATGATGCCATGTTTAGCGCATAGTATGAAGTCGATTTCATTTTTAATCTCACCAATGGGGCTCTTCCAGGTCCACTTCTTGTTTTCGCGTTTGCGGAAGAAGGTATTCATGATCTGTAAATTATTTCTATCCGCGAATTCGACTAATAACTCTCCCCTGCTATTTCTAGAGCCTATCCCATACTCACCTACCGCGTGGTCGTAAGCCTGCTTCTTGCCCCCCTTCGCATTGAAGTCGCCCATCAGTACAGTGTACTGCGATTTTACTTTATTCATTGCGGATTCTACGTCCTCATAGAAACTTTCAACGGTCTGGTCATCATGGCTGGATGTGGGTGCGTAGGCGTGCACCATTTTCAACTTCTACCTCCTATTCAGCCTAATTGCTATAGCTGCTACCCTCTCGTTAATACTGTAGAACTCCTCTACGTTGCCAGCTATATCCTTATTAATGAGGAATCCCACACCTAGTTCTCGTCTATCCTCTAACCCGCGATAGCACAGTATGTGTCCGTCCTTTAGTACTGTATACGCCTCACCTGTCCTCCTTACTTCGCTAAGCCCTATCACATCCCATTTAATTTCCGCTTGCTCCTCAAACAGCACTGCTAGGCTAGCCTCACTAGCTAAAGTTCTAGCGTTAAACGTTGCCAGGTTCAGATTCCAATGGCGGCCATTCTTAGCACCCTCCGCTGCGTCACAGGTCTGACCGCCACCGTGGTCAGTTGCTCTGCATCCGCTGGGGACTGAGGATTCACCGCTAGTCAAACACACGCAAAGACAAGGCACTTTTCGTTGAAAGCGGTTGAATCACCGGACGCGATCACAAAACGGTGAACGGATGTACCTTCGTGAAGACAGATTGGTCGATGCGATCGGGGAAACCGAAGTGACGAAACGACAAATGGCGCCGTGGTAGCTCAAAGGTTAGGGAACTCGGCTACTGATCCGGAATACCCGGGCTCGAACCTGACCATCGCCGCCGCGTTTCGATGGAGGTGGAACGCAAAGGCGCCCGTGTCCTGTACGATGTAGGTGCATGTTAAAGATCCCCAGGTGGTCGAAAGTATTTTAGAGCCCTCCACTACGGCACCTCTTCTCAAACCCTCCTTTATCCCATCCCTTAATGGGTGGTTCAGGTGTCCACCAAGATGCAAGACAGTTACTGGGCCATTTCCTTTCCCCAACAACCAATTTACAACATATGAGACAAGTGATAGCTGCCAGCGGCAACGTTGGCCAAAAGGAAGTTGGCGGCGATGACAATCTGACTGCCACCTCGAAGTGCCAGAGATCGCAGGAACCTCTACTGGCAAAAATGAGGTGCCGAAAGTATGTCAAGCCAATTCAACTGCAGAGTAAATCCACCTCCATCCAAGATGGTGCCTTTTGCACTGTCAAAAAGCCTAGTAAGATGGCCGATTTTGGCCCTCAGGCTACTGAAATTAGTACAAAAAATCTAACTTTCGGACTATCGAAGTCCGAATATCCATCGCGAATATGAATGCACTTCTATGGGGTGACGGACGGTGCCTCATCGAAGTCCGAAATATCCTACAAGTTCGAATCATTGGAGTCATTGGAACCATTGGCTTCTGTTCATACACTCAAATCTTGATAAAACGAACGTGGTTATTCCGAATTATTGGCTATATCGAACTCTTCCTAAATATTTTCACTTGATGCTTCGAATGTGGTTGGCCTCAAAGCGGATATATCGAACCCCCCAGCAACATATGGGATACGCTAGGATGGCAGGTGTCAGCCTTCACCGCACTATACAATTGACTGATGATGGTGCCACAAGCATTTGTGCTAAGATTCGCGCTTTTATCTCGTGCTGGTGTTCTGATCTTCTATTCGCCAACAACGCCATGGAAGTTAGAACGGCATGGAATGTTGGTAGCCAGGCGGTCCGCATGCGTTACGCCTCTCGCAGATGTTGACAACACCCCAGAAGCAGCGGCATGGATGGTTGTACCATTGCAGTGACCATCCTACGCTCATACCGACTGTCTCGGAAGTGATGAACACACCGATAGCTTTCGCTCTGACATACCATTATCCATGCTAATCTGTTGTCAAGCAGGGAAGCCACCCCAGCTAGCTCTTGACACGCTGGTGGTGGTGCTGTGCGGGGAAGACAACCTTACTGACATTCACTTTTTTTTGCAGTCCCTAGAATCGCCGGGAGCATCTTCAAGAGGGCTGCTAAAACATGAGAAAAGATCTCCCCGTTTCTTTAGTAAATTTGCCTGAGTTGTCGTCACTTCAATGACTAAAATGCACTGCTCTTGGGTGCATTGTTGACGATATTTAGTATTATGAATTTCGGCTATATCAAACTGTTTTACGTTTTTTTTACGTCTTCACTAAAACGAGGTTTGACTGTATTCTATTGAAAGCAAGAATGATGCACACTAATCGAGCTTGGGTAGACTTCATCGTGCTGTTGAGACATGCAAGGAGGGGACCATTTTTATCTCCAAGACGCGTCCGTTTTTTTTTGCTTCAACACGTGGCACTCCTGCTTAGCGGAAATGCCATAATGCATTGCAAGAGTCTCATGCAATGCCAGGGTGCATGCAAGTGATGGGTGCACTTCCAGGTTCCGTGGCAGTAAATTGGACTGTTTGCCTTTTTGTGTTTGCTATAACTTGTGGTTTGCAAAAAGTTGGTTGAATGTCACACTCCACTGCATGCAGCTAGCTTGCTCTGATTGCGGCGTTTATTTCCTAATGCAAAGATGGAGGGAATTAGTTCAAGGATCCTGTATACAAGCAAGGTTTAATAGGTTTTGCTTTCTGGGCTGTACCCTTTAAGGGGGGACACTGGTCTTTGGGACCAAAAAACTACCCAAAAATCAGTTCTTTTAAAAATGAGATTTTTGGAGCCTATAGCTATTATTCTGCAACTATACCAGTTTTCTCCTCCAGGAAATCGGTATTTGGACCATAATATTAAATTTAGATAACCGTATGAGCTCAATTTCTTCAAGAGCAGGCGATCTAACATCATGAAAATTTTGGACTCCTGGCTGTCTTAGTACGTCAATATCTCAACGTCTAGGACAGGCAGGTATGTCATATAGTTTGCTAAGGGAAGCTGAAGACATAATATATGTAATAATCGAAGCACAATTGTTGAATCACTCTCCAAGAATTTGTAATTTTGCAAAGTTTATCGATGCACGATATTCACACTTTGAATGCTGCTATTCAAAGTGCTGTAAAATTACTAATGAGAGTAAAATGGAAAAACTGCTTTGATTATTGCACTCTTTACTCACTATACTATGTAGCCATGGGTTAAAAATTAATTTTTATTGAGCCATTTTTTGCACCAGGTACTAATAATTGAATAATTAAAATTAATTATCTTAGGAACTAACGAATTAATTTAAATGTATTTTCAGATTTGAAATCAGTATAAAAATCTGAGCAAAGTGATACAGTTTCATTAGGATTGGACTAAAAGTAAGGAAAATAGGTCTAAGACCAGTGTCTCCTCTTAAATGAATTATGAAATAAAAAAATGTTTTTCTCTAAATAATGATAAGGACATCCTCTTTGCATTGAGCACCTCAATTTTAGATGCAGTCTCACCATTGACTATGCCTTTCCATCACCTGTGCACTGGCCTGTGCACTCTGTCACATAGAAGAAAGAGGGCATCTATTGACGACATGCCTTTAGGTGGAGTGCCCACGTTTGTATACGCTACATAAAATACTGTCAAAGTGTAGTCCACAAGGTGCAGTGCGAACAAATGAGAGCACTGTGACAATGGCAGTACTCAAGTAGCACTTTTGCTGGGCTAGTTGGTGCATAGTTCTATGTAAAAACGTTAGCGCAAAATAAGACACATTCACAAGTCTTGTCCACCTTTCTAGTGAATATGTCTTATTTTGCGCTAACGTTTGTACATAGTACAATGGCTGAAGTATGCATCAATAATTCGTATTTGGAGGTCATGGTTTGGGATCCCACCGACGGTATGCGGTTGTGTTTTCTTCTGCTTTTTTTATCAATTTTCTTCAAGTGATTTAATATTAACACTATTAATCTCCAATTAATTAATTCCACAATTTAAAAGAAAGAAAAAATCATCCATGCTTCATGGTTTCGATGAGTGTTGATTTCCGTCATGCATTTATTTCAAGCCAGTTATGTGAAATTAATGTAAAAAATTGTTTTTAAGATTGATGCCCGTGCATTTTGTTGTAGCTCATAGATGACAGCATGGCCAGTGCACATTTTTTTTAAACTTGTTTTGCACAAGAATGTGCTTTAAATTTCTTAAAGTGGGCTTACTTGTTTTCCTAATAAGTTCTTCTCACAAAAATATGGAGAAAGCAGGGAGGATGGGAATTTTCGCTATGCAGTCAGGGCATGCTCCTAGATAATATCTAACGATTTTTACATTTTTCTGCGCTAGCATTACAGCTTTCACCCTGCCGAAAAGGTGGTATCTGTTTGTCTGTCTGGTTTCTCCGCAACCTGGAAGAGCTGTGTGGCAGATGGACCACCTAGGTCATGTGACTGTGATGTCACCACAG
The DNA here is from genome assembly GCF_052857255.1 of Amblyomma americanum. Taxonomy (NCBI): domain Eukaryota; kingdom Metazoa; phylum Arthropoda; class Arachnida; order Ixodida; family Ixodidae; genus Amblyomma; species Amblyomma americanum. The sequence continues at coordinate 47,251,107 of NC_135501.1, forward strand.
CCTACCCACTGGACTGTGGGAACTGCCCACCGTGACAGGTGGTAGATAAATTAATGATTAGTCAAAAAGAGGTTTCTTCAAGAAGAGCAACCTGGGTCTGGGAAAAGGATGTGAAAAAAACTGCCTTTGGAGTGTTACTATGTCTAGAACTGCGACGATGATTCCTGTAGTTGCCTGGGTGAGCTACAGCGGTAGTATTGTGTATCTCGCAGGTGGGGCTCTTCGCGGAGATTGGCCCCCTGTCCTGCTTCATCTCGAGGCATGTGTGTGTCTGTTCTCAATGATTACATGGTCTTTCCACCAGAATTTATAAAAGTGCTGGATTCTTTTCAGGCTTTTGTCATAATAGTGAGCTTTTTTGTGTTTTTTGGCTGCATTCAGGAATAGAAACGAAGAAGACATGCCACTGTTTGATGTCTACATGTGTGCAGAAAGTACAAAATGCAGAGGATTATTTTGTTTCTAGTGCAGTAGACCTCAATTATATTGAACCCGGTTAGGTTGTACTACTGTTTATATCGAACAGTGAAAGCAACCTCTTGAAAATTTCGTGCAAAAGTGCAGCACTACTGTTCGTGTTTATCAAACTCTTGTTCAGCACTCTTTGGATATACTGTACAATCTCAGTGGTATGGTCCTGGTTGATGCGAATTTCGTAATGATATCAGAGCGTATTGCGTGAAATAGGCAGAGATACGGAGGTTTGCGAACAACCTCACCTGCCTCGCTGCAAACGCGTAAGCTGCGACTGCTCCCTCGAGCACGAAGTACTTGTCTGTACATCGCAGATGCCGCAGTCATCAGTCGTGCACGACCAATATAGCACCAACATTGCGAGTCAGTGGAAGCGCGCAGCCATAAGTAAACCCTGTTAGCCGAAAACACATCTGCGTAAATTCTGCATATGAATTTTGTTCATTCTGGATGACAGAACTATTTTTCTTGACCCTAATGAGATTCGTATATGGAGATTCTACTGTATGGAACTGTGCGCTGCACCCCTGCAAGTAGCACTTGTAACGGCCCTCCTGTGGCAACTTTTTGCACTCTGACTTTTGTTGGCAGTGCAGCCATGGGCAGTTGCTGGCATCACCAACCATGTGAATGCGTCGTAAAACTGCATGATGAGGGGAATGTGGGGTGTGGTTGCGAATAGCCTTCAGTCCGGTGTACTTAGTTCAACGCAACACCACTGTCATTTGAGAAAGCTGGCATTCCGTGCTCTAGTTGTCGTGGAGTGAAGTCAACTTTTACCAAAGGCCCGTGGAAGCTCTTGCATGGCCTGCTTTGCTGCTGAAGGCATTGCGGATATCAACTGTGCCCAAAATTTTACGAGGTATTGTGTTTATGGTGTGCCGGTAACACTATTAAATCTGTTATGATAGCTGATGATTGGTTCCAAAGCGCCATTCACTACAGCTTTGGTGCATACATTAGCAAGCGGCGCGCTTTATGTTCTAGTACGCTCACGAGTGGCAGGAAGCATGCCAATAGCATAGATGCATGCTTGTAGGTTAGACATAAGCTTTCCTACTGGCATGTTTTATGTATCGTGATCCCCTTGGAGGTTGATATATGTGGGATCCACTTTACGTAAATGAGGTGACTTCCAAATAATTTAGCTTCTGTGGTGGCTTATACTGATGTTACACGGGCACTTTCGATCGCAATCCAGTCGATCAAAATCGAGCTGATGCAGATCCGGCGTTGCTACATGGCGAATTCAATCGCGATCGACCGCGATCCTGCTCAACTGCATGGAGCACGATCGTGGCGTCGCTGCGAGCCTCGTTCCCAGACTATACGATATCTGACAGAAAATGTTCGAGCTAAAACAAAAGATCACTGAAATAGTTGTCATAGAAAAAACGCACAATTTTAAAACAGCATTTTTTTTTATTTGCGAGGCTTGCTTTGCAAAGCGGTGTTCATACTCTCGACACCGCCTACCCGGCTTGCCCATTTTGCCAGTGGTAAACAAACGCCAACCCGGCTCTCACGTGCGCTGGCCGCCGAGTGTTTTTGCTGCTGTTCGCCATGGAATCCCCTGCTGGTGCTTCGCGTCCTCGGAAGCTATTGTCGGAAGAGGAGACTTCCGTGCTGACTGACCTGTGGGAGGACCGCCTGGACGATTGAAGGCGCCAGAAACGCAACAGCGGCGTCTACAATGGCATTGCGGAGGCAATGGGCGCGGCTGGTTTTCAGCGGTCTGCTGTAGAGCTTCACCATAAAATGCGCAACCTGACACGCACATACCGGTAAGTGCCATGTCTCCGTTTAATAATCAAGCGATATACGTGCTTACTGTGCTTACTGCACAAAATCACTCACAGTGAACACGCAACTACATTACCCCTTTCCCGCCCATTTCGCACATCCCGCCGCTTATATAACGCACAAAGTTTCACACGTGTTTTTGGCCACACAAATGCATTTAAAAAATCTGCATTGCCTCTGGCAATAGCAGCTTGGAACGATCCTCCAAGCCACATTGTTGAAATTATTAATCTAGACACGTTTAGAGAAACGTTAAAAAAATTGATTCCGTGGTGATGCGCACACGTTTCATTTGCACCATGCGACTTGGCTGCAATTCTCTATCCTTGCAAGCAGTTTATAAATATACATGCGTTTGCAGTTCTTTACAGGAATTCGATGAGCCATGCGCGTTTCTGATCGTCCAGAGTGTTGTTCTTTTTCGTTTGCTTGATGTTGTTCGGCGTCATTCGATTCAATTTTCTGTTTCTTTTGATTCTTTGATTTGTTGTTAGCTATGTTTTTTTGCTCCTGTTTTCGCTATATGTTGTTTGTCTTACCCCCTCAAGCAATACTCCAGTTGGAGCCCGTGAGGTATGTGTATAAATACGTAAATAAATACGTCAACGCCCGCACCCTTCATTGTACAATTGCGGCTAGAAATACAAAGCATGTTTCGGTGTTCCGCAACTCCACACGCAGTACATAAAGGCTTCTGCCATTTATACTCGAGCGCACCAGACATCTGGCAGCCTATGTGTCATGTCGCCCCTAATTTTCGCTAAATCAGGCGTGAAAGCAGTTTCATCACCGATGCTTGCTCCGTATGATTATGGCCACGATTTTCGCTGTCAGTGCTGGGCCTCAGCGGTTCTGTGTACAAATAAGCACTTTCGTCTCGGCGAGTGGGTTTATTTTGCATTAAATGAACTACACTTGCACAAACAAAGGTGGAAGAAAAGAGACGTGCCGACAGGACAGTTTTGTGTAGCACGTTTGCATGGCGAGGTGTAGGATACCCCTGACCTCCGACTGTTTTTGTGTAGCGTCAATGGGTGTCACAGCAAAGCTAGCGAAAAAGCCACGTTGTTAGAGTTTGTCGAGCCCAGTTGACGTCCACCCGATAACCATATTTATTGTGTACAGACATACAGGAACAAAAATTTACGGGATGCGGGTTCACGGAAAAAATGTTCTTCGTGCATAGTGCACACAATTCGAGGGGACACACCTTCTCCATCCTACCAAACGAATGCAAGCTCATTAGCTAGCGAGACAACGCAGAATTCGACTCTTATCCGCGAATCTGCATTATGAAACTTTTTTCCCAGTTTTTAACAAGAGCTAATGTCGGGCTAGTTGGTGCTCATCTACAGAGGCCCAGTTTTAATGTGTTAAAACCACAACACAAACCCTTGTCGTATGTGCTCTCTGTAGTGTTGTGGTTTTAGCATGGTTTTTCCCAGCTGTAGGCATGAAAGCCTGGTCTCATTGTGCCGGCCTCAGCTTTCAAACACTCCTTTTGCAGCTGTTTTCTGTAGTGCGGTATGTGTCATACAAAACGTTCAATTTGTGCAGGCACTTTCTCAAGACCGGAAAGACGACCGGTTCCGGTGCCATCAGCTGGCCGCATTTTGAGCGTCTTCATTCTTTTCTTGGGTCTTTACCGGTAAATGATCCTACGCTGGCCCATGAGTGCAGCTGTGGTGGCCAAAGTTCTGTAGAACATGTGAGTAGCTTGCATTTCGTTGTACAGACATCTAGCAAAGGATGGAACAATGATTTTGTTGTCTCATGTCGTCCTGCTGTATAAAAATTCATTTTGCATTGGCCGTCATATCCTACAACACGTGAAGGATATTCTCTGTATAAACTGAAGTACATTTCGTGGTTAACCACGCCTCTAAAATCCAGTGAAATAAATTGCCTCGTACAAGCTATAATCACCTGCATAACTCAAAAAGCTACTTTTTATTTGTGCAGCTCATTGAACAAATGGTGCATGGCAGGAATACTACCAGCAGCCGCACTGCCACGCCTGCAAGTTATGCCTTTGAAGCCTCAACGGAAATCAGCAGGCCGCAGAACCTCGACAGCAGCACTTCGGAGGGGAATGAAAAAACTCCGCCGCCACAACAACCGTATCCTCAGCAGCAGCAACCATTGCGCAAGAGGAAGCGTGTCACATGTACGAAAGAATTCCAGCAAGCTCTGCTCACAGAGCATAGGCTGCTGAGAGAGAGCGTGGAGGCTTCTCACTCTACAGAGGTGGTATTGTGAGAGCGGCAGTACAAGCTGCAGAAGAAGATGGTCAATGTCATGAACAAATTCTTTGAAACCCCCTAAATAACTTATTTGAGCCATTACATCCGTGGTGCGATTTTACCAGTGTGTATGGATTCAGTCCTACACTGATACAGGCTAAACTGTATGTTACAAGAACACCACACCTAAAAGAAAGTACATAATTGACACATATGTTTCTACGATGAGAGAGAGGACACAAAGCTTTAATTCAGAATTGCAGTCACATAGAACGAGTGGAAAAGAACATACTACTACAGAGCACATCAGAACTTTCAGAACTTAATGTTATGTTGTGTAGCCTTGAAATATTAAGAGAACCAAGAACATTGAAAACAGTTAACTACACTGAATGTCAGAGCCTACTCGAAGTGTTACTCTGAACAAATAGCATCCTTAATATGACATGCGTCCAGTATTACAAAAGCCCAACAACAAAGCCGTGGCCCTGTAATGTGCTGGTTTCTGGGTTGCTTTGGGATTTATTTATTTATTTATTTATTTATTTATTTATTTATTTATTTATTTATTTATTTATTTATTTATTTATTTATTTATTTATTTATTTATTTATTTACCCTAAAGACCCAGAAGAGGGCATTACATGGGGGGGGGGATGATGAAAAGAAACCACACATAACAAATCAACTCATAACAAATGATTGTAAATATACAGAGGGCAGAGTTTGGGTAACATTTGGTTAAGTGCAGTATAACATATTGAAACCACAAAATTCAACACGTTCAAACAAGTGATTAATAATTAGGGCAAAATAAGTAAATAAATATACAATGGCACATAAAAGAGGCTCCGGAGCTGTTCAGCACACAAGAAATGGCAAAGCAAAAAAGGACCGCCAAAAAGTCACGGAGACGGTAAATCATTCAGCACTCTATGACGCATTTTCCGTGTTCAGAAATGTTACTAAAGTTGTTTGAAAAGATGATAATTCAGTATGGCCGACAAGGCGGGGTGGCAATGAGTTCCAGTCATTTATTGACAAAACCAGCGGTGACTTCTGATATTTTAGTGTGCGAGCGAAAATCGGACGTACCTTATGCGCATGATCCAGGCGAGCTGAACTATGAGGTGCAGGAAAGATATGATTTCGGGAGAATGGCGTTTCGCTATAGTATAAGGTGTGAAATAATGACAACCGGGCGAACTTTCTACGTGTAGCAAGAGGTTGAAGATTCATGGCTTGCTTCATTGCTGATACGCTTTGATGACGTGAGTAGGATGACAGTATGATTCTGACGGCTTTATTTTGTACTGCTTCTAGAGCATTTGTAAGAATCGCGTGGGAGGGGTTCCATATAACAGAAGCGTATTCAACAGATGATCTGATAAGCGTTGTATAAGCGCTGTGCCGTGTTTCAGCGTTCGCAAGGGGTAAACGGCGTTTCAAGAGACCAATTTTTTTAAACGCTTTATTAGTTATGTATTCAATGTGAGCATCCCAGGTTAAGTTCTGACTGAAAACACTCCCAGATATTTTATACACGACAAGGAGTCAATTCCACTATTATTTAACCGGTAATTATTCTGTGATGTTTCTGCTACGCTAGAGAATCTTACATGCTTAGTTTTACTGACATTAATATCCAACTGCCACGTTGAACACTATTCAGTTAGTTCTGTTAGATCTGATTGGAGAGCTAGTGCATCAGTCGGGGTGGTTATCTGCCTGTATATTACGCAGTCGTCTGCGAAAAGCCGTATTGATGAAGTAATATTAGAGGCTATGTCGTTTATATAAATTAGAAAAAGTTATGGCCCTAATACTGAGCCCTGTGGGACACCGGATAATACGCGAGTGGGTTTAGAAATGAGGTTCTCAATTTTGACCGACTGGTAACGATCGGTTACCTCAATCCATGTAGTTGTTTTGTCGTCGAGCTGTAAATTTCGGGTCTTTAGCAGTAAGCGTTTGTGGGCAACACGGTCAAAAGCTTTTGTAAAGTCAATGAAAATGGCGTCTGTGAGATGAGACATGTGTGGGGATTGATGAAGGTCAGTCACAAGCTCAAAGAGTTGCGACTGGCATGATCGGTTTTGCCGGAATCCGTGCTGGTTCTCGAGAAGTAAGTTATTTAGGTTCAGATGGTTCATGATGTGGGAAAAGAAGATATGCTCTAGTAGTTTGCAGCAGATACAAGTAAGTTAGATATGCCTGAAGTTGTTTGGATCGGTGTTACTTCCTGATTTGTGTACGGGAATGATGTGTGCTTGTTTCCAGTCGTCCGGGAGCTCTCCTGTATCCAGAGATTGTTGAAATATCAGCGCGAGCAAACCAGATGATTCGTGACATGTTAGTTTCAGAATCTTTGTACTGATCCCATCGGGTCCTGGGGCCTTTTTTAGTTCTAGCTTGTCGATTGCGCGGGCGACGCCATTTGTTGTGATAGTAATAGGTGCAAATTGAAACCGTATGTATGTTGGAGAAATGGGCGGTAAATTATCAGTGGGGAGTTCATTTGTGAACACGTTACTAAAAGATTTGTTGAAGATTTCGGCGCACTCGTGTAACGGTAAGGGCGAGCCCTCTCCTGTAGTTAGTGCTGGTAAAATGTTGCTGCTTTTAGGATTTACAGTGCGCCTAAACTTTTTGGGATCACTTTTTAATAGTTTCGGAAGTGTGTCGTTATAGTATTTTTGTTTCTCTTCTTCGAGTTTTCTTTCAGTAAGCGCAGCAATTTCCTTATATTTAATCCAGTCGAGTGGTGCATTGGTTCTTGAAGCTCTTCTGTATACCCTCTTTTTTCTGTTTAAGCACCTTTTGCATTCGTTAGTGAACCAGGGATCATTTATTCAGTTTGAGATTGTGAATTTGGGAATGCATATCTTCTCAAGTTCTTTTAATTTATCACGAAATAAGCACCAGTTTTCATTCGTAGTACGTTTAGTGAAGTCGTGGCGAAAATCAGCTGCAAAGCTTGTTAGAATGCTATTCATTTTAGGTATATCTGCACGTGCGTAATCCAGTATCTCTTTGCTGATCCTTGCGTTATCAGGGCGAGGCAAGCTGAAGCGGCAATGAATAATCTTGTTGTCGCTGATTTCCTCCAGCACAAAAGCAGACGCATGGTCAGGATGGTTGGTGAAAACTAGATCTAAGGTATTATCGCCGCGTGTGGGTTCACGAACCAGCTGAGTTAGTTGATAAAGTTGCAACAGATTGAGAAAGCAAATACATTCGGCTCGGCTTTTATGATGGCTGACAGAATAATCCAACCACTTGATAGAAGGATAGTTGAAATCTCCGCACAGGACAAGAATTGATTTGGGATGTTTAAGTGTTATCTGCTCAAAGGCTTCATTCAGGGAATCAGTAAAATCAGTAGCAGAGTCAGGAGGTCTGTAAAGAACTCCTAAGATAATTTCTCTAGTTCCAACATGTGCCGAGACCCAAATCATTTCCAGTCCTGTGTCAATAGGTACAACGGTCGGGCGGAATTCCTTTTTTATTGTTATGATTACTCCTCCCCCTCGAGAGCTGATCCGATCTTTACGAAAAATTTTATACGAAGGCGGAAATGACAATTCAGAGTCGGGGATGTCGTCCGAAAGCCAGGTTTTAGTGCCGACAATGACATCCGCGGAACATGTGTAGATGCATGAATTGAGAACATGAAGTTTCGGTAGTATACTGCGGAAGTTTGCCAAGAGAACCGAAACGTTATTGGTGTCCATGTGTTTCCTATAGCCGGGCGGGGGAAGTCAGTCTGAAATTTTGTTTGGTTGTTCTTCGAGCAATGAGACAACAGCAATGAGAAAACGAGCAATGAGACAACAGATAGACGTACTGCGTGAGCATACAACAAACCAAGAAGTTAAATGTTTCCTCTGAAGATTGCATATAGTGAGAGTAAGCTCAAAAAAAAAGTGTATCTCTGATGAACAGTTAACTCCACGTTGTAACACCAAAAATTCCGGAGCCCTTCAAAGCGGCGTCCCTCACAGTCTGGTTCGCTTTGGGACGTTGAAGCCCCATGAACCGTAAACCATCCTTAAGAGGTGGCTGCAAACTAGAAGGCAACTGGACCCAAACAACATTTCAACAGTGATTTCTTGCCATCTCTGCATTGGACATGCACACTATAGACAGCTTCCTAGTGGTGAGCCGCATGTTATGCGGAAACATTGTCACAATAAAATATATTCATCTTCGTGCATTAAACTGTGCAAAAATTTCAGAAAACATTAACATAGATTTTTTTCGATCTCCCTTGCTATACGAGCAAAATCACATCTAGATTGTTCATGTGTTTTTATGGCATTTTAAGCAGTCAAGTTCCTTTCAAGCTAAAAATACAATATGCAAGAAACTGAAACATTGTATGTGGTGCACAATAGTCTTGTGTTCTAATGTGCAATAATACGGCATGTATTAAGTACACAGTAATACATAATGGAGCCTGCAGTACTTGTGGATGATGCTAATGAACTCTGTCCTTTGCTGATTAAGTGCAGGCCTCTCGTGAGCCACAGATGTCAAGCAGTAATTTAAGGCAATCCATACACTTTCAAATTTGTGCCAACGGCAGTAACACTGGGCAGCCCAGCTAAATGTAACCAAGTTTTTAGAATGCGGGGCGTCCTAGGCAAGCGAGGCCAATGGAGTGCTTTAGAGGGTTGGCTGGACTAGTCTGCACAGTTAGTATTCTAGCGAAGACAAACAGCTAACTTTTTAAATGTTAGCTTCAAGAAAAAATTTAAGCGAAAGTTGTAGACGTCTACAACACCTTGAAAAAAAGCTGCTTGAAATGTTTGCAACATTGTACCATTTTCATAGTTTTTTTTTTGCCTGCCCTAAAAGAAATTGCATGAAATTCAAAGTCTACACTTTACATTCGTGCTGCTTCAGCGCCACAAGGCATACTCTAAGAGAAGAAATCCACATATCTGGGGAATGCTGTTCCTGACAGAGTTTCGCGTTGTAATTGAACATGGGGTACATGCCGGCAGCCGATGCACGGGAAGATTGCACATCTCTGAAAGGGTGAGAGTAAGGAAAGAAAATGCGAGGCTACCTGGATAGTGCGTAAAAGAGATTAGGGAAGGTGTCAAGGCATAGACCTTTAAAGATAGACACGTATGTACACACACAGCGTAGTGTATTCATATGAGGAGCCCTGCATCAGTGCGGCTCGGGCAGAAGTGGTGCATAACAACCTAATCGATGAGGCATGTGTCTCCTGTTTTGCACAAAAATCTACCGTAGCTGGGTGAGATCATGATGTAAAAAAAGCTATGTGTCTGGCATGCACCTTAAATAGTGCAGAAGCGTCTCTTACTACGGCTAAAAACAGTTATAGAGACGCACTCTTGGCAACGTGTCCATAGATGCCGGCACACATCCCACGCTCAATACAAATGCACATTCCAGCCGGGAAGCACTTTGCGGAGATAGCAAATGTTGTACTCTGATACCACAGTAAGAAAGCAGTTACTTGTTTACAGGTATGCAGTTTTGTGATGTTGAAGCTTGCATCACACTGAATAAATTACATCTGTGATGACGCAGGAATCCTTTATGGTGTATCCGAGATCCATGTTGACTCTCATCAGCAGCATAGTGCTGGCAGGTTGAGCATGAAGCAGGTGCATGCAAATGGTCATGTTGTTCGAACAAAACAAGAAACGTGGGGTCCGTTTACCAGCCAAACTCCACATGTATGGCCGCAGACGACAACAATGGGTTAAATTTTGACAACAAGATGGTCAGGCTCCACAGGAAAGTTATGAACATGAGCATGCCAGCATGGAAGCGATTTCTCAAGGCAGATGGATTGCCTCATAGCAATTTGCACCCACACTTGCATTGCTGGTGGTTAATGGTCATCGATGAAGCTTACTGCGATACGACTGCTTTCACCCACACGGCATCTAGGTCAGTTTCATCTGCAAGACGTATGCAACATCAGGGTTTAACGTTGCAAAGTTCTTACATGAGTACAAGCTGGGCTGTGTTTATTGAGGGGTAACAGGGCGTATCGGAGACCATGTTCATGGTGCAATTACACAGGAAGCAATGTCGAATTTCCCGGGGCTCTATCTGTCTGTCTGCATTCTCTTGTGGAGTTCATGCGCAAAGGGGCATTCTCTAAAACCACACGTCTGAGATCTATGTGGCTGCTACCATCATCGTTGTACATGAAGGCATTGAGCGTGCTCATTAGGAGCAGGTGGGCGAAAGCAGTCACTTTTTCTTAATGGAACAATAAGCTTGAGCTCTGTTTACCAGTTTAAGTATGGCAGATGCCTTTCTGCAACAACACTGTTTTAACGCTTTACAAATAAAGTTCTCCAAAGCATTTTTGCAGGTGCTCACCAGCTATGTTCGATAACTTAGAGTAATGTGAAAAAAAAAACAAAATAAAATTCCGTGAAAATATAGGAGAACAAAGAATGGAAAACACAGCACCAGGCACTGCAAATGTGCTCAGTATCCTGCAGTCATGTGGTGGGAATAAACTGTAAACAATAAGCACAATAGAGAAATGGCAAACAAGGCACCACACACTGCACACATCATGTTCAATAACCTGCAGTCATGTAATGGAAATAAAAAACAAAGTCTTAAGTGCACTGGAAACATAGCACACCTGCTGCGGTGACTAGGTGGTCATGGGGCTCGGCTACTGAGTGAGAGGGCCCAGGTGTACCTGTTGACTGCAGCGGCTGTGTTTCTAAGTAGGCAAAATGCGAAATGCACAGATGAGCTGTGCAATGTCACTGCACAATAGAGAAGCCCATGAATCGAAATTAATCCAGAGCCCTCCAGTATGGTGTCCTTAATAGCCCATGCGTGGGTTCAGCATGTTGCACCCCACAATTTACAATTTATGAACACAGCACAACACTGCACAACAGAATATATAACGTATTGCACAACACGCAATGCATTGTGGTTGCAGTGTCCGTGACGTCCTCTGGCTGCTCATACAGCGCGTTGGTCATTCTGACGGAGAAGACCCACTGTGGCATGACAGGCTCGTTAAACTCCTCACAAATATTGTTCAGCACACAGCAGGCGCGAATCACATCAGCAGCATTGTCCAGGTCACATTCCATTAGCTTCATGCAGTATCAAAATCGAACCTTCATCCTCCCAAAGGCATTTTCTACCACTCTTCTCGCTTTTGAGAGCCGGTAATTAAATTCCTTCATCTCATCATCCAGGTGGGCCCTGTGGCTAAATGGCTTGATTAGATGTGATGCCAGGGCGAAAGCCTGGTCACAAAGTATGAGTGGCCCGACTGGTGTCCCACTGATTTTTGCTACAGGCGACTGAAATTCCGGGCTTTCGACAAACTCTGCCAGGTTGGACTGCTCATATACGTATGCATCATGGCAGCGGCCGGGTGTGCCAACCCTGACAAAGTGGAACTTGTACTTGTGGTCAACAAGGGCTAGCAGTATGATGCTATGCCTGCAAAGTAACAACAATAACATAAGTCAGTCACAGTTCAGCTGTAATAATATTTGTAATGCCCCATTTCTGCCAACAGCAAATATTGCACTGTGTGCAGTGACCAAAGCTGTCTCAAGGTGGCTTCCTGGCTCAGAAAACATGCCTAAAGACAATTCTTCTGTTTTGCAAGAACACTGCTGTGCAATCTTGAAATATACAGTATACAGTAGGGGCGAAAACTGCTGATGCGCTAATATCATCAGCAGTATAAATCAACATTGAATTACACTATTTCACGCGTGCAAAACCATTTAAGCAGTGATAAAGTTACTGCAAAGGCTAAACAGACAGTAACTAATAATCACATGTTCACTGCAAACGGCGTGTCAGTGTCGGCCCGCCAAGAAAAGAAATAAAAATGATTTAAGCTGGGAAACCTTACCATCCTTTGTTGTTATAATAGTCTGTTGCCTTCTCCTTCGGCGGCGAGACTGGAAAATGACAGCTGTCCAACGCCCCAACTGCCTGTGGAAAGTCCAGCACGGCGCTGCACTCCTTGATGTGGTCAGTGAACCGCTTTCCGCTTGGCATTGTGAGCCACTTGGGCTCAAGGTCAGCAATTACTGCCATACAGAATTCTCTGTATATGGTGTTTACTGTTGACCGGCCGACTCCAAAGAGGCTCGCGATCGATCTGTCTTCCGCCTTGAGCACAGTTTGTATAAGCTTATGGCGACCCTCTTTTTATGGACGGAAATCGCCGGCCTCATGACGGTATCCTCGCGAAGCAGCAAGGGCCGGCACGCTTCCACTATAAAGCGAAAAGTAGCTGGAGAGACGCGGAACTATTGCTTGAAAAAGTTCTCGCCGAGGTGAGGCAAGGTGTCCTCAAACCACCTCTCTTTCCGGATGAAAATCCAGCGCTCGCGGTGTACAGCACTGCTACAACTTGCGGCAGCAGCGGCAGTTGCAATACCACTTGTGAGGAGGAGGCGTCTTTTCAAGCTTTCACTCCTTGTCCTGGCCACTTTGATTTCTGCATCCAAGCTTGCAGACGCGGACATCATGACGGCTATTTCGCGCTTTTTTTCGGCACTCATCGCTCTTGGCGAAACGACACAACGATCGAAGAAATGAGGCACGAGAAACGAGCACGGATGGCACAGGATCGAGGACCGATCGAAGAAAGAGTCCGCGACTGGACGTGGATAAGGCTATTTATTTCCGGCTATCGCAGATGCCAGGGCATCAGTGCAATGTGAAACCATGGTTGCCGCAGAACGTTATTAAGCTGCTTTTTATGCTCACGAGATGAAATTTTCAGGAGAAAGTTTTAATAACTATTGTTAGTTTTAATTTACTACAAACCGATCGCAATGATGATAGTACGCGCAGCGCCATCTGGTATGCGGCGACTAGTTGATCGGAATCGAGTGGATACGTGTGGCAGCTGTCAATCTCGATCGCGCTTCAAACGTCAACCGCGATCGAGACCGTTCGCGCTTCGAAGTGCCCGTGTGACAGGCGTATTAATCACTATCGTCACTTATTTACCCTTAAAATCCCTTAGTTTACGGCTATGGAATTTGGCTGCTGGGAGCAAAGCTGCAGTTATTGAATCCCAAGTGTGGTTGCTGCACTTTGATGCAGACGAAATGCAAAATTCACCTTTGTGCTGTGCATTGTGAGTGTACATTGAAGTACCCCACTTGGTTGAAAATGTCTCAAGTCCTCCACTGCGGTGTTACTTACAGCCCCTGTGCAGCTGTGGCATGTTGCATCCCGCATATTTCATGGCCATGTGGTGCTGTTTACATAATTTTTTGTATTCAGAAGAAGGCAGCTTTTTGCAGCTGTGCTTTTCTGTTTGCATAGAAGAAAACTGCACTGTTTAACGATTATGCACTGAAAGATTTGTTGGCCAGGTTAAAAGTGTTTGGGGGCTGTTGCAGGCTGCTTGAACAGGATCATAGCAATACATATCATAAAAAGACCACTCATGTTATTCATGTGCATTTCATTCATCTGTGACCGAGACCATTCTTAGCAACGTTTTGGGTAACTGTAAGGAACTTTGATTGACAAAATGAATGAATAACACATTTTTTGTGAACAGCCAGGGACGAAGGGTGGCTCCGTTATTCCACAAAGCCATTTGATAGAAAAAAAAACGTTTTCTTGTCAGTTTCATCCCACACAGTGTGAGTCTCGAAATGAAGTTTAGTTTTGTGGAATGTTTGCCTTTCTATACAAAAATGTATGGCAGCCTTTCAACTTCTTGCTGCTCCTCCTGCTGGTCTGCCTGAAAGAAGAGTCCAAAATGGTAGGTATGTCGGTATGGGAATTTTAATGCTGATCCTCCAATACCAACTGCAGAATTACATATCATGGAAGGATGCAGTTACATTGCTGCTGTAAGGAAGAAAGAAAAGTAGGAAGGAGACATTACTTTTGCAGTCTGGTAACTTTGGCGGCTAAATAGGACCTTGCACTGTGGTGATGTCCTCATCTCTTATGCCCATTGAGTATGTGTACTCAACAAAGTAAGGACACTTCATGCCCCTTTGAAATTTATACGAAATAGTGTATCATTGATAGAAAGCTATTTGAAAACTCACTTTATCATGGCAGTTCATTACCACCAGCTATTTACCTTTTGGCTAGAGGGCAGCCTAGAATTGTGGGACACGATCGATTATATCATTTCAGTCCATCGTGGATGCATTAGTGTCTTGGCAGCATCCCAGGGCACGTCATATAGTTGTGATTTCAGGCTTGTACTGGGACCTTTTTGGGGCAGTGCAGCAGTGTGCTCACATTTCTTTTTTTTAATTTAAATACGAATTGTGGGTTACATATTTCAGAACAGCTCTTTTCTTGGCTGGATTCATTAAAAATTTGCTGCCGCTGCTTTCTTAGCCCTCTACAACATTCGGAATAGGGCTGGCCGTCTATCTGCAACCGTAGTAAGTTTGCACAGCCAAGTTGCAGTCCGGAAGTGGCAGGCAATGTTTTCAATAGGGGAGGAAAAAGAGAAATTTAACTTTATTGCACACAGTTGGCCTGAAGTCCGCTACCCGTCTGGATAATCCGGTGCTATGTAGGCTGCAAGAGGAAATCCATTTTTTATAGTGAAACATAAAGCACGAAGTGATTATCGACTGCTATGAGATGGTAGTGACTTGCTTGTAAGTGATAGAACACTGACAGAACCAGAACCTTGCCTGCTATAATATGGGGCTAGTGGACAACACTTCACGTGATGCAAGTGTGGGAAAAAATTGGTAATCATGAGAGAAAAGCCACCCTTCATCCACTGGAATGAATAGCAACTGATTGGGTGGCAAGGCAGTCCTGCAGAAACATCTTTTTCTATACACCCATTTTTCATTAAATTTTATTTTGCGACTGCACATGCCTTACCAAGGCTGGGTTCTTGTTGTGTTCATTTCATCTGCTTTGGTTGCCGGTACAGCCAGGCAGTAGGTTACATACCTAATGGTGCATACCCGAAAAGCCATGATACGCAGCTGATCTCTCTTGCATGACATTTGTCGACTGTATCAGCGAAAATTTTTCGCAGCCCCTTATCTGTTTCCAAATATAAAAAGCTGCAAACAAAATAAGGGTGCTTCCGTTTGGCAGCACTTACCTGCTATTTCTGCGGATGCAAGCAATCTACAATTGCTAAGAATGGTATGCTGGCTGAGTTGGACTGCAAAGAGGATGCGAGTCAGTACGTCCTCCTTAACTATTGTAGCCTGACAACAAGTTGTTCGAATAATGTGTGTCCACTGCTGCGTGACATGGCTGCTGTCCCTGCCCGCTCGTAGAGCTCTGTGATTGTGTTGGTTTTATTGCAAATCTCTGATGCCATATAACAATGAGCTTTCTGGTTGTGTTAACCGCTGGCTTTTTGTATGTTCCTTTTATTTCCGTGCATTGTATTATTCCTTGCTTTTTAATTTTCTTTTCTATTCACATTTTAAAAGCGAGTAAAAGCTCAACAGTCCCCTTTAATGCTGACTTGTGGTTTGATGCTTTGCCTTGAATGACCTTTGAGTTTCTTTCAGTTTTTCGAAGCATTTATAAATTGTGAAATGAAGGGTTTGGCGGAAGTATGTTGTGTTCTTATCCTGTTCGAAATTGTTCTTGTGTTCATATCTTTATTCCTTTCTTTGCACTTACACTGCAAGAAATGAAGGGCACTTTTACTTATGACTGTACTTTCGGCCGTCTACGGTGTCCTTATTCCGATTGTTTATGAGTTCTGATTCTGATTCTTTTTTTGCTGGTGACGTGTCGTGTGTTCGCACATTTCCTTACATCCTTTTCTATTTTCATTTTTCTAAATTACAGTCCATTCCATCAGATATGCAGTTTGACCCGAACTCAAACCCACCATGCTACAGGACTCAAGACGAGCTGAGCTGGACGGGTTTCATATGACAATTTGTAGACACATGAAGTACTGGAGTTCTCGTACTTTTTAGCCTTAGGAAACTCTCGTGGCTTTGAAAAAATTCTGAGAAACCTCCCCATATCTTTGTCATCATTCATTCCTCCTGACATGCATGCGGAAACCGTGGGCTTCCCGGTACCCAGTTGGAGAAATCCCGGTTGAACTCATACTGCAGATCAGCCGTGCAGTTTATGCATTGCAGTTGAGTGCGATGGAGGACTCCTAGCTTGTGTTGAACTGCCACTAAAACTGCCAGTTGTTCATTTGATCACATGGTGTCGAGTAAAATGAACTGCAGATTTGAAAACAGTCTTTATTTGTCATAACATTCTCGCAATGAACTGTTCCAGAATTCTAGACTGAGCATTCACTATGCTTCTGTTTATTAAGCAAGCTTAACACTCTTCTCTGTGGAATTAGTAAGTGCTTGGCTAGTTTTATACGTAACTTGAAAATGCATGTCTCAAAATATGGGCCACCAGAACTTTTCTCATGTTGCACAACGAAGTCAGATTAGCAGATTGTGTTTTTCACTGCATATCTTGAAAGGTCGTCGAGATGAAATTTGGATGTCCTGAAATATGGCCAGCAAGAAAACTCAGGAGGAGGGCAGTTAGATAGATTTGCCATGACCCATGGGTGCGAGACTCAGGCATGACGCTGATCTGTTTCTCATGGCAGCAACAGCTGGGCAAACTGAAAGAGGGGACATTAGGGAGGCAATGGGGGCGCCGGTATCACTTTTCCAACTTTTCAGGGGGCAGCAGGTGCTGTGCAGTCGTACACTCCTTTTCCAATTGTGTTTCCTGTACTGCTGTTCTGTTATATGAAACTCTATTTAAGGGGGGGCACGGCTCTTTCGGGCCGAAATTTCGCGAAAAATTGGGTTTTTTAATTTTGTCATATTAGGATTCACGAGGTCATTTTGCACCTGACATCGAATTTTTGGAAAGAAATAGCCAGTATTTGCTTAGCAGTGGTGCTCCAGCGGTGCCAATTGTGCCATTCTGATACATTTACATTCTCCTGCACCATTCTGCACCAAAAAAGGCAAATTGATCAATATTGCGCCCTAGCTGCGCCAAAAAGATGACACGGTAGCGGGAAAGCAGCTATTTGTGGAACCTTTTAAGCTTTCAGTTGGCAACCTACTAAAATGTTTTCGCAGTTGGCAATGCTGTGCGCTGGTGGTCCGTGGTAGAATTTAGCAGCTACTACCTGTTCATTCGCGCAACTAGAGTTCACTCTTAACGCAAACGAACGCGTGAAACGAGGCAACGGTGCAAGTGCGACCTTCAGCATCGGAATTCCGCGCTTCTGCTACTGTGATCGCGGACGTGGTTTATGCGACATCGTTTATAAGCTCTTCATAGGATCACTGATGATTAACAAGCGTAAGTAATTTTCTGCACGTGTGGGATAAAAGTGGCGTGTGTGCACAGGCGTGGTTTATCATTCTTTGTTTGGGCAGTTTGTTACCACTCTTTGGAGTTTCATTAACGTGAAGCTTCATTAACGTTAGCACTCTTTGGAGTTTCGTTAAAGTGAAATACATTTACGCCATTTAAGCTGTTCAGGTTAGAGTTGTGTAATCATACAGTAAGAAATTGCAGTGCGAGAATCGGATTCTAGTTTTGACAGAGCGGCGTAGTTTCAACAGGTTGGAAATTCTCCGGCGATTCGCGCTGCACAATCTCGCGTTCGCTCAAACGCTTGCATTTGAAACAGCTTTTACACAGACATATTGAGCTTTCATAATACGCATTTTGCCACCACCGAATGTCTTTACATGTACAATCAGACGAGTATAGTGGGAACCTGGTTTAACGACCAAGGGAATCGCCTTGGGCACGTTCACATTTGCGCGCTTTAGCCGCTCAGGAATTAACCATTCGTGTTTTCGAAGTTTGCACTTTAACATATGCTTGCGCATTCGTGGCTATTGAAAGAGGAAGCTAATGTGTCCTTTAGCAAGACTCTACGCAGATGCTCCAATTTTTTTTTCTTCAGGAGATTTACTTCGGGCTAATGTTTCTTGATGGGGACATGTGGTCAGTGTGGAATTATTTATTTTCTTCATTGAAATGTGTGATCCTTTTGTTTGAAATGCAAATTTTAATGTTTCTTTCTTTCTAGGGCGAACCACAACATTTAATGAATCCATCCTCAATGAAGTGGACTCCAACAATGATGTCATTAATGTGTGGTGCAAAAAAGGGAACTAAAGAAACGGATGCCGTTTGTGTGCTCTGCAATACAGTCGTTTCATGTGCTATGCATGGAATTACAGCCATAAAACGCCATGCAACGCTGAAAAGACACATTGAATTTGTTGCAAAGCACAGGGACAAAGATGGATACCTGCAGCCACTGAAGCTAGTGCAAACTACGTTGGACTTCTCACACGGGACAGCTGGCACATCTGTCCAAGATTAAGTTGTGAAAGCAGAAACCGTTTTTGCTCTGTCTGTCGTCTGCAAGTCTATACCTTTTTCCTTGGGAGACACAGCAACAGAAATGTGCCAGTCCGTGTTTCCATATAGTTAGGTTGCAAACGAGATCAGCTATGGCAGTACCAAGTTGTTCCGCATTGTTTCTGATGGGCTTGGTCCTTACTTTAAATCTCAAGTAATAAGTGAACTGTGTCACCCAAATGTCTACTTCATAATAATCGTTGATGAAACCCCGAAACCCGAGCAAAGGGTGCAGCAGCTGGATGTACTTGTAAGATACTTTTCTAACAAGCAGCAACAAGTGGTTGTTGACCACCTCCAATCATTTCATCTTGGACGAGGGACTGCAGAGAAAATTGTTGAATGCATTGAAGATGCTTTGACAGAGCTTCCGAAGCAAGGGCTTATTTGCTTCTTTAGCAACGGCCCTAATGTCATGAAAAGCATCAGAAACAAACTTGACAAGTACACAACGTCAGACCTGGTGGACGTAGGCCACGGCAATTTGCACAAAGTGCATAACGCCTTTTCAAAGGGACTGGAGGCATTTGGTGCAGACGTCGAGGAGCTTGTGCGAAGCATCTACTACTACATTAAGGGCGCCGTCCACAGAGAAGGCATTAAGGAATACCAAGATGGGCTAGGATTTCTTCCCATGTGTTTCTTAAGCACGTCTCAAATCGCTGGTTGATGCTTCAAGATTCTCTTTGTCGCATGCAGGAGCAATTTCAAGCACTCCAGACATACTTCCGCTAGGATGATTAACCTGGAGAGCGCTTGGAAGCTCAAAACCTGCACGACAAGCTTTCTTCGGCAATTGCAGACAAAACCCTGTATGCAAAAGTGCTGTTTTTGAAGAACTGTGCAGACCTTTTCTTGGGTTTCCAGAAGTTATTTTAAAGAGAAGAACCACTTCTGCACGTTCTTCACTTGGAGATGATGTCGTTAGTGAAGCGAATCCTCAGTTGCTTTTTGCGAAGCGAAGCCTACATCAACAAAAGTGCAGATGACTTGAAGGCTCTCAATGTGCAGGACCCCGCGCTGTGGAAACTGAAAGCCGAAGTCGGTGCGGACACCGAGCAAGCTTTGGTGGTGTGGGATGCAAGTCAAAGAAAGCGCTTGCGTCTTGGTGCACGGGAATTCTAGATGTCTTGCTCGAAGGACCTAATGCATAAATTGCCTCTGAACAACAAAGTTCGTCAAAGTGCAAGTATTCTTGGACTTGATCTTGGCAGGGTAAAAGCCGAAGGGCGCTTTTTACGGATGCTCGCCTGCGAACTTCCACAAGTCATCCAAAGTACTCAAGTGTCTGGATTAGTAGATGAGTGGCATATGCTCAAATGTGACTTGGCTAATGACTTTCACCTTGCATAAGGTCATATAGATGATCGATGGGCAAAGTTGTTTCAACAAAAGAGTGTGGCTGGTGAAATAAAGTATCCATTTCTTTCAAAGCTGGTAAAAGCGTTGTTATCTCTACCCACGGCAATGTTGACTGTGAGCGTGGCTTCAGTCAAAACAGACGAATGCTTGAAAGTCGAGCTTCACTATCCATAGAGAGCATCAATGGCTTACGAAATGTGAAGACATATTTAAGAAGATATGGAAGCGATGCCACGAAGGTGCCTTCGTCTGCACAGCTTCTTCAAAGCGTGAAAAGAGCACGAGCCAGGTACGCAGAAAGAATTCAGAGCTGAGCAGCAGACCTAAAAAGAAAGACACCTGAGAATTCAGCGGGTGACGGAGATTACTGTGACGTGAAACGGTCACGGAAGCAACTCGAAGAAAAGGTTGCATCGTGTCGATCAACCCTGAAGAGCGCCGAAGAAGTCATCTCTTCTGGGTTGAAGAACAAAAGCTTGGAGCAGCTCCAACGTGGTCAAGTTTTGTTGGAACAAGGAAATTCCAGCCTTGCTGATTCACTTTGCGAGCTCGATGACGTCGTAAACAATTCCAAGAAGCGTTAAGATAGTGCCGACATAAAAAAAAGGTTATAGTAAACATGTTCTTTCGAATCTAGTACAATTGACTGAACACATCTGCAGGACAGTGCCAGCAATAATAAAACGTTTTTGTCAGTGTTTTTGTGAATAACTTTGTTTTTTCTTAGCTACACATGGCTGAACCTTATCTCGTTAATAACAACCACTTCTGGGTGACTCGTTTATTTCGTTGGTGCTGCTCCGGGGTTGCTCCAGAATTATTGTTCTGATACAAAGGTGCTCCAGAATGGCTATTTGTCTGCTCCAAAACATGAAATGGCTGGACCACCACTGGCTTAGTAATAGCCATTTTAATTCCCGAAAGCGCACGAGTTGCGTTTTAAATTGAGGTCAAATCATGACTCACCGTTGCACGGTACCTCCGCTCTCCCCCGACGCCGTTTTGGTCTTGTTCGAAAGCTCGCGCCTCCAGCTTTTTTTAAAAATCGGTAAGCAGCGCTGGGATTTTTTCGTTCACGGACAAAATAACAGCAACGAAAACGTGCCCGCCGCGTTGTCCTTGGTTAGAAAAGCCATGTGATCAAAATGGCGCTCTGTGATCCGGTAGGCCTACACTGTAAAACAAATTGCTGCTATTTGTGGCAAAAGGTGCTGGTAAATTGTTGCCGGAGGCATTCCGTTATCTTTAAAATGTATGTGCGCTAAAAATACTGGCTCTCCGTAGAAAGCAGTACGGAAAGGTGTTGTACAAATAATGCAGGGACGTAAAATGAATAAAAAGAAATCCATTAAAATAATGCACACTTCCTTAAACATAATACGGAGCAATCATTTTTTAAAATGAGCTCATCCGTAAATGCCATAATGAGAGTACTTTATTCATTCATGGTCGCCCCGTAATTATAAAACAGGCAGTTCATTTCGTGTTCAGTACAGTTCCAGAAATTAAAAACTAGTGTTTTGTAACTATTTCGAATCCCTCTGTACGAAATGGGATGCACACGCATTCATAAAAAGCTGTGTTGTGTGTTGAAAAAATTAAAACACTGTACATGGTGAACATAAAGTATATATTTGTTACAGCATCCATGATGAAATGTCCAGAAAAAGCACTACATAGGTACAGCCTTGCATCACTATTTTGCCTCTTGTGCTGTTGTTGCATACAAGTGAAGGATGCAGTGGTTAATGCCCCTCATAGGACACTCTCCATCCAAATGGGGTCGGCTGGTTCTCATGATGTCGTGGCTAATTCTTTAAATGGGATTAACTATGACATCATGACAACTGGCCGACGCTATTGGCTGGAGAGACTCCTATGAGGGGTACTTGCTGCTGTGTTCTTGAGTTGAGTCTGACTCTTGTACGCCACATGGGTTCATTCTGTTTCCTTCAAAACAAAAACATGCACAGTCAATTCTGCAATGAGTAGTGCAAGTTGCTTTGACAAATCAACTCTGCTGTTTTTCCTTGGTATGCTATGACTGAGACAATATAGCAGTTTTCCGTTAAAAATACATAAATGAATGCAACAGCTGGTTCGCCAATGAAAAATACTGCTCTAAATTTTCAGCACAGTAGTACGCCACATGGCTGTGCAGACTACTAGCTGAAGCTAACTCCGCAAGTGGTAAAGAGGAGAAATACCTAACATTATTTTTTTACATATTAAGGATATAGAACATGCCTCATCTACAAACGTATGCAGATATAGAACTCCTTTACTAAAGACTATTGGAAGCCCAAAAAACAACTTTGTGGGTGGCCCTTACATAGCCTAATAAATATTTTAAAGACACGATCTTTAAGCACCATATAAAAGCTATTATCAGAAATGTGCAGACACATAATTTCTCTCAGAGGAGTAACTTATGCTGCATACAGAGTGTGTCTAATGATGAAGACATCTGTTAATTCCATGCATTACCAACATTTAGGCACAAGTTAAAAGCATCACAGAGCAGCAAAACGTCGACTTACAACTTGAAGCCCAAGTTTATTCACAAGGGTCATTATTTTTGATGGTACAGATGTTCTGGCACGTTTCCCACCTTTCCGCCTGCTTCCATTTGGTGGATTTATGTCAAACAACTGCCTGCAGGGAAAGAAAAAAAAGTCATGCGTTACTTTACCATTTTTTATTGTTCTTTTCTCACTTGAATAAAACTTTAATTCGTGTCCACTGCTCAAAAATGCAAACACAGATTTATGTCTCAAATGTATCATGATGCACAGTGACAGCAGGAAAGCATGCGTGTGTACAGATGATGTGTATAATAATTTGCAAGATACCTTTTTGTTTCCCCCTCCTCTGCAATGCCTGCCTAGGGCCATTAAATAAACAAGCAGGAATTTTGAAGAATCACCAATGTTTATATTGGTGATATTGAAACTAGATATTCAGAATTATTGTCTACATCAAACACACTAGTTACCCCCTTGAAAATCCTCTGTAAAAGTACAGTCGCACTCTATATCGAATTCCTGTTTCCTAACGGTGCTCTTCAGTCACTTTCCGTGCACACAGATGGGTCGGCTGTGCTGTCTTGGGAACCTTCTGATCGTGCTAGCACTGCGAAACTGCATGCAGAGCTTAACGTGGTATGTGCTTGAGGCTGGCCTTAGGTCTTGTGCAATCATTTATCATGCCACGTCACTGTAATGCTGCAAAGTCAAGCTAACTAAAGTCTGCAGGCGGCCATCACTTGCATCGTTGCTGAAGGCGCTGCGGGAGCCAAATGGCAGATGCAGCAGTAGACAAATGAAGTAAAGTACTGTGTGCATGAGAAGCTTCACATGCCAAAAAAAATATGCTGTCGAAGGCTGCAGTGACCTCCTCTGTTATATGTCAGCAATCAGGTATAGTACGAAAAGTAGTGGGCGGATTTTTGCACCGAGGACCTATGAGAAACAATTAACCCAAATCAAGCTGTTCGTCCTGTCCCTAGAACACTTGGTCACTTTTTTAGCAGTATCACAATGGTGCAAAATAGATGGTCGTACAGCAGCCTGTGATGCAGTGAGGCTGCAGAGAGCCAAAAATATACACGTGCACTCAAAGTGCTTGTCATTTTCATCCCCTTTTTCCACTCTGCCTTGTCGCACAGTACCGTACGACTGTGGTTCAGCACTGCTGTGGTACTGTTTAAGAACTGGCCATGTGTACATCAGGTTCAGCAACAATGCACACGTGGAGGCGCACAGCAAAACTATGCATTGGGTACTGCAACCTGCACCAGGTGAGGTGTAGAAAAAACAAAATAAGCTAGTCAGTGGTCAGTGCATTAAATACATTTGCAGTGCAGAAAAATATCCTAGAACGCAAAACGCTTCTTATTAAAATGGCTGCAAGATCTGCAAGCATTATATTGTCAGAATTATTAGGAAAAGAAGTTGGTCCCAAAGCCTTTTAACATGGGGCACTCACCTTTGTACAAATTCGAGGGTTATGGCAGCACCCTCTGGGTACTCCAGATTCATTACATAGTACAATATGAAGGCAGTACATGCTGCTTCAGGGAAGCCACTTGCTTCTGAGAAAACGATTCGGTTCTCACAACAAACGAAGCACTGTTCGCTGTATATGCTTCCTGGAAAAGAAAGAGCCACAGTTAAGACTTGAAAATTTTTAATCCATGCAGTGCTTATTCTTTTTCTGCTAACTCCTGAATCATCATTTATTTTTAAATAAAAGTCAAACAAGCCAATTTCAATACAGAAGAAAATAAGATTAGACTGCATTGGTCGGGAGAGAACGTCCTTACGATAGTATATATTAATTACATAGTAGTGGGTTAAACACAGGATAAGGCCCATGCTAGAATTTTACCTTGCCAGTCATTATTGGAAAGAAATGTGGTTGCATGCTACTATTCACTAATGACCGAAAGAGGCCTACTAAAATAAGCCAAGGCATTAGTCTAGCCATTTTCAAGGTAACAGTGATACTTAGAATATGTAGTCTACACAGATGTGCCTCTCGTTAAAAGCTACAGGAAATGCAAAGATCTGCTCCTTTCCGGCAGTAACATAATACAAAAGTAGACTTTTAGCGCCTAAAAACAGTAGCATCTGCATGGGTCTCTTGGTCAACAGCCTCGAAGCACATTTTATGTTAGAGGCTTCATGTTACAGCCAGCACAAAGTATAGGGTGCATGCATAACTATTACCGCTGTGCAATGAAGCCTACGTAGAGCCACAACAATGGGCGTTGAAGGAAGTTCAGTCAGGCAATTGTTGATGCTTGTTCCTTCCTGGGGGAAGATAAAAAATTAAAATTCCATGTATTTTGAAATGAAAATGTAAAATGTTACTACACTGCAGGCAACTACATAGCAGCCATTGCAGTGTTTTACAAAGAAAGGTTAAAAATCAAGAAAATCTCCTCCTCACTGTAAATATGTGACAAAATATAGACAACTGCAAATCATTAAACTTCCATGCACCAAAGAGCTCTGTACAATCCAGTTCCTAGAAGCACCTGTGAAACCTAACGTGAAGCCAGTCATACCACAATAAAATGGCTGTAGTTTAGCTTTCGATAAACCTGGAGTGACGCGATAGCTACATCTGGCTGAGTGGAACTCGCTCAGTCGAATTGCAAAGTCTGTTTCGCTGGGCGGTCCTTCTTCATCTGCGCCCCATTCACTTCTTCGCCATTCGAGCTGTTGCAGCTCGGTTTCACTGGTGCACCGTCGGCAGCAGCAGCTGCTGTGCACTACATGACCAGGGGTGGCCACTCTGAAGGCTCGAATAGGTGGCGTAGTGCAGCTATCGCTACAAAAAGATGACACACACACAACAACGCTTATGGCGTCTGCCTTGAGGTGTGTGCCCAGAAAGAAATTTTACCACTAGAAGCGTATTCACTTAGCCAACACTTAATGCAGGACAGGAACACAATCGCAAGAGCAGCAATAGATTATTAAGCTTGGGATGTCAGAAGCAATGAAAGAAATGAGTTTGGCACCCGAGTGTCAAATTTCTATCATAGGTAATTAGAGAAATAGTTATCTGCTGTACAATATTGACCATGTATACCGATACCACAAAGAAGTGCAGAGCATATTAAATTATTTAAAGGGAGTCACACTCACTTCTAAAACCTTGAAAAGGAGGTCACTTTTGTCATTGAAAACAGTAGCCAAAAGTGGCATTGTCACATGTTCTTTTCCTCTGTCATTGCCTTTCTCCTCTTCGAGTTGTTCACGAAGGAGCATATAGACGATCTCTCTCTTTAACGATGACTTCAGATGGGTCAGTAATCGAGAACAGCACTGCTGCAAATTCTTTTCAAATGTGCTCTGAAATAGAATATCATTTGGGCTTTGTTAAACAAAGCTGCGAGACCTGACATGTTGCTGCATTCTTACCCCACAAAACATAGGTATACACAAAAATAAACATATAACATTCTAGCTGACACACATTCATATAGTGCTTGCCAAAAGATGACGTTGTATAATAGGAGTATCTACACCTAATTTTGGTGGCATATTTTTTTTCCATGTTGCATAAGACATTACTGCACAAGGATGACAATGTGATGTTCAGCTATGATCAATAAATAATTTATAATTAAATTTTTTCTCAAGATATTTCAGTTTCAATAGCTCAGTAACATCACAGTTCCATCCTCCCCAGTTCCCCCCCCCCCTATGTAATACCCTCTTCTGGAGGGCCTTTAGGGGTAACTTGAATAAATAAAATAAATATAGAACCTGTGAGGCATAAAAAAAAGCTGCAATATAACTGCTGCTCCTTCATTCCATGCCACTCCTGTTCTGTGGCAAGCTGGCTTTAAGGTTGTAGTGAATTAAAATGACAAAGCAGTATTATATCACACCTGTTTCATACTTCGTGTGATCTAAATGAACTTTAACGTCACCGCCATCATTTGGCTGTTCAGCCAGAAAGCGAAACTGTGCGAGAAAGTAGCTTATAGATTATGCAACGGTAGTAGGTGAATACCACGTGGTAGTCCATGCACAGCAATGCCTTACACATCATTAAAAAGAATAAAATATGCTCCCAAAAAATTGGTGCCTACGCTCCTTTAAGAATAGCTATATCAGCTAAAAATGCATGCCTTAAGTTCCACTGCTAAATGTATTTCGAATCACAATTTCAAAAGGAATAGTATGATGAGTATAAAAAGAGAAGTTTTTAGAAGACTTGGACTAGACATTCGGCAAACGATTAATCAACCTAGCCATCAATAGGCCTGCTATAGCCATGTGCCAGTATTTTGTCATTAGGAAAGCGAGGTATGGCTTACCTTTACGTCTTTTCCGAGGAGCTCATTTGCATGCTGGTAGAAGAAGGGCTTCCGAAATGACAGTGGCCATTCATTTTTCACTTCTTGAGTGTGGTGTATAGGCTCCAACGAGTTTATAAAAGCTCGCTGCCGGGAGTATGTTTCTGCCATGTACCTCATGGCCAGAGGCATATCAATCTACCGTGTGGTTTTGCGGCCCTCTCGCCTAAAGAACTCCATTTTGTTTTCGATATTTGTGATTTCTTGGTCACTGGGGGGTTGCCAATTGGGGCACCCATACGAAAATTGTCTATTTCTTTTGGAAGGTACTCCTTTCGAGAGCAATGCCTGCTGCTTCCCACGAAGCACATTTTCCGCTCTGCTCTCCAGCTGCTGGAAGACAGAGTCATAACCGCGACCTAGTATGCTGCCATTCAGGCCCCTGTCCTCAAGGGCTTCGGGAAATGCCTTCACTAGCTCATCTGCCACACTTCTTATAAATTCCCGGTTTGGCCGTGAAGACAATTCCATCATTTCTCGTGCAACATGTCGGACCAGCTCTCGCCTCTCTGGAGGGGAAAGGCGTGGTGGGTCTGCTCCAAGAGCTGCTTGAAGGTGTCCCGGCAGCGTGTGGATATGCAGTCCGAATTTTCTGTACTCTGTGCGACTAGAACTGCTTGCTTGTACTTGTGCTTCACCTATTTAAAGGGATTGTAATATGTCATATGATATTTAGTCACACAAGTGCAGTCAGAAAACCAAAATTCTTTATATCAGGCTTTTTTAGCCGCACATTTTAAGGAATAAATACAGCATGGTGCATTTGTAATGCTGGCACTCATATCAACCATGTTGCTTTAGCAGCATGAAAGAGCCGTTTTCAGAAAATTAGTGAATCCAGTTAGTTTTAATGCTACTTTTACTCACATTGCTTCCTCGTCACCAAAAATGGGCATATACTCAGGCGATGCTTTCAAGAAAGTAGTTTAGAACCAATTTAAAAAACGCCTCATTCTGCTCCAATGACCACCTTGTAATGATATGATAATTTTACCTCGTCTTGAAAATGGCAATAATTATGTTGCTGTGAGCAACGGCCATTGTAGCTAAGCATGGTGATAAAAATTATTCATAATGTGATGAACAAGACGAAGCTGGCAGTGGTGCAGGACGGAGCGCTCTGTCCTGCACCACCACCAGCTTCGTCTTCTTTGTCACAATCATACAAATTATTCTGCTTCAAAGTGACATGCACATATATAGTCGAGCAACAAAGAACACCACAAAAACAACGCGGGCAGAATGCAACACAGCCTACCTGAGATGGGAGCTTCTGCTCTGGGCACAGTTTCGCATACAACGAGGATCCTCTCATCCAAAGGAAGTTCAGCCACAACATCGCTGAAAATTGCTTCATCAAGTTGGGTCCAGTCACGAAGAAAGACCTAACACAAGAGAGGACCATTCTTTCAGATGCACAGGCCAATCAAAATTCGCCTGCACAGAGTGGATGTTTACAGTTGTGCCTCGTTAATACAACCCCCGTTAATAGCAATGACTCGAATTATGGACAGTTTTTCTGGGGACCAAACTTTTTCACTGTATTTCTGCCTCATTAAAATGGAAAACTCGCTGTCCGGACGGTGGACAAGGCGAAAATGCACAGTGCCCAATAGGGCCCATGTATTTTTGTTCCGGTAATATGGACGGAGATGAGAACAAAATCTATACTGTACCGACGAGGCGTTTCGATTTCTGCATTTTGAACGTAGGACATCAGTGGAATGCAATGAAAAAATGTGAATGACTGAGTGATGACCCTTTTATTTGGTGGGTTCGTACTTTACAGTACAAAGTTGCCCAAATGACGCACCTCACTATTGTCCATACTGCATGAATGACTGCAATGAACTCTACAGTTTGTTCCGTCACATACTAAGCTGCATTCAGCAGTCGTCAGCCGACTGTGTACTGATATGTTGTAGTATCGGCTCGTGAGATGTGAGCAGTCGCAGTAGTAGTTCCCGAGACGCCTTCAAGCATACCACACACCACTAGGCGTGTAAAGCTGCACGACATTATTTTAAGCACACTGGTGTCAATAATTAATGAGTCTGCAGCTCCTAAAATCATGCCTAAACTTTGCAGGACAACATTATGCACAGAAGCAGGCCTTAATCACAACATGTTTGTTTTTCTTCACGATTCGTTATTACGGACGACTCGCTTTATGGACAGTTTTGTTCGGCAACCAGCGTCCATGTTAACGAGGCACGACTGTACTTCATTACGAACAAAAAATTAAAGTTAATTATTTCACTTTTATTCAACTTAGTCAAGGTGGTTCGGCTTGGTACTGTTAAGCCAGAGACCTTGAAAGGGCGTTAAAGCTAACTGAAAATGTAACACATTGCTGTGGCCACGTGTGGTATACTCACAAGGGCAGCATGGAAATGCCTAATAGGCATGAGCGTTTAGAGTAGTTGTTCGCAGCTGCTGGCCTGTTCGCTGCTGTTAACGGAGTGAGCTATTGAAATGAAAATGATAAACGATGTTAATAGACAGGAACAGAACAGCGCATCTGGTAACTAAAATTTAGAAGAAATGGGAATGGGCAAGGTACATGATGTGAAGGAGGCAATATAACTGGTGACACTAAAGAGTAAAAAAATGGAATGAAAGAGACAGCACGTGCAGCATGGGGTAGCAGTGAGTTAATTGGGCAGATGAGAATAGAAAGTTTTGAAGAGTAAGGCGGTCGCGGCTGGCGTAGGACAGGGTTAGATGGGAAGATATGGGAGAGACTTTAGTCTTCAGTAGATGTAGTTAGGCTAATAATGATGATGTTACTCCTACATTGAACTCAATTTTCCTGGATATCATAAAAATGTCCTAATGCTCCATATTTCCCAGGAAGCTCCAAGAGGGGCTCTCTCCCATTGAATAACAAGCACAAAAGAAAATGAACAAGAGTTTGCGAGTACACTCAGCTCACTATATAGCCAACATTTTGACAAGAGAACTTGTCTTCTTCTGGGCAAGCGCTGCCACTAATAACATTGGTTTATAAGGCATTCACTCTGAGGAGAAAGGACTGGTGAGGGCACAGTGTAGAAGGAGGGCAAGGCGGCAAAAGTGAACTTGAAGATGTTGCCCACTCATGGAGGCTGCAGCAGGTGGCATGAGGAAACCTGAAAAATTGCAAAGAGGAGGAAGAGCGAAACCTGATCTAGAGCACATATTTAAAAATAAACAGGTGTAGAGAAGATAGAAGGGGAGAAGACAGCAGGATGCAAAAGCGAGCTTCATGTGAAAGAAGCCCAAAGAATGCAGAGAGGAAAAAGGGAGGAAGTAAGGGATCGTTGACAAGAAAGCAGCACGTGCATAGGAGATGGTACACAGCAACAAAAAAGAAAACAAATATAACAGGCAGGAGAAAGTAAAGATAGGAATACCCTGGAAGGCATGTGTATTTTTTCTTGAGATGTTATTCTCGCCCCGACCCTGGCTAGGTTCAAAACCGTAAGAACTATGCTAGCGATAAAAAGGTTTATTTCTGCTCGTTGAAACATCTTTAAATTCGTGAATTAGGAATGCATTCTTTGTATTTTCTTCTCTCTTGCAGATTTGAAGGCTGAATGTAGCCGACATACTTAAGAGGTGACCTCTGCTTTTATGACAAGATACTAGAATGCCCTTATCAACATAAACAATGCTCTGGAAATACGACACCACGCAAACTAGCAAAGACCGTCTCAACAAAATATTTGCCCTACCGACCCTGCAATGTGCCTCTAAATTCTCCCTTCCACCCCCCCCCCCCCAACCCTCTACCTCTAGCCTGAATTAACTACCCACTCTCCATGAGACAAAGGCCTGTTTCCTTCCTTTTCCTTCTGAGCCTCCGCTGCATTGCCACGAAATGCAGTCCACAAGTATAGGCATGATAAACAACTGTTGCCGACAATGAGCGCAGGCTCTCGACCTAGATGCAAGACTTGATATTATCTACACAGCAACATACAATCATTTGGTGGACGACTAAGGAATGATAATAAATTGCCCTGCTCATACTATATATGGCGAATCGGCCTTAAAAGAACACAAGTCGAAGCACAGCAAGCGATTTTGTTTCAACGTAAAGACTAGCTTTAACTGCTCGTCACCTAATGTCTGCATGCTATGTTCCTTCTGTCAGAAACGATATTTGAGGCAGGACAATGCATGAGCGTGAGAATAATTGGTAAATGTGCTAATACAACAACCACACAAGGGCAGTCTCGAACATTATAATCGTACTCAAATCTTTGATGAACTTAGCTAATCAGTCTCCAATTATGGTTCAACATGGTAAGTTGTTGGGCGAGTTGGTTATAATATTCCCCGACTAGAGCACGACGAACGCTGCGTTGTCCCTGCGAATATCGTTCTTCTATGTCCCGTTCATCGTGCTGTGGTCATGGAATTAAGTTCACAACTGCATGGCATAGAAAATACAGAAGCATTCCTAAACCATAAATTAAAAAATTATGACCAACAGGAATAAACGTCTCCAAAGGAAACCTACAGTCTCTCAGGTGTATATTATAGCACTAATATAATGCTTTAAGGTCTTGCACCTAGCCAGATTAAGGGCAAAAATAACACAAGAAAAAAAAACACAAGTACTTTTACGTAATTTATACCACCTGTATCTCCTTTTTCCCAGTGTTTTAGTTTTTATTCCTCTCTGATTTCAACATCTCCTGTGCACCTGCAGCTATCTTGTCAACCTCCCTTAATTTCCACTCCCTCCCGTTTTTCTTTCTTTAGCATTCCCACAGAAACAAGCCTTTCTGTTCTCTCTTCCCCTAATACACCCTCTCCCTCTTTTTAACCATGTGCCCCTTATATACATACTGAAGAAGTTGGCGCGGAACGAGGACAAGCGAGATGAACAAGGACGAGCGCTACTCACAACTGAAAGTTTATTCCAGACAATGCTCGAATAAATAGTGAAACCAACAAGAACAAAAAAAACAAACAAAAAAACGTCATGAACAACACATGTCACTCCGTGAATCCCAATGATTTGGACAGGAACAGATACTCCCTATAAGTGAAGCGAACGGAAGTCTGACTAATGCACTTATCTTCACTGATGCGCATATGGAAGGCTTCCATGAGTTCACGCATGAGTTGCTGCCTGTGCCTGTGTCCTCGTTTTTCCGCGTCAACTTCTTCAGTATGCTTAGCAACCAACTTGCCCAACTATCTGCTCCCCTTATATACTTCTGCTGTGCCTTTTCTCAATTTTTCAGGCCAACCCGAACTTTCTCTTCACCATGCCACTTGTTCTAGCATGGAAAAGATGCCCAAGTTCCCTTTTGCCACCTTGCCCATCTCTTCACATATCCCCCCCCCACACCAGACCAGTCCTTGCTCCTTGAATAAAGGCCCTATAAAACCTGAACCTGTGGTAACGTTTGCCAGAGGCAGATAAGTCCTATTGTTGAAACATTGCTAGCAGGCCGAGACTCCCCCCGCGCCCCTTTGTTCAGTTTTTTTGTGCTGTAAATATGTCATGCTTTCTCCTTCCCATTGAATAACAATGGTTTGTTGTGATTACATAGTAAAATCCAAGCAGATACACTGGATGCTTATGCACTTGGGCAAGCCAAACTTAAATTAAAAACAGAAGTTATCAAAAACCACAGACACAGTATGATGCACTATTGCTAGTGGCTACTCCTAGTTGACCAAGCTGCAATGCAAGGTTGAAAAATTTACCTTTGCATGTTCACACATGCACACACCCTTTTCACGGGCTTGTACCAAAACTTCATCAATGGTGTTTGCATGTCCAACTCTTCTTACGGAGTGATCCGCATTCCATATTTTCACTAGTGGCATCGCTGCTTTCGAAACCTACAGTACTGAGGAAGAAAAAATTCTGTAACAGCTGCACTGTATTAAAGTGTTGTGCACTGAAATCAGACATCATGAATTTTACATGCATGCTCAATTCATTTCAATCAATTTGCACACAATCTCCAATGCTGTATGAGAAACTTCCAGTGAAAAACTATGCATCTAATAGATACCATAGGCACTGGCCTTTGATATGTAGTGATGGCGACCAGCAGTCGCCTGCGACTACACCACAGCTCGACAACACCGATGTTCACACTTGCAAGGGCGACCTGCGGGCCACCTTCTTGTTCGATTCTTGTTTGAAGTGAGAGTTCTTGGGAATGACGCCGTTCGCGTGCTTTCGAGAGTTTCGTCTGCTTTGGCCGCGTCTCCTGCGCTAGAGCTTGGCCCTCGAAAGTGCTCTGGTCCCTCGATATTAGTAATGTACTACTACGACCTGAGCGATCGAGGAAGATATAGCGGCAATGCATGTGCACCGCGGTCGTACTGTACCAGCAAGCCTGCCAGCCAGCCTGGATGCCGGCCGCTAGCGCGTCAGAAAAAATACGCTAGTATGCTGTTTGGTCGCGTTCATACCATGCTCTCGGAAGTCGAATTTCAAAAATGAATTAATTTTGAGGGTCGTTGGCCAATACCGAGCTGCTGGATACAAGCTAATTTCTTCTCATAGCCGTTCTGCTGCTGTTGCCCAAAGCGGCTCGATTGCCTGGCGTCTGCTTTCTCTGCTGCTGAAGGCATCGCGGAAATCGAGCATATTTTTCTTCCGCCGTCCGCCTGCCTCCGAAGTTGTTCACGTAGCTCGCCTGAAACCGTACTGTGACCGCTCGAAGCACGTGGCCTAACTCTTCGCGCTCTGCACACGTTTTTCAGGCTTACGTTTGTCTCTTTGCGCATCGGGACGATGCGCCTTTCGGGAGGACAGCAGTGTCGTGTGTGTTACTGTTCTCAACGTTCTCCTTGTGAACTTAACGTCTTCTTCAACCAGCGGGGTGCCGATCGACGGAAAAGGAGATGAGGCTCGGCAGATCTCGCTCGTGAGCCGGACCGCGACCGCTGAGCTTGTCTGTGGCCCCTGCTCCTGTAGTCCTGGTTCCCCAGCGTGCCCTCGACCCGCGTCGCCTGAACGACCCGTGACAATATTATCATGAGACGAGGTTCCCAATATAGCCGTGACGAAAGTAGCATCTTGGTTACAGCGCTGGACAGTTCCGAAATGCCCTCAGTTGCGGCATCGATGTGAAACCGGCTAGGCTTAGCGACGACTTCGGCAGCCAAGGAGCAGACAGCACAGTTCACCGAGCGGCGTCGTTGCCGAAAGCTCGGCACGCTCGCTGATTGGTTCAGCCGTTTGCGAGTCGCAGTCGCAAGGCTGAAAAATCGAGCAGCGAGCGACTGGCCCGCGACTGTCGCTTTTCGATCAACGCGAACGTTTGCGACTGTTGCTTTTCGACCAAAACATTCGCGCGACCTCTGCGACTCACAAGTGTGAATGGGCCCTTAGGCTGGCTACTTCTTGCAGCCTAGTTGGTTTTTCTAGTAACAGCCTTCCATCACCTTCCAGTTCTATCCAGCACAAACCACAGGTGCAAACAATACACTGAACAGAATATCCTACAACACATCGAAACTTTGTTTACTTGATGAGCAATGTACCGTATAAACCGAAATATAGGTCGAGATTTTTTCTTAAAAACAGCGAGCGAAAGTCGCCCCTCGTCTTATAAAGCGGCCTTAGCAGAATGTGAGTCGCAGTCTGGCAACCCACGAAGCCTGTTCGCGAACGGATAGCCAAAGCCGTATCGACATCCAAACGAGAGTGCCTTTGTTTTTTGTTCGTTCGGAGCCGCCGGACTGTTGGTCTTCGCGTGCGCAATTCCCCGTTAGCAATGAGTGCCAGCGGCACGCGGAGGCAGTTCACAGCGGCTTTCAAGAAGAAAGTTATAGAGTTCGCCGAAGCGAACGGGAACATGGCCGCTGAGCGCATGTTCGGCGTTTCGGAGAAGAGCGTGCAGTATTGGCGCGGACAGAAAGATAAGTTGTTCGTGTGCAATCCGAGCAAAATGTCCTTCCGCGGACGTCGTGCAGCACATCCAAAATTTGAGGACGCACTTGCGGACTTTGTGTGGCACCTTCGTGCGCGGTCACTACCCGTGACTGTGCATTCCATTCAATGCAAAGCTTTGGAGCTTGCGCGTGAAGCTGGACTACGCTGAGAAGAGTTCAACGCACCGAAGTCATGGGTGCGTCGTTTTATGAGGCGCAAGGGATTTTCTCTCCGTCGCCGCACATCCATATGCCAGAAGCTGCCAGAGGAGTTCGCCGATAAGCTCGTCAGCTTGCAGCGGTATGTGATTCGGCTTCGAGAGGAGCACGATTACATGCTCGGACAAATTGCGAACGCCGAGGAGACCCCTGTCTGGTTTGATATGCCTTCGGCTACCACGGTCAGCGAACGCGGCGCCAAAGAAGTAAAACTTCTGTCGACAGGAAGTGAGCACTCGCGCTTTACTGTCATGCTTGCGTGCGCAGCAGATGGCAGAAAGTTGCCTCCTTTTGTCATATTCAAAAGGAAAACCATGCCGAAGGAAGCCTTCCCTTCAAGTGTTGTTGTGCGCGTGAATGAGAAAGGGTACATGGACAAGTCTATGATGATTGAATGGATTCGCGTGGTGTGGAATCGTCGGCCCGGTGCACTGCTGCGTCATCGGAGCATGCTGGTTTTGGATGCTTTTTGCGGCCACCTGACTGAATCAGTAAAGCGCGCGCTCACGGAAGCCAGGACCGACCTCGTCGTCATTACTGGTGGAATGACGTCTACCCTTCAGCCACTCGACGTGGTACTCAACAAGCCCTTTAAGGACAGAGTGCGACAGGAGTACAAAGAGTGGATGTCCGGCGACAATCCGAAGACGCCGACGAGTCGCCTGCAAAGGCCTCCGCTTGCGACAGTCTGCAGCTGGGTGTTGTCGGCCTGGCGTTCTTTGCCAGATGCCATGGTGCAAAAGGCTTTCAAGAAGTGCTGCATAAGCAACACGCTGGATGGAACTGAGG
The DNA here is from genome assembly GCF_052857255.1 of Amblyomma americanum. Classification (NCBI taxonomy): domain Eukaryota; kingdom Metazoa; phylum Arthropoda; class Arachnida; order Ixodida; family Ixodidae; genus Amblyomma; species Amblyomma americanum. Next base: position 47,287,164 of record NC_135501.1, read on the forward strand.
ACGACGCACTGTGGGAGCCGGTGAGTGACAAGGAATCGTCTTCCGACGACACTGATAAAAGTTCGGAGTGAAGTCGCAGCCGACGTTGCAAATAAATGTGTTTCGGCAATATTTGCTTCTTCTCTATTTTTTCTGTTTTCTTCACTTCAAGGTAAGGGGGTCGACCTATATACCGTTTATACGGTAAGTCAACCTCTGAACTGATGAAATCCCAGAATTTGACAACACAAGCTGCACTCAATAACACGATACAATTTCAACTGCAACCATTTACAGTTTCTCCGGAAATGAATGGGCCAACCTGATTACAGTGGTGCCATTGAAGAAATATGGCTCATATGGTGTTTTGTCCGGAAGCGTATGGAGAGACAGTATTGCATTTCCCTTAGTTTCTTTTTCCAAAGCATAAAGGGACAATGATGGTACAAGTGTACCGGGCACACACTCAACTAGGAACATCACTTCATGATCATTACTTTTGATAATGGCCGTAACAATACCAAATACAACATCATAGTGTGTCCCTGAAATAAGCACATAGTTTCCAACAGTATAACAATAGCCTTGTGCACAAACTTTTCTTAAAAGCACACAGTTTGGAGGAATTGGAATGCCATGCATCTTATTCTGCACTTGAGACTGCTCAAAATGGCTCATCTCAACAAATTGGCGTTTTGTCTCAAATAAGCCATGCGCTGAAAGAAAAGCTTGCGACAACTGATGCTTCTCAGACAGTGACTTTGTGACATTCTTGATGTTCCTGGCGTGTCGAATACAGTTCTTGAAATACTGATGTTTGCTTTCGAAACGCAATGTCCATACATAACATAGTGGGCCAAATTCTTCAATAAGAGTGCTGTAATGAATCATGTAATGATGTTTGGGCCTCAGCTTTTGTTGTGGGAAGAGAGCACTTCGAGACGAAATGTAGTCCTCAATTAAAACTCTGAGGTATGCAACCTGGGCAGGTGTTACTTTCGGTGCAAGAAGATCACTTATTCGCATTAATGTAAGCACAAGGTGCCAAACTGAATCATCCATGTCTGCCACTTTGGTGCCAATGTACAGAGGCAGCAGCTTAAGTAGAGTGGAATTTTGCATAGCATGCCCAGAAAGCTTAAACCCCTGGCTGAGCACTTTTGCAGGCTTATTGCGCTAGTCAAGGTTGGTGTATTTCATTGCTGATATCCTGTTGTTCAAGTAATCATATGTGAACCAGCACTTTCTGTTCACAAAATATTGAATGTACAATGCCACATCACGCTTAACCACTCCCTCAAAGAGGTCATGTGCAATGCATGGCGGCAGTCCGGAATTACATACATGAAAAAACTTCAGGGCATGGAACGGAGACTGTTCAATAATACCACAGTCGCTGTTAGTTGAACAACCTGCAATGCGCTCGACGCATTCATCATAATGCTGAGGCGTTCGCTTTTCCCCAGTCGCAAGAGGGTCCTGCTCAAAATCAGAGCGAGTAACAAGGCAGAACCGGCAAAAGTAAGCGCTTGTGCTAAAATTCTGTGCAAAGCCACCAATGCCATGACTGCCAAGGTTGTCTCCCATTATGAAGTCTAACCGCACATCATGATGGGCTCCACTGATCAATACTCCTGACCTCTCAAGACCGACCATGTCCTCTATCAGTGGCTGAAGCACTTTTGCCAACCCAAATTCTTTTGTATCTTTCTGGCGGCAAAGCAAAACCATCTGCATCGCTTCCACATGAGACCTGCAGTACAAAGGCACATTTCCAAGTGTCAGGTAAACTCCCAGCAGCTTAAAATCTTCCTTCGCAGAACCTAGAGGGTTTGCAATTTCAAATTCATCTTGATATAACAAAATTCGTATTAATTTACTATGACTGTTTTTAAAAGGCTCACATGAAACGTAATGCTCAAACCACTCTTCAGAAGTCCTATTCTCCTCACTGTTTACCTGAGACATCAAGAATTTTATAAGACTTTCAACAGGCACATAGTGATATACAGACTCATTATTCTGTCTGTTGAGGCCTAGAGACACTTCCACGGGTTCTATAAAGTTGAAGTTTTTTTTATAGAAGTTGTGGCGGCAGTATGATGACCTCAGAGTTGTAGACAACCCAGTATGACGCGCGTCTTTTGCAAACACTGATTCAGTTTTCGCGAGTACGTCTTCTGGAATGTCAACCATGCCCTCCAGTGAAATCTGATTGCTCAAGCTGTGCAATGTATCGATCTCCTTAACTATAGTTTGTACTGTGCTTGCTGGCAAATGATTTTGTGTTTCCAGCTTAAGCAGAAACTGGGCAAGGTTGGTAGTGAAGAGGTTGCTACTTGAGGGGTTGCTAGCACTGGCCCCCATGCTACATATACTATCAGTGGCTGATAACTGTCGACTGTCGTCAGCTTCTGCCATGCTCTCTGGCCCCAATTCCAGGTGAGCAGTAGAGAGCTCAGTGCTTTCTAAAACGTCTCTGCCCTTTTGGTGGTACCTTGAGACATATGTTCTGAATGAACCAGCTGTTCTCAACACACTAACGCACCCAGTAAAGGGGCACACAACTGCTTCAGCTGAGTTGCTCAAGTGGCTGGCTACATGAAACAGAAATTGAGAGCGGTTAGGTTCCAAAGTCCCGCATGATGAGACAGGACACTGGAAAAGGGCGCTATCAGAGTCAAGGAGTGGTCTCTTATGGCGCCTCGAGAGATGGCTCCTAAAGCTTCCATAATTACTAAACACAGCACCACATGAACCGACTGGGCAAGGTGCACCAGTCACTATGCTACTATGAAACTTAAAATGGTCAAAGTAGCGTGACAGGGACTGAAAACTTTGACTACAAACATTACAAGAGGGCATATTTGATTAGTGATGAGCACTAAACGCATAAACACAGAAAAAATATACATCATGAAGCAATACGGTCACACTCACACAAAGCAGTTCCACTGGGATTGCTGGTGTGCTCCACAAGAGCCAGAATCACCACATGAAATGTCTTTGATAGCTTTGTACAGAAGCACTGATTGAAGTTTCTGGTAGCAACTGGTCATCCAAACAGCCCCTCAGTATGAAGCTCGGGATCACAGTCGAAGCTTCAGTCCCCAGGGGTTCTAAACACGGGCTTGGGAATAAAAAAAAATAGCAGATTAGGGCGAGTGGTCATTTCTCATAGTGCAGTGCACATAGCACGTTAACTTCCACAGCAAAAACTCTATTGCTTGCTTTGAACTGTACTTTGCCCAGACGCCTGAAAAAAGCGATTGCAGGGGGGCAGGCCGAAAGTGCCTAAGGAGGCTCATGTCACTGTGCTCCCATACTGAAGCTAGAACGCGAACCTCGCACTCTGAAGGAACCATTTGTTGGTCGTCAGTGGGAGCTGTTGCTACAAAGCTACCTTCCATACATTCCTATTTTTTTAAACAAACACATGCTAGTAAATCATGAATGATCATGATGAACATGTGCAGATGATGACGAAGGTCGCACAATGTGCTTACAACAGCGCTATTTGAACATAGGCTACACAACAAGAATTGGGACCATGCCTGATCGAGTGCAGCAAATCGAAAAGCATCTGTGGGCTGTAAGTTTTTTTTTTCTGCGGTCGCATATCTTTCACCATAAGCCATGTGTAACAGGTAGCCACAGTCATCATTTCCATGCTCATGACGACTTTTAACACACAAAGGCATTCAACTCAGTTTTTCGATGAGCGTTATTCGCATGACAGTGTACATACTTTGGGAATCGGTTCACCGTTAGATTGTTACCGCTCATGAAGTGGTAGTATGTGGAATTCAACGTTCTTAAGTGACACATGGGCTATGAGTAGAAGTTGGACTTTTTGGTTAGAACCGAAAAAGGTCAGTATTGGCATGCACGGTACGGCTATGGTAGGGTGCAGTTGGTAACACCGGGCCTCGGTCTGCAGTGCCCTGTATTATTCCGCCGGACAACTCCAACAGTGAACAAAATCAGCTTCTCAATGTATGACTTTCAGAAAAGCGGGATACCGTAGTTCTAGAGCTTATAATTTTTTTCTTGAGGAAAAGGCACAAAGATGCCGAAGTCCAAATATTGACTACATATAACTCAGCTTCCACAAAATGCATTGAAAATTCTAGCTGGAGGATATCTGTGAAGCAGATATCCGCAACTTTAGTGAGAGTCCCTTTCTGAGGCCCTCTAAATTGTATGCAACTATAGATGACTTAAGTAAGTTACAATCTGTCAAATTTTACAAGTAAATAGGGAAGCCAGGGGTGTGATGCGACCGCAGTATCATTATATACGCTCCCTAGGTGTGCGATTTGATGTATTGCTCCGCTTGCTTAGATGCCTCTATGGACCCGGGAAGCCCCACCTATTCCCTCTACCCACCTGCTAGCTAGGTGATGTTTGTTCATTTTCACCACCTCAGAGCTCTCAGTCAGTTAAGTAGTTTTTTTTCTACTGCATCTAGGACTGTGACACAGAACCGTGCATGGCCGTCATGAAAAACTGTAATGTTCCGGCTGAGCAGCAGTTCCACTGCTGCCATCAACGCGCAGACCATACTCGTTCAAACCAGTGTGACAACCCAATGATAGCATCTCAAACTAACTCTTAGAAGTATACCTCCCCTTCTGTTTTCGTCTCTCAGCTCTCATTTAAACTGTTACATTTTTAATGACGACAGAAATTCCTCCTATAAGCACCGCTCCATGTACTAACATTGTCAGCTTCATTACTGGTGAATAAATTGTTCATGCTGGCCAAAATGCCGAGACAGACTCAAAGTGACCTCTGACCACAATGAACTGCCGCATTAAATCAACAAAAATTCATTAATCGAAAAATAATATTCACCGAAGAAAAAATATTTGCGTTCTGGAATAAACATCGAAAAAAGTATGCCAAATTCTCATAAAGCTTTTTGAAAAGCCCAACAGATAGCTATGAAGGATACTGTAGTGAAGAGCTCCGTGCGCAGAGCCCACCGGCGTTGTTGCATGTAGTGGGAAAACTATGGACTGGTTCTTGAACAATTGAGAGACATTTTTTAAGCGCAAACAAAGAAATACAAAACTGTATTACAGAACTGAGTGCATGAAAGGTCTTTAGAGAGCGGTCTACAATTCTCTTCTGACCTGACTCGACGCTTGTAAGCTGTCTTCGTCGTCTTACTCTCCTCGTCGGCAACAGCCTCTTCCCCCCCCTTCTCGAGTTCGTCTAGCGCAGGATCCGTCTCGAATTCACCGCGGACGTGCCATGTACGGCGGTGCGATGTCTATGCGGAATCTTGCTTTTGTTCCCTCCGTTCGGGTTCGTGGCCACTTCTGAATGACGCCGCGATTTCTCGCCAACTGCAATCCCGTGACGAGAAGACAGCCGAGCCATGTGCCTATATTTGGTGTGAGGCCTGTTTACATCCGATGCGAGATGGGCACCATGATTTTTATTTCTTTTTCACCTCCGCACACTACATACTCTCGCGGCGGCCATCGACTGCGCTTATCACCGCTGCCTGAGCTGTCTCACTTGGATCGCGTGAATCGCGAAGACGCGACGACCAGCCGACACGGCAACCGCGGCTTTATGTATCCGCGAAGGAGCGATGTCCACACAAAGCGGCGGGTAATAAGAGACGCGCGCTGGGGCGATGTGCGTGGCTCGATCTGATGGGTGGACGACCTTATGGATTCTGTGTGCATTTACTACATGAACAAATAGCAAGTTAGCGCAACAGGTCGCGAAGCCAACATGTTTCCGCGAACCGCTTTGTTTCCTCGATTTTCATTCCTATTTCCTCACGCTCCCTGGCCAATCCCCTACCGTGGGTATGTGCCATCGTATTTGAGGCGACAACAACAACAACAACAACCGGCGCTATGAAGGCGATGCAGCACCGTACACCACATTTGATAACGCTAGCAAACTGACACTTACCTTGTCGCGAAGAACAGAATGCCCCAAAAGGGAGCAAGCTCACGCCGGGCTGCTCGTTGAGGAGGGAAGGTCGTTCCAGGTGAGCAGAGCAAAGACTGCGTTGCTTTGATGCGGCCGGGGAACGAAGAAACGTGCTCATCAAACAACGCGCTTTATATTGGTGACGCAGTGACGCCAAGTACACTGTTGCCAAATTTTTCCTTCCTTCATGGCTATAGCCAAGTCAAGTCACCAAATGCTAAAGCGCACGTGGATAAATAGAAGGAGGGTAAAAGCATCTCCTTCGATGTGGGGTGGTCGCAAATGCTTCTACGCTCTTTTACTGCTCGTATCAGCGTTGCTAGACTGTGGAAGGAGAAAATACGGACAAAATACGGAAGAATCGGCCGTTTTCGCCCAGCGGCAGACGTTGCAACCTATTTAAGGACGATTCTGCCAAAAAGTTACGGAAATGTTTTGCAGTGTAGGGTTAGGCTTGTCTGCTCCAGAAGTGCGGCGTCATTTGGAGAGTGCCGCGCGGCGCGTGTGGATGGAGTATCACTCGTTTCATCGGTTCGGTCCCCGGAAACGGCGCAAACGCAAAAGGCACAAGGATTCTGGACTATCGTAGCCTCCCCGGAGCGAAGGTCAAAATGCGGATGGCGCGCTGCCAACCGCACCGTGAACGATCGTGAAGCGCGTCGCAGACCCGCGCCGTCAACAACGACGCATCGCTAGTGCTATTACCGGCTCTGCTCTCGAGCAAAAACGAAGAAAACGCTGTTTGAATTGACACAGCCTCATCAGGGCGAAGGTGGAAGTGTTATTGGTGCGCTGCCAAGCGCATCCTGAACGGCCGTGAAAGCGCGCCGCCGACGCGCGCCGTCAACAACGACGCATCGCCAGTGCCATCGTGGCATCGATGCTGGAATTATGACCGATAGCGATGTGGTGGAAACCAGTGCCCGTGAACGAGTGATACTTAATTTTGAATTTACGCCAGCGACAACTCGAAAGACGAGCATTTCGTTGCGTCTGTTTCTGAGGCCCCACCAATAGGCAAAAGTTACCTGTGGGCATCATTATGATGGCAAAAAGGCGGAGAGATGAAATGCACCCTGATTATGCCCCTGGTGCATTCCTCTGAGGTTGAAGTTGTTCTTGTGGCATAAAGATGGAAACGTTTTTTGTCGTTTTCTCAAAACACCATTTTTGACACATTTGCAATAGTGGAGGGATGATATCTCTGGTTCTGGGTGGGCTAGCTTCATAATTCTTTTGTTTTGTTGGAAAGATGAACTCACGAAGAGTGAAATAAATTTAAATCAAGACCAGTTGCCAATCAGCATAATTTTAAAACAATACATTTTGCCTGAGCCGTCATATTGAATTTTCTTTGGTAAAGTTTATAGTGCTGTAACTTCTGCTCAAATGGGCCTCAAACATTCATATTACCTTTTTTCACACAATGGACCTTCTAGAGCATGCCTGTATGTTAAACTTCACTGTGGCCTTTAGTGTTACATATTTAAATTACCTGCAATTTTCAAACAAGGATTAAAAAATATTTTGAGAACAACTTGTTTCACAGAAAAACTAAAAGCATATTTGAAATCAGCATATAGATATACATAAACAAGGTAAGTTTTATGAATATTTATCAAGAAATAAGAAAAATAGTTCTAAGAGGGGTGTCCCCCTTTAATATAATTGAAGTGCGTTGTTTGCATAGTGTGGCTTTTCTAGAAAAATAGGGCTGCGTATGTAGCCTAAATTTCGGCAATGGGTTATCAGTATGCTGAAATTTGTTTGGCGCTTCAGTAAACTCCAAACATTGGTGAGCTGTTGTAGCACAGTTAATGCTGAGCCCAAAGTTCTAGATCTACTCCTGACAACAGCAGGTGCATTCCGATGGAGGTGTAATGCATAAGCATGCATGTGTTGTGGGAGGTTAGCACATGTTAATGAACCCCATGTGGTCAAAATCGCTCCAGAGCCCTTTACGACGGTGACTCTCATAGATCAGGTGCAGCTTAGTGACTTGGGACGCATGTACCACACTTGACACAGTTCGTGAACAGCTTTAGCTTTGCCTACATTCTAGAATCAAGCTCCTTAATCACGGCGTTATGCTTTCCTGAATAGCAAATATTTATGTGCCAGAACTGCACAGCTGTTTGATCGTTCAATCTGGGTGGTGAGACCTGAAAGCAGTAATTGACTTATTTTTTTGGTGATAATTCGGGCGTACACAATGTTCCAGAATTTCACCGCACACCTCAGAGAACCATGTACATATTCCTGATATATCACACTCTGTAGAGCGCGACGGTTCGATTTCCAGGTTGTGAGCGGGCATCGCTGCCACTATCGAGTTGACTTTTTGCCATCAAGGAATGCACCATTGTGTATTCGGTGTGCAAAATTGGTTGGCTTGAATGGGCATTACAATTTTAGTGCTGCGTTGCTGCCACTGGAGGAAACAGGGCATGCTATTCTTTATGAGGCATTTTGCACCATGGTCCTTTATAGCAACAGCGATGCAAGAAACAGCCTATGAAGCCAAGTGCTTGTTCATGCTGATAATGTGATAGTGGAGGCATCCATTGTGGCTCAGATGCTGCCACAGAGAATGGGGAGGAGGGGGTTGCTGTCAGAGTCATCCAATTTGTGAATTTTGCTGGTCTTGGTCCTCCCAGCCATAGTTGCACTGGAAATACTCTATTCTTGCGTCGCACAGCATGCATCTGCTTAAATTGCAAAAAATATGTGCCTGTAGGAAGTGGGTGGATGGGGGACAATGCACTCTGGCACGTTAGTGCCGGACTACCATGTGTGGTCAGGGGCGTTGGCACTCGGTTGGTGAGCCCATGGTGGCAGGGCCGAATCCCAGCCACGGCAGCACCACTTCGATGGAGGCGAAAAACAAAAGGGTCCCAAGCGCTGTGCAACGTCAGTGTACGTTAAGGAACCCGAGGTGGTCTCAGTTAATCCGAAGCCTTCCACATAGCTCATGGGCAGATTTAAGACGAACGTTAATAAAGAATGTCAATAAAGGGGTTTCTTGAAGTTCATGAATTTTTGTTCTGTTTGATCACGGGCTGCTATCAAAATGTGCACTGCTTTGGACTTGTGTTATACTCGAACCAAAACTGTTTGAGGCTGTGCTAGATTCCATAGCATGAAGTGCTTGCAGAAAATGGCTTTGGACTACCTTGAGCTTGGCGCATGATGGCCTTTAGCTGCCTATGTGCCATAAAACCGAACACAACACAAACATGCTTTGGATTAACCATGTGCTTGGCGCATGATACTCTGATGTGAAGCAAGTCCAAAATTTGTAGTATCCAGCAATCTTTTTTACGCTGTTACAAGGAGGCTGTTATGGCATGTGTCTCATGCTACATATGTTCACCATGTGGATAAACTGGATGTCTTAAATGTGATAGTATTCTCGGGGCCCAACACTATTGGCAAGCACTGCTCTGTCATCATTTATCATGATCTCTCACTTCCAATTCTTCTAGTATGCTCACAGCATAACAGAGTTCTGTATCTAATTGCACTGCATGAATTGCTTTTGCTTACTGCTGTGTGCAGTTATTGCATATGATGAGTGAAAGATAGTAGCACGGTTAGGTATTATAGTTATAGAAAGTACATGCAGTCGCCGACCGATTTTTCGGACTCAAAGGCACCCGAAAAATGATCCGAATAATCGAACAGTCCAAAAAATCCGTGAAGTAAAAAGAATCACTTTATTGAGACTAAATCGGCTTAGAAATGTCACTGATTTTACTTTGCGGCATATTTCTCTTGTTGGCGACGATTTGCGCCTGTATTTGCGCCAAGGTTCTTTCACTGTACATGCAAGGTCACCGCATTTAGTTGGAATACTTCCCGTGCTTGTCTGAACGACCCAGCGGAGCCATGTTGTCCACAGTCTGAGTGTTCACCACACCGCTCGTTAAACACACGCAAAGATAAGGCACTTTTCTTTCAAAGTGGTGGAACCGCCGGACGCAGTCACAAAACGGCGAACAGATGTAACTTCGAAAGGACTGAGCGCCACTCGGTCAACGCGGTCAGAGAAACCCAAGAGACGAAACGGCGAATGGCAAACGTATGAGACCCGCCACGGTGGCTCAGTGGTTAGGGCGCTCGGCTACTGATCCGGAGTACCCGGGTTAAAACCCGACCGCGGTGGGCGCATTTCGATGCAGGCGAAACGCAAAGGCGCCCGTGTAATGTGTGAAGTCAGTGCACGTTAAAGATCCTCAGGTGGTCGAAATTATTCCGGAGCCCTCCATTACGGCACCTCTTTTTTTCCTTTCTTCTATCAGTCCCTCCTTTATCCTTTCCTACCGAGATGTGAGATAGCTCCTGCACAATTTCCTTCCCAACAACCAATTTTCAACGTATGGGACAAGCGATAACTGCCCGCGACAAGGCGACAAAAGCAAGTTGGCAGCGATGACAATCCGGCTGTCCCCTCGAAGTGTCAGAGCTCGCAGGGACCTCTACTGGCAACAACGAGGTACCAAAAGTGTGTCAAGCCAAGCTAACTGCAGCATAAATCCATCTGAATCCAAAATGGCGCCTTTTGCACCGCCGAAAAGCCAATAGGATGGCTGACTTTGGCCCGCAGGCGACTGAAACTAGTCTGAAATTTCCGTGGTGAATATGTATGGGCTTCTATGGGGAGACTGACGGTGCTCCGTCGGGGTCGAAATATCCTACAAGTCGTAAATATTGGAGTCCGAATTACCCGTCGGTTACTGTAATTTGTTGCTATGTATAGTACAGTCCACTTAAAACGATACTGAGAAAACGCGAAATCCGATGGTTATAACCGATTATCGTTTTATCTGGACGGGCCAAAAAGCTCGCTGCTCCCTACGGGGGTCATCGCTATCACAGCTCTCCGCACCGAACTGTGCCACAGTTCTTGAAACGGCGAGATTAGTCTGCTGCTCATTGTTGTCATAAGCGCCTGCAGCACCGAATATTTGAAGCGGCAAGATTTTGAGTAATGTGGACAAAGCACTCAAGCACATCTGGAGCATGCAGAACTTCTCTCACGTGTTGCATATTTGCTGCACATTTCAACCTTGTGATGTTCTTTGCTTTCAACATGCATTTCCGTATCCTTTACTCTCTTTTCAACCCCTCCGTGGTCCTGTACTGCTTTTCACTCTGGTTTACTCTAGAACTGGAGTCCTAGAGAGGAGACTTTTTTCTTCAACATCAAACTTTTGTATTGACTTACGTTTTGCTCTTCCTGCTTTCAGGACATCATCATCCAGCAAGATGACGAGATCAGGCTGAAGATTGTGGGTACTCGGGTCGATGCATCATGCATCGTGAGTACTCTATTGATTTGCCTCGCTCAGTGCCTAGTCATTTACCTTTTACACATTTTTACGATCACACATTTGAGGGCAGATGTGCCATGGACCTCAGTATAGCTGGAGGTGAACTAGGCTAGCGGTGCCATCCTGTCATCTCATCAAGTCTCTTATTGCTACAACTCTGATAAATGAAAAAAACGGACAAGAGGTACTTTAGTCAATTCGATTATGGCTACAGCAAAGTAAGCTGTATGAGATTTTGGTAAACCTTCCAGCTGTGTTCTAGATTTTTTATTTATTTTGTTCATGCCATGAAATCCAGGCAATTTATTCAATTTATTAATCTAAGTACTATAATATCCCACTAATAAGCACAACACATAAAAAAACAATCCCCTATGCACCTTGCTTTCGGTGACTGTTGGCTCCCTTCATAAGTTTGTCACACGGGCCCCTCATTTCCTTTAAATTATCTGCTTATATATATATATATATATATATATATATATATATATATATATACATCGAAGTATACGCTTCATTTAAAGAAACATTTTTATTTTACTCGACATTTCGATCGGAGGACCGATATATATATATATATATATATATATATATATATATATATATATATATATATATATATATATATATATATATATCGGTCCTCCGATCGAAATGTCGAGTATATATGTCGAGTATATATATATATATATATATATATATATATATATATATATATATATATATATATATATATATATATATATACTCCACCATTTGGCACATGATGCGCTTAGTTGCTTGTTCACCAGTAAACCCAATTATAACTGACCAGCTTTTCTAATTGTAGGCCTACACAAACTACTGCACTGGGTGCTGGGCTTCGGGCTTGGTATACCTAGTTTTACCCAGGGACTGTCAGCAAATACTTTTTCATTCCATTTGCATGTGCCTAGCTAGTTAAGCATTAGCCAATACTTCTTGCCTCTGGTAACCTGTTTGCTTTGTAAAATTAATCCTTCAGGTTACTAACATGAGCAGAAAGGTTACTGTAAGTGTTCTTGCTGCACTAATACCACGTGTGTACCCTCTACAGCAAAAGTAACCAGGCCGCCATGAACACAGGTGGGGCAGGCTTGTAGCATAACAATGGTGGTGTGTTCGGCAGCATTCACCGGTACTTGTCGGCTGCCAGGGTAACCTGAGCCCGCACCCTCAGCTTATTTCTCTGCGTGATAAAAAGTTGCCTGGTCGCATGGACGGCATCCACTTTCACGCATTGAGAGCATAGCACAGTTGGACGATGGCACTGTGCAGTGCAAAGGGTGCTTCTTCACTCCCTCGGTCCGACACCTTGAAGTTAGAGCACATTACGTTCTTGGCTACAATACCTAGTGCATTTCTTTTCAGCCCTCCCCCCAAAATGTGCAGCATGTTGCTTTTTCTGTGCATTGAGGCTGTCTTTGGAGTAAAATTGGGTGTGGCTGCTGATATTACAAAGCACTTCTCTCCACAACGCCTACTCTGTCCATTCTGTTTTGCAGCCCGAGTGCACAGAAATGAAGCAGACTTTAGATCATTTGGAGTGTGCTTCTCATTGACAACAGGTGTTGTAGGCAAGGCATTATTATTATTGAACAACAGCTTAGGAAGCTCATTGGCTCGTCAAGTTGATGTGCGCCGTAGCGCTTGGGCTAGTGTCGCTGGCCTGGCAACGTATAACAGCTGCATCAGTGCTCTGCCGCTAAGTTTACCGGGCATGGTGACGCCACCAGAAGCTTAGTGCGCCCTGCATAAACTAGTGGCACCAATCAAATTGAAGCGTTGAGGCATGAAACATCACAAATAATTAATATTGATTTATGTGTGGAACATGTGTGGTCGTGCTAGGTCATGCTTGGGAAGCCCGATGAGGTTCTTGTGCTATCCCCAAGCCAGGCTGGGCATAGTTTATTTATATCTCCGCAATTGTTTTTGTCTGCCCTTCCTATTGTATGTGTCTTCCAATCACGGTCTTGTCTTCCGAATTTTTTAAATTTCACACTGGCTAAAGCTGCATAATATTTCTGCTATTTTTTGCTTTGCACTGTCACATTAAGTGAACTGATAATTTCAGGAGGAACAGTTTCTCACTGTCGCCGCAAAACTCGTTTGGTTTTGCTTAGTGCAGCAAACACTGCCCTTCATTTTTAGGCAACATGGTGTCACTAATCTGTTCAGCCAGTACCTCACAGAAAAGTGATAAGCAGACATGAAGCGTTAGAAGCGTGCTGAAATTGGTTAATAGCCTGCTTCATTGCCGTACACCGCAGCTGCATTAAGTGGATGGGCAGAACAGAAGCAGTCATAGAGAAAAGTGCACTGAATTTTCGGCAGCCGGTCCTCATTTTATTTTGCAGACACTCCATATATGCAGAAAAGCAGTTCCTTGCCAATTTCTTTAATGACAGGAGCAGTGGACTGAAATTGAATGTGCAATTTTGTAGCTAGAACGCGAAGCTTTTAAGCTTAGCAGTGCTAGCCTGAGAGCAGTCAAATGTCACCTTTTTCAGCGTACAATTCCCTCGCGCAGCATTACTGCACTTGGAAAGCATGAGATCGCATGATCGGGGGACATTTAACATCCACAGGAAGAAAATGAAGGCGCAAAAGCGTGTCATTATGGTTATTCTGGTAGCTTGCAAGCACCGACGAGGGCGATATACTGTAGCACCGCTGCTTGGCTGTGAGCCCACTCCAGCTTTGTTCATGGCTGAATGCCTAGTTTTTGACAAAGGCAGTGCATGCATCATTCAGCAATACATGTTGCTGTGTAGCTGCTTCGCTGTGGCTAAAAGGAGAAAAAATTCATTGTTTTTTTAATTATGAACACAAGACACTCATCACAGGACTGGTGCTGATACCGGCTGTGTTTATACGCCCCTTAATATGCCTGTGACAAAGATCGTATGCATGTGCGCAAAGCATGGACGGTGCAAACAAAAACAAAAGCTGGTTTAGTTGAGGAGCAAATATTATTCTTTATCACGTACATTTTAGCATCTTTCCTTCACCAGCTAGCAAGGAGACTAATGTACAGCGGCGGTGCCCTAGTGGGCTGAGCATCCGCCTTGCATGTGGCAGCTGTGGGGTTTGATCCCCAGTGCTGCCTGGTACACACTGGTGATACAAAGTTCACAAGCGTTCCCCTGACTTGCTGCTTGGCTTCTGAATGTGTGGAAAATCAGTCTTTGATCCCACCTTGTAGGGACAAAAATACCTTGCGCCATGGCACTCTTTTGCATAGCTTCACTTGTGCCATTAAAATTCAGCATCATTATGATTTAAAAGTGACTAGTTAATCAAGCATTCATTCCTACGCATCATACCTGTACACCTGGACTGCCATTCCTAAAGAGTTTTATCCCTTATAGTGCATGTAGTTGATGTGTGGTTCCAAGTTTAGTCACTGGGGGCAGAGTAGTGCTTAAAATTTTGTGTACTCTGTCATAGTGAGTTTGGCTGAGCTCTGTGTATTTACCAAGATTATTTTGTCTTTTTAAAATTATTTTTGTAGGTCTCAGCTGAAAAGGTGGAGCTTGAGTCGTCACCTTATTGCACACCAGTCCCTCTTCGTGGGCCTGCCATCTGTGTTTTTCATGTGGCTGCTGGCGCTGGCTTGTGCTTGTTTTGAAGTTTGTTGTACACAGAGATAAGTGAAAACTCTTGTAAGTGTTATGATTTGACACTGAACTGATCTACCTTGAAGACAAAGCGGATCACAATTATACTACTTGTGCCAAAACTGCTTTGCTGCAAAGAGCTGCAGTTTGTATTTAACACTTCTTTTTTTTGCACCAGTAACATGTAGTAGTAGCAGCAGCTAAACTGTTTCTACGGCCTTTGAAATTTTGTTTTAGTACCATTGCTACTACAGAAGTGGGGCAAGCATTCCAGTCTCCAAACTTGGGCTTAGTATCTGGGAATATTTTATGCCCAGCGTTGGGAGCTTCACAGAGAGACACCAGTTATGAAGTGTGCGTTGGCTTTTGTGGTGCCCTGCAACTTTTCACATTGATGAGTACTCCTGAACTGTTCTGCCTGACTGCCATACAGGGCAAGATTGTCTTATGATTTTTAAATGTCAGCCCAATTCACTTGTATTTTCTCTCGTGGATAGTCATGGGCAGCCTACAGTTTCAGGTAGTTAGACATGGGTAGTTTCGTAAGTGATGTGTCAATGAAACTTTCCACAGCAGATGTGAGTTGGAACTACTACTCCTAATTGGAAAGTTTGCACTGCACTAAGGAACATCCCAAATCGGCATTCCTTTGACATACTGGCCAAAATACTAGGTTTTTATAGAGCTATCATGCCTTATTTTTGTGGGCCCTACAACATGCAGCCCCATGTCTGCAGACTCTTTAGCTGTATAGTTGACAAGTGATAACAGTGCCGCAGCCCCATGTCTGCAGACTCTTTAGCTGTATAGTTGACAAGTGATAACAGTGCCCTAGCTTTATATCTGAGGAGAAGGTAAGTCACTTAGGTGCTTGAGACATGCCTGAGTGCTGAGTTTCATGAGATAAAATGCTTCACATGCCTTTCACCTAACTTTCATAGGGTTGTTTCATCTCGCAGTTAGTAGTTTCGCTTGGCAAGCTTCATCTCGGGTAAAAAACGGCTGTCGCTTCTCTCGACAGGAGGAAAAATTGCTTATAGTGTATAGGCAATTGTATAGTGTGGTGTAGTAAATCTGAGCTAGGACAATTCATTGCATATTTCGCATTTACATCCATCACCTTTCCATTGCTTTTTGGAATTTTATTTCACCTTTCTATTTCTATGTTCGAGCTGTCTGTGCCTCGTAACTGTCTGGGCTGCAGGCCGCGGCTATGTTACACAAACCTTGTCAAAAAATGCTGAACGGGTTCTTTCTTAGTGCATGCTCTTGTCCCAGTTTCAGTCTGGAAAGTTAGTCACCTGCTAACACAATGCGATTATTAGAAAGTGAAGCCAGTGTATCATCTAGTGTGCGATAACTTGTGGTCGCGCGCTGAGTGAACGGTAAACTACTCCCAACGCTATCATCCCTTTATCAGGAGTGAGGAGCCTGCACCAAACTGAATCGTGATAGCTGTTTTTCACATCCATTGCAGTACCCTCAAAGATTTTCTTAACTAAGATAAAAACTCCGGGGCCTCTAGAGTTCCTGTCTTTTCTAAAGGTCTGATAACCCGAAGGAAACACTTCACCGTCTCTTACAGAGTCGTGTAGCTAAGATTCTGTAACAAAAATGTCTGCGTTGAGCATCTGCACTAATTAACCATAAAGCTAATCGATTGTTTTATTACTTTGGCAGCTTATTAAGAGAACAGAGCATTCAGAATATTGGGACTTCCTATTACTTGAAACTGGTCATTCATTATTTAGTTTATTTAGTCAGTTTAGTCATTTTGGAGCAATCCAGGCAGCCGCGAGACTGGGCAGCGGTTAACCCCCCGTTCCTTCTGTGCAGAGCTTCGACAGCGATCAAGTGTTTTGGCGGCTGGACCATCGTTACCTCATCCCTGCCACATCACTGTGCTGTTGCGGCGGTACACACGTGTCGGCGCAAGATGTTCCTGCGGAAACTCCCCCTTGACGCGTCTGGCCTGGTCTGACGTCACCGCTCAGCTATAAAAGACTGCGTTGGTCGACGGGGGTCGTCGTTTTGGAGCAATCCAGGCAGCCGCGAGACTGGGCAGCGGTTAACCCCCCGTTCCTTCTGTGCAGAGCTTCGAGGGCGATCAAGTGTTTTTGCGGCTGGACCATCGTCACATCATCCCTGCCCCATCACTGTGCTGTTGCGGCGGTACACACGTGTCGGCGCAAGATGTTCCTGCGGAAACTCCCCCTTGACGCGTCTGGCCTGGTCTGACGTCCCCGCTCAGCTATAAAAGACTGCGTTGGTCGACGGGGGTCGTCATTTTGGAGCAATCCAGGCAGCCGCGAGTCTGGGCAGCGGTTAACCCCCCGTTCCTTCTGTGCAGGTACGTGCTGGAAGTCTTTTCCTGTTAGGTTAAAGAGCGTATCTCTGGCTGCTGGATTGCGCCACTTTTGGCGAGAATCATATCTGATAAAGCGCCGTCAACGATCAAGGAACTAGCAAAGGCCCTGAATCAGTTATCCGCTCTTTTTGATGCCAAGCATGTAGAACTGAAAGATACGGTGAAAACGGTGATTGAAACAGAGTTACAATCGCTGAAAGAATCTATGAGCTTGGTCAATGAAAAGTTCGAGGGTTTCAGATCGGAAATGGTGGAGATGAGGAAAGAACTTGCTGTCACTAAAGCAGAAAATGAGGCAATAAGGAGTACTAACGCCCATTTGACATCAGAATCAAAGAAAGTCAGGAGAGAGTTGACTGATATGCAACAATACAGTCGCCGAAATAACCTGGAGATAAAGGGTGTTCCTGTGGTTGCGGACGAGAACCTCATCTCCACCATGAAAACGATTTCTGGATGCCTGAACACTGAAGTGATCGAGTCTGACATTGAAGTTATTCATCGTGTACCTACAAAGAAAAAAGATGAACAGAACATAATTGTCAAATTTTTTTCCCGTACAGTGCGAGATAAAATTCTGAAAGTTGCAAAGAAGCAAAGGCTTAATGTTTCTCAGTTGGGTTTTGAAGGCAATACGCCCGTTTTTGTGAATGAGCACTTATGTCCTGCTAATAAAGTATTGCTGGGAATGGCGGTGAAAGCAAAGAAAGAGAAAAAATGGAAGTTCACGTGGGTGTCAGACGGAAAAATTTTGATGCGCAAAGTTGAAAACTCACATGTTCTTCACGTGACAAGTGCAGAAGACTTG
Source organism: Amblyomma americanum (assembly GCF_052857255.1). Lineage (NCBI taxonomy): Eukaryota > Metazoa > Arthropoda > Arachnida > Ixodida > Ixodidae > Amblyomma > Amblyomma americanum. Next base: position 47,305,251 of record NC_135501.1, read on the forward strand.
CGAGAAGTTGTCTAACACAATGGCTGTTCGTGTAAAGCAAATCGAGCAAACCTGGATAGAAAGGGAAAACATATCTATTTTGCATTGTAATATCCGCAGCATACATAAAAACCTAGACCTTCTTCTTTCCTATTTATCACAATTCTCCTTTCATTATGACAATATTGCAATTACAGAAACATGATTAAAGGAAAATGAAACCGCTGAAATACCCGGATATGCCACGATATCTTTACCAAGGTGCCGCCAATCACGCGGTGGGGGTGTATCGCTTTTCATAAAGAATAGTGTTGATTACCAGGTTGTAAAAGATAGCTCATGTAGTAAGCAGTCTGTCGAATCTCTTTTTGTACACCTCGGCTGTGGTCTTAACATTGGTGTGGTATACCGGCCTCCCAACGCAAGCGTAAAGGACTTTCTCTCGGATATGGAAACTATCTTCAACCCACTAATGACAACCAATACTCCACTTGTTATATGCGGTGATTTCAACATCGATCTTTTAAAAGATGGATGTTCCGAGTGCGACTACCTGCTTCTCATGCAGTCATTTAACCTTAAAAACGTTATTTCCTCACCTACTCGTATAACACAGACATCTGCATCCCTTATTGATCATATGTTCTGCAACAATGAAATCACTGTACGCGCTGGCGTTTGTGATATAGCTATTGCTGATCACTGTCCGACTTTCATGTGTTTACCACGCACTTACTTATATCCGCATTGCAAAACGTATTCTAGAGACAAAAAAACTCGAGTAAATTACGCCTGCGTTCGAAACTTCTTGCAGAGCATTGATTTTGTGCAATTGTACGGCAGTGATGTGAATATAGAGTGTGAAAATTTTATCCCCTGCGTATCAAATGCCGTCATGAAATCCAAGCGCGAATGCACACGTCTTAACTACGAAGAAGCTGTGTGCCCGTGGATAACTGATCATATACTTCCGGTTCTACAGAAAAAAGACTCCTTCTATCACAAATGGAAGCAAAACAAAACAAACAATTATTATTACGGTCAATTCAAGCTTTATAGGAATAAGTCTGTTACGATGATGAGGAGAGCGAAAAAAATGTATTACAGTAATTTAGTCACGAAACCTGGCCTTGACTCGAAACAAGTTTGGAAAATTGTTAAGGACGTCACAGGACTTGGACCGAAGAAACGCGTTACCCCTAACGACCCCTCCGTACAGGTAGTCAATAACTTGGGCAAGGGAGCAGCCATTGCGCCAGCATGGCTAACACGCATCTGTTCTTCGCACCACAGGCGTTCCTGTCCCTGGCGACGTGTTGCCTGCTTGCTTCGCAGCCAGTCACACTTCATGAAGCTGGCTGTCTACCCGATGCCGATGCGACCGATCGCATTTGCCACGCATGCGCCTACATCGCGGAACAATCTCCTGTCATCGTACCAGATATCAGGCTCTTCGCTACCACAGCGACACCGCAGCAGCCCGAGCATTTTAAGGCCCTGCAGCCCGTCACCATCTTCAGTGGGCAAGGGAGCAGCCATTGCGCCAGCATGGCTAACACGCATCTGTTCTTCGCACCACAGGTGTGTAACCGGCACTCTCTTTTCGTTAAGAAAAACGATAACAGATTCCTTATTTCGCTCCCTTGCCCAAGGGTGATTTGTGCTGTTGCCTGCGATTGCTTTGACTCTGCATATCTGTTGCTATGCTGCGGCGACGTCGAGTCCAACCCTGGTCCCAACACACGTACCGCCTCTGCCTCTACTGATCCGGAACGCGATTCTCAGCAAATGAATGAGATAATGAAGTTACTTAAAGGCATTGACAAAAAAACGTCTGAACTCACGACTGGCCAAACTAAACTGAGTGCAGACGTTAACACAATCAAATCAAGCCAGGCAGTCCTCGAAACTAAGTTGCTTGATGTGTTCAACCGTTTGGAACTGATCGAAAGCAGATGCAAAACTCTGGAAACCCTAGAACTCGACGTCGCCGCAACTCAAGATACTGTCGAACAGCTGACTTCGCGACTGTATGAATTACAGGCTCGTATAGATGACCTTGAAGACCGTTCACGACGGAATAATTTAATCTTACGCGGTATACCCGATGCACGTGAAACCTGGGAACAGACTGAAAAAAAAATTATCACTGCATTTTCAACCACTTTAGGCACTGATTTTGATCAACCGGTCATTGAGCGCGCCCACAGGATAGGTACGTTCTCACATCAAAAATGTCGGCCTGTAGTTATCCGGTTCGGCTCATTTAAAGACCGTGGCAGAATACTAGCATGTCGAGCTAAACTTAAAACTGACAACATTTCTGTATCAGAGGATTTTTCGCCAGCAACCCGTAACGCGCGCCAGCAACTTACTAATTTCGCTAAAAGCCTGCCTCAGTCACCAAAGTTCCAGCTTCGTTACAACAAACTCTACGTTAACAATAAGTGCTACATGTACGACAGCGTGACAAACAACAGCGAACTGATAAAGGAATTTCCCACCGAAGTACTCGAAGAGGACACACCGCGGTCGCCTTCATCAAATGCCCAAAACACCGAAAACGCCCCGTAGCATCACGAGAGGGGACGTGGGCAGTCGTCGCCTTCACCACGCACATCTGTTCTTCTCGCTAACGTAAGAAGTATTGCAAACAAACGTGATGCATTTCATTCCGTAGTTGACACGTGTAACGCAGATATTATTGCACTTACTGAAACATGGCTTCATTCTAACATTCGTAACACCGAAATTTTCCAGGACTCATCCCGATACACTTTTTATCGCTGCGACCGCACGTCACGTCAGGGTGGTGGCGTATTACTTGCCATTTGTAAAACACTCCGGTCTTACGCTATTAACATCACAACAGATCTCGAGATTGTCTGGGCATGCGTGGAACTTGGACACTCTAAAATTGTTTTCGGGGTATGCTACCGTCCTCCCAGTCACTCTGCTAACTTCCTCGATGATCTGCACGATGCCATAAATGCTGTTTGCACACGACACCCCCTGGCGCCTGTTTTCTTACTTGGCGACTTCAATCTTCCTAACATATCTTGGTCTTTTGATACCCCAGTTCAGAACCCTTCTTCTAACTTAAGCACCGATTTCTTAAACCTTTGTTTCACTTTTTCCTTTTCCCAACTAGTCTCTCAACCGACAAGAATTACTAATACCACTGCAAACACGCTGGACTTAATACTGACTACCCATCCCGATATGGCCTCAGAAATCACTTACTTACCTGGTCTCAGCGACCATCTATCGCTCTCATTTGACATTTGCATCGTTACTCCCCCAGCTGAGAAGATTTCTAAACACATCCGCGACTATAAAAAAGCTGATTTTCAGGCCATTAACAGGGAACTCGCCGAATTTATCGATTATTATTGCAACGGGTTTGATGACCGCTCTGTCGATACTAACTGGAATCTATTCGTTACCAAGGTTAAAGAATTAACAGATACATACATACCATTACGGACAATCTGTTCCCACTCGAGAGCCCCGTGGTACAACTCCTATCTTAAACGACTGTCCAATCGAAAAAAACGTTTCTACCGAGTTGCGAAAAGGTCTGGTAGTAACGCAAAATGGGAGGCGTACCGCGAAGCTAAGGCCGTTTACGTAACTGCAATTAAAAGCACAAAAAATAATTTTCTTCACAATACACTTCCTAGAATTCTTTCCACTGATCCTAAAAAGTTCTGGCGCATTGTCAACCCCAGCCACAGCGATACCATTAACTTATTAGACGAGAATGGCCTTGCCATTCCAGATGCAGAATGCCCAGCGGTACTGAACTCCACATTCTGTAAAAACTTTGTTCATTGTACTAACACCATTTTTCCACAAGCGCAGACTTACAACTACAGAACTATGGATCCCATTTGCATCGAAGCTTGCGGTATTGAGAAGATTATTGAATTCCTTAAACCATGCTCCAGTCCAGGTACTGACTCAATCAACGCGAAATTTCTTAAGGGTTCTCAAACTTACTGTTCATTGCTGCTTTGCAAGATATTTCAACAGTCCCTCGACACCGGTGCTCTGCCTGCTGACTGGACGGTCGGGAAGGTGGTCCCAATCCATAAATCAGGTAACAAGAATTCACCCCTTAACTACCGTCCCATATCTTTGACAAGTATTCCATGTAAAGTATTGGAGCACATATTATACACAGGTATCGTGAACTTCTTGGAGTCAAATTCATTTTTTACAGACATGCAGCACGGTTTTCGTAAGCGACTGTCTTGCGAAACTCAGTTAGCATCATTTACGCATAAACTTAATCTCATCCTTGATCGCCGCTCAACAGCTGACTGCGTCTTCCTCGACTTCGCAAAAGCCTTCGAAAAGGTATGCCACAAATTACTACTTTTTAAGCTAAGCAAACTAAACCTTGATCCTAGGCTTTTTTTCTGGCTCGAATATTTCCTTTGCAACCGCACTCAGTTCGTAACTGCTAACAATGCCACCTCTCCATCAACCCCCGTCCATTCTGGAGTGCCACAGGGATCCGTCTTAGGCCCTCTTTTATTTCTTATTTACATTAATGACCTACCTTCTTGCGTAACCTCTAACATACACTTATTCGCTGATGACTGCGTAATGTTTCGCGAAATTAACGACACTAACGACGTATGCGCTCTACAGAATGATCTATCTGCTATATCTGCATGGTGCAACTTATGGTTAATGCAACCTAATTCTTCTAAATGCAAAGTTTTACGTGTCTCCCGCACATCATCTACTACAGGTGCATATTGTCTAAATAATACCATACTGGAGGCCGTCACGTCATATCGCTACCTCGGAGTTCATATATCTTCCACTCTAAATTGGTCGCTCCATATTAACGCCATAATTAACAACGCTAACAGCATGCTAGGCTACCTACGCCGGAATTTCTCCAATTCCCCTACCTCCCTAAAACTCATGTTATACAAAACCCTTGTCCGTAGTAAACTAGAATACGCATCTGCAATTTGGGACCCCAGCTACGCAAACTCAATTAATGCACTCGAGCTTGTACAAAATAACGCCGCCCGTTTCATCCTACTTAACTTCAATCGTACTGCAAGTGTCACCTCCATGAAAAACACGCTCAACCTCCCACCCTTAGCCTCCCGTCGAAAATTTTCACGGTTATGTTTATTTCATAAACTTTTTTACAACTGTCCCAATCTACGCGATGAATTGATATCTCCTCCGTCTTTCATCTCTCCACGGCTAGACCACGTTCACAAGGTCGGTATAACGTCGCACGAAACAAAAGCTTGTTCTCAGTCGTTCATTCCCCGTACATCAGCAGATTGGAACCACCTTCCCGGATCGACAGCCCGCATTCAAGACATCCTGCGCTTCCATAGCAATTTAGCTAACATTGTATACTAAGATTCACAACAAATGTACTAATCATTCTCCATTTCCTTTGTTTACTTTAGTTTCCCTTGTTTTGTTCTCTTACCTTGCACTTACATATTATGTTTACTTCTGAATTGTATAACCAGGAACATGACGCTTGTATGTTGAATTTTTGTTTTTGTTCATTTTCTATGATTTGTAACCACTCCCCTCTGAAATGCCTTTGGCCCTGAGGGTATCAATAATAAATAAATAAATAAACTTTAATAGCTACTTCTCCAATGTTGGTGAATCTCTTGCAAACCAGTTCTCTTTTCAGTCCGCCTCTACTACCCTACCCAGAGTTGTCCACACCGATTTTAATCTAAATGCAGTCACTGTCGAGGAAATTACATCTGTAATAAGCGCACTGCCAGTTAATCAAGCGGCTGGGCACGACAGTATTCAGACTGCAGTTTTAAAGCATAATATCGACATTCTGTCCAACCCACTATGCCATATATTTAACCATGCTATAGAGACTAGTTGCAACCCAAACATTCTAAAAATCGCGAAAGTTGTGCCTATTTATAAATCTGGAGACGGAAACAACCCAAGTAGTTATCGTCCAATATCTGTACTAAGCATTCTAAATACTCTTTTTGAGAAACTAATTGCCATTCAACTAAAAATATTCCTTAGTCAGTATAACATCATCTGTCACCAGCAGCACGGTTTCGTCCCAAACAGGTCGACCTCTACAGCCGTTCTAACGCTTTCCCAGTTGATAAATTCGGCTCTTAATAAAAACGAAATCGCAATTGGTATATTTTTAGACCTGAAGAAGGCGTTCGACACTGTATCACATCCAATATTACTGAGGAAACTAGCCGCCTATGGGATTGTTGATGACACACTGCAATTTTTCACCAGTTACTTATCAGGTCGACAATAGAAAGTGGTAATTAACAACCTTGAATCTACATATAGCTATATAAAATGCGGAGTACCCCAAGGATCTGTCCTGGGGCCTCTACTGTTTTCCATTTATATAAATGATCTTCCAGGTTCAGTCTCGCTTTCGCAGGTTCTCATGTATGCAGACGACACCGCCCTCATATTCACAGGTAAATCGGTTTCTGCAATGCAAGACGACATGAAGCAGGATTTAATGACTGTTTCCAACTGGTTCAGTAACAATAGATTAACATTGAACGTTGCGAAAACTAAATATGTCGTCTTCCATACAAGAAGAAGAAACGTTGATTTTAACCATATTAGGATTTCCTTGAAGAATTGTATAATCGAATCAGTTCCTTCATTTAAATATCTTGGTGTTATCTTTGACAATAACCTTAACTGGAAGAATCAAGTGAACAGCGTTTGTAATATAGCTGCGTTTGGTTGCTACGTCCTTATTAAGGCTAGACAATACTTTCCTCGCAACATATTACGAAGCTTGTACTTCTCATTCGTTCATTGTCATATGAGTTATTGCTGCGAATCATGGGGCCACACATACTCAACTTATCTCACACCTCTGCAACGGTTACAGAAGCGAGCACTAAGGATTATAACATATTCTCCATTGCATCATCCAAGTAACAATCTGTTTGAAGAAGTTCGAGTACTAAAATTTTCCACCCTACGCGACTACAAAATCTCCCTTCTAGTAAACTGCATGTTAACAACTAACTCTCCACTCCCGATGAGCTTATTCACTTTGCCTGTTCGCAACACAAGACATGCTGCCAATGGTAATTTTAATCTTCCGATCCATCACAACACATACGGTGAGAGATTAATTGAGTTCATTGGGACGAAAGTCTGGAATACATTGCCATTGGAAATAAAGCGTGCCAGAAATTTTAAACTATCTTCTAAATTATATTTCTTGCATAATCAAGTAATCATGTGATTTCCTTTTTGTGTTTCTGTGTTTCTTAAAATGCCGGTGTATACCTTCCTTGTACGTTAGCAAAAATGCCTTGTTTTTGCATGCGATCGGACACTGGATGCTTTTGCTGTGTTAATTCGCTGTTTTCATTTTTTTCTCACTTTACATATTTATGTGGTTGCCTAAATGCCTAAATGACTTGATTTGTATTGGACCGGACACTAGCCATGTAGGCTATCGGTCCAAATATTTTGTACAATTTTTTTTGAATTATGAAATAAAGCTTCCTTTAATTGATTTAGACTGGGTATCCTCATGTCACCCAAAAGCCTCTCTATTTATGGTTAGTTTATCATATGCCAGGGACACATTGTCCTTACCACTAAGGTTTCTTGGCTTACCAACAGCCCAGAGCGTCTGACGAATTTCTCTGAAACGCCGAGAGTAGTTCCGTGAGATAACGTAATCAGAGCTTTTTAGTTTATTGCTGTTGCTTAGCACCAGTTCGATATCCTTGTATGATGCAAAGTTTGCTATTATGAGTCGTTTACGCTCAAGAGTGCGTTTGCCTATCCTATGGGCCCGCTGAATCTCCCCTATGTTCACTTTTAACCTGTCCTGACAAAGGTTCCTAACAACGTCTTCAGTAGTTTGCCAGCTTTCGTGTGGTTCATTGTCTTTGAAGCCATAGAAAACTAGGCTCATCCTTCTGCTGTTATTTCTAAGTGGTATATTTTTTGCAGCCATATCGACTGTTTCCGAACATATTTTCGTACCGCAATTTATACTAACAGTCTCGCGTTCTTTGGTTTCGAGAATGGGATTCTTTGATTCTTGTGAACCTAACCTTACCATGAAACCACCCGTTATGTTTTCAAGCGTGCTTTTTCTTTCAAATATGTCACTTAGCCTATTAGGAATTGTTGCCGCCTGACCCTCTTGCAAACTTTGAAGGATAATAGCCGTTTCAGGCCAGGGGTTTTGTTCAATGTCACCCGACAGCAACAACAGTTTGGCGAAGAACGCCTTCAATGACATAACTAGCTCGCACATCCTTTGTGGGAAAGGCAGCAGCAGCAAACAGCGATCATCGTTTCTATAGCAAGAGAATGTAAGTCTTACCCGCAGTGTGAAAAATTGCCCCCTTAGAAGCATGCTCGTGCCATTGCCGCTGCCTTTCCCATTGAAGTAAAAACGGTACGGATGGAGCCTTTCATGCTAAACGTCTTGTAGACTGTCATGTGGTGTCCCCGTAGATGAATGATATGGGTAATCAAACCATGATACTTGCGGTTGTAATGAAGGCGGCGAATTCCATGGGTGCTATCTTGAGGAGTGTGTGTCCTTATCACCGAAAGCATGCCGTTGTCACCAATGACGGAGAGCAGCAATGGCAGTGTGAAAAATTGCCTGGTTAGAAGCATGTTCTTGCCGTTGCCGCTGCCTTTCCCACCCTTAGGAAGGGTGCCTTGTTTTGAACGTGTTATTTGCTCAGTGAAAAAAAAAACGCAGTGGCTTAGCTCGGCCATGCCAGGATATGCGTAGCGAAAGGTTCTTTTCCCTGGCTGAGCTTGTTGTGGTCACTGTATGTTTAGCATTGAGATACATTGGGCTCCATCTCGGCGGCTATGCGGCGTCTTTTACGCTTGCCAGTCTTGCATCTTCGTTTGGCAAGCTGTTCGTCTCTCTGTTCGGGCGCCTCCGCTGCTCTCCCCACCTTCTTGCGCTCATTCTCTCTGTTCAGTAGCCAAGTGCCAGGCAACAAGCTCTGGATCGGAAGAGTTCATCTCTTGTCTGTACCGCCATTTAGCAGCGGTTGGACTCTCCTTATGTGCATCCATATCAAACATTGTGATGCAGCCGCCAATTACATCGCCTTTTATACGCAATGCTGCGCATGTGACGCGCGGCCGCCACGGTGGCTCAGTGGTTAGTGCGCTCGGCTCCTGATTCTGAGTACCCAGGTTTTGAACCCGACCGCGGCGGCCGCGTTTCTATGGAGGCGAAACGCTAAGGTGGCCGTGTGCTGTGCATTGTCAGTGCACGCTAAAGATCCCCAGGTGCTCGAAATTATTCTGGAGCCCTCCACTACGGCACGCCTTTCTTCCTTTCTTCTCACTCCCTGCTTTATCCCTTCCCTTACGGTGCGATTCATATGTCCGCCGAGATGTGAGACAGATACTGTGCAATTTCCTTTCCCCAAAAGCCAATTTTCATTTTTTTGGCCTGTGCAATTTTCTGTTCATCCATTCTCCAGTCGCAACAACATCCGATGACAGAGATGTACTATTGGGATATCTGTGGTCAGGTGTCGCATTCAGCTCACGCGTGACGCGCGCCCCGGTCTGGAGGGCTTCCCTAAGGAGCAGCAAACGTCTCCTCCTCTTAATCCCAGGTCACAGAAGCTCCGTCGCTTCCACCCGAAGCACACACGCTCAGTCGTGGCGACACCTTACCAATCCGTCAGCAGGCTGGAAACCATCCTTTACCCCTAACAACGTGGAAGTGGATTGTAAGACATTGCGTCGAGAGCAGGTTGCAGGAGACACACTATAACTGGCCGCTAGCCCATGGCTGACTGCAACCTCACTGCCTTGTCGATTGCCCGTACTTGAATCTTGGAGTCCGAACTGACCAGCATGGCGTCCCACCACTCGGGAGAAGGCAGCTGTAACAACGTGGAACGCCCCCGCCAAAATACAGCACGACTGACAGAGTTAAAAATAAAATTGGTTTTGAGGAAAAGAAAGGACGAAGTAATTGTCTCAAATATCTCCGTGGACATCCGAACCGCGCTGTCAGAGAAGGGATAAAGGAGGGAGTGAAAGAAGAAAGGAAGAGGTGCCGTTGTGAAGGTATCGAGAATAATTTCGACCTCCTGGGGATTTTTAACGTGCACTGACATCGCACAGCACAGGGACGCCTTTAACGTTTCGCCTACATCGAAACGCGGCCGCCGCGGTCGGGTAATAATTATAATTGGTTTTTCGGGGAAAGGAAATGGCGCTGTATCTTTCTAATATACCGTTGGACACCTGAACGGAGAGGGATAAAGGAGGTAATGAAATAAAGGAAGGAAGAGGTGTCGTAGTGGAGGGCTCCGGAATAATTTCGACCACCTGGGGATCTTTAACGTGCACTGACAACGCATAGCACACGGGCGCCTTAGCGTTTTGACGCCGGATTCAAACCCGGGTACAATGGCTCAGTAGACGAGAGCCTTAACCACTTTGACACCATGGCGGGCTGACAAAGTTTGGTGATCAGATATTTGAGGGGTGCTATACGTGAGACCTCCTCAATTAGCGCGGGTTGTCTTCCTCAAGGAATCTGCCGAAGTACCATGGGGTCTGGAACCGGCCGACTTTGGATGGTGGTGGCGATGAAAACATGTAATCATAGAGAGACGTGTTAGGGTCGGGTAACGCCATTACAACCACTAGTTGGGACGCCTAGTCAGGCACCCCATTTGCAGTTGCCGCAGCCCGGGCGCACTGCGTTAAGGCCGTTTGGGCCTCGAGGGTGCAGCAGCCGGACAGGGTCGTCTCCTAGTCCTCTCGGGTGGGGTTTCGGACAGGGAGTACGGATGGGATGTGCTGGCAGTCCCACACCATGTGGTAGATGTCAGACACCTCCCCACAGTGTGAGCACCGCCCGTCGAATTGAGGATCCAAATGCTTTAGAGTTGCCGAGCGTCCGGCTTGCTTCACAGTACACGGCGACAATAGATACCTTTAGCATACCGCATGCCGTGCTACCATTAGCGTTACCGGAGTACCGCGAGCCCACGCGTCGTCAGTGCGCATATGCAGATAGCCTTGAGGGCGCCAGATGGCGCCAGATACCCGGTAGCTATCCACGCCCCTGCCTAATCGTGACCAATCAGCGCGGGCGTACTGGCAATGGGTAGGCTCCCGGTATACAAGTAACCGTAACAGAAACACGGTACACGGTATGCAAAAGGTGTCTCGCCATGAATTTTGAGGCTAGCGGGGCGCTCGTCCAAGGTCTGCCGGTACCAGACTTCGGCAGGTTTGCTGAGGAGTTCTTTAGGAGGATGGACCCGCGCTCATCGAGGAGATTGCACTGACGGACGGGACGGGGAGCGGCAGCTCACCTGACATTTGCGACGTATTTAAGCGTAAGCTGCCCCAGCTGTTCGTTTCTGGTGTCGCCCGACAGGGCCCGAAGCGTATGAGGGTATATGCATGGGGATCAATATACAATGAAGGAATCAACCGATTTATTTATTTATTTCGAAGATACTGCCAGCCTTATTTGAGGCCTTAGGCAGGAGTGGGAAATAAGATAGAAACAAACATAACACAGCATAAAAATCACTGCAAAACATATTTAGCACACTTTTCGCATAAAAAAGTAAAAAAAATGTAGGCACATGAATGCTAATTTCAGACCATCGCTGTGATAGGGAAAATCACAACAAACAAATAAGACTGGTTACACTTCATCTGTTTCCAATGAAAAATTTATATACCTATGTTTTTCTTTAGCGCGCTGCAGAATGACTCGGCGGATCGACTTTCCACTGTGTTTGGAGACAGCAAGTTCCAATCTCGTACCGTTCGTGGGAAATATGAATTTTTGAAACCATCGGTTTTACTACAATATTCCCTTAATTTTTTTGAGTGACGCGATCGCGTTGGGCGTCTAGTGACTTGTTCAATGTACTTATTCTTTTCTGCTCCTAGTTTGTCATGGTACAGTAAATACATGATCTTCAACCTTTCCCGATAGCGTCTGATTCGTAGTGGGTCTAAGCCAGCCTTTTTAACAAGTATGCTTGGTGAAGTGCGCCAGTTATAGGAACTGAATATAAATCTTACCGATTTTCTTTGGATGCTCTCCAACTTATTGATATTTTGCTGGGTCCATGGATCCCATACAATACAGCAATATTCAAGGATTGGTCTAATGTAGGTTTTATACGCTAGAAGTTTTATTTCTTGTGTTGACTGTCGCAAACATCTCAGATATCCCAGTTTCTGCATGGACTTTTTTGTGATGTAGGTTACGTGTTCATTCCATCTGAGGTCGGATGTTAGAATTACACCTAAGTATTTGTAACTTAGTACAGAAGGGAGAACCTGTCCATTGATGCAGTCTTTCAAGGGTAATGGTTGCCGTTTCCTGGTGACTGTCATTGCTACTGTTTTCTTTGTATTTATCTTCATTTGCCATGTCAAGCACCATGTTTCGATAGCGGTAAGTGAAGAATTTAATACGGCCTGGTCTCTTGGGCTGTTAATTTCATTATAAAGAATGCAGTTGTCTGCAAACAACCTGATTTTCACCGGTATATTCGTTACTATGTCGTTAATAAAGATAAGAAAAAATAACGGGCCGAGAACAGATCCCTGTGGGATGCCGGAACGAACAGGTGCCGGCCTTGAACACACTCCATCAATGAACACGCTTTGATTCCTTGATGAAAGATATGCCTCTATCCATTGTAGCAGTGACTCATTTTTTAATATCGGTTTTAATTTTAGAAGCAACTTTTGGTGACACACGCGGTCAAATGCCTTTTCGAAATCTGAGAAAATCATATCAACTTGGCCTTGCCTATCTAGAACTGCTGCGATGTCGTGAACAGTTTCGACTAGCTGCGTTGTAGTCGATAGCCCTTTACGGAACCCGTGCTGCCTATCATCTATGATGTTATTAATTTCAACAAACGTCATAATATGCTTGAAGATATTATGCTCGAATGTCTTAGCGCATGTGCAGAGTATTGAGATGGGCCTGTATGAAGTGATTAATGAGCGGTCTCCTGTTTTGGGTATTGGTGTAATCTTGACATATTTCCAATCATTTGGTAACTCTGCTCGCGACAAGGATTTGCTAAATAGTAAACACAAGTATTTTGAACACCACTCGGCATACCTTACAAGGAAGGCGTTTGGTATGCCATCAATTCCCGGGGATTTTTAGTATCTAAGTTAAGCAATATTGACAGAGCGCCTTTTTCTGATATGCAGACATTATCGATAGGAGGACAATTAGCGGGTCGGTTGAAACTTGGTCTTATACCATCGTCGTTTGTAAATACAGAGCAAAACAACTCATTAAATGACACTGCTATCAATGCTTTATCGGTCACTGTTTCATTATTTATGCAAAAACTGGGCAAGGGCTCCTGTTTTGAAGAGAAGTGGCGCCAAAACTTTGCCGGGGAAGAAAGAAGAAAATTCTTCATAGAAACAGTGTAGAAGTGTTTTTTGGCTTTACTGATACTGTCTTTCAACTGCAAACGTAATGCCCAAAGCTTGTCTGCATTAGTTGCCGAAGGGCACCTGCGATGCTGCTTTCTAATTTTTTTCGCTTTTCTTCCCAGGCGTACAATTTCTTTTCTTTTCCAGGGATTCATTTGTTGCGTTCTCTTCAGCCGCACGGGAATGAAGCGCTTGATGCACCTCAGAACAAGTTCTTTGAAAAAGCACCACAGGTCATCCACGCAGCATTCAGTTGATTCAGCAAGAAGGACAAAGTTAGAGAATGAACTATCTAAGGCATTTAATATGTCGACGTCACTAGCACATGAAAAGATTGGCACCAAACGTTCTTCCTTTTTGTTTTTTGTCACATATTTGAGTTCCAAGATTAAGCATATCATTCTGTGGTCAGATATGCCCTCAGTAACAAGTATTTTTGGATCACGCTGAAGTAGGCTACTGCTGACCAGGAAAAGATCTAATATCGAAGAAGTGTCGTTCAGGATGCGGGTTGGTGGCTTTACCAGTTGTGTTAAGCCGTGCAAAATTATTAGGTCAACAAGTGGTTCAGCTGCCCCAGACAGGGGATCGGGAAATGGGCCGTCCCAGCAAATAGATGGAATATTGAAGTCGCCGCCAAGTAACATGTTTGAAGAAAGACTTTTGGTAGAACATAGAAATTCGTTTAGTTCATCAAAAAACGTACTATCGCTATTTGGGGGCCTGCAGAATCCGCCTACGATGAAGTTTAATTCTTTTAGATGTACTTTCGCGATAACACATTCAATCGCAGGTATGTCAGGTAGACGTGTTACATTTAGCGCTTCTTGAAATATAATTGCCACACCACCCCTCGGGAATTCCTGTCTTTTCGAAACATACTGTAACCTGGCGGTGCAATCTCGTCGTCGCGAATGCTAGAGTTTAACCAAGTTTCTGTTACAATTATTATGTGCGGTTTGTACGCTGATACTATGCTCTCCAGGTCTTCGGATTTATTTATGATGCTCCGAGCATTAAGGTTGATGCATCTAAGAGGCTTTTTATTGCAAGTTTCGGTTCAGCTTTGACGGCTATGCCTGCTTGCTTGTTTGCCGACAGGAACCCTTCTATTGCTGTCCTCGTCCCATTGAAACAGCTCATTATTTATCTTGATTTTGTCGTAGAGCAGCTTAACTTTCTCTCCACTTGCTCTAATTTCGCTTGTGCTGTCCCATAATTTCTTTAGCTTTTGCCTAGTGGGCACTGAAAAATCCTCCGAAACTGAGATTTTTTTGCCTTTCAACTTGGAGCAATTCTTAAGTACATCAACTTTTTCACGGTGGACCATCAGTTTTATTATAATTGGCCGTGATTTATCTGGCTGAATCCGGCCTACCCTGTGTATTCGTTCAGCGTACGTTCCTCGCACACCAAGCGTGGTATCAAATAGGTCCTCGACTACACTTTTAATTAGGTCATCAAGTGTTTCTTCGACTTTCTCGGGAATGCCATAAACCAGGATGTTGTTCCGCCTTGAGCGGTCTTCTAAATCAGTCAGTTTGCCTTCTAAATTTCGTAGTCTTCTCAAGGCTACATATTTTTACATTCATTTCCTTGATGGCTGTTACTGAGGCTTCTACTAATTCTAGTTTAGATTCAATTTCATTTAGGCGCATCTGGATGTTCTTTTGACCTTCGAGTAGTTCAGCTAGCATTTGTTCAGTCGGGGGCCCGGGGTTGGGCTCTACGTCGCCGCAAAGCATCAACAAAGATAAAACAAAATCATTTAAATCAAGGAGAACCATAGCGACACTATGTGGGCACGTCAGCTGAATGAAACATCGTTCGCTTGTTTTAACAGTAGAAAATGTGTTACTGACCTGCATGTAAAATACGAGCGGGTTTGACATGATGCTGACACGCAGCCAGCCGACGTGCCCACTGAAGGAACTTGTAGGCAGCGTTCTTTTTATAGCCGGAGTTGTTGATGTCGATGAAGCTGGCCGTGATAGTGCCCAGCGATCGTCATAGCACGGTGCTTCTTGTGCGCAGGCTCCGCGGGAGAAGGCCGCTTGGATGACCGGGTACACAGAAGTTTGACAGGGTGGCTGGTATGCGCAGTCTCCGTAAGGGGACGGTGCGTCGATGACCGAGCATGCTGATGCTTGCAGTGTGCTGGCCGTCAGTGCCGAGACAAGGAGGAACATCTGCATGTAAAATACGAGCGGGTTTGACATGATGCTGACACGCAGCCAGCCGACGTGCCCACTGAAGGAACTTGTAGGCAGCGTTCTTTTTATAGCCGGAGTTGTTGATGTCGATGAGACTGGCCGTGATAGTGCCCTGCGATCGTCATAGCACGGTGGTTCTTGTGCGCAGGCTCCGCGGGAGAAGGGCGCTTGGATGACCGGGTACACAGAAGCTTGACAGGGTGGCTGGTATGCGCAGTCTCCGTAAGGGGACGGTGCGTCGATGACCGAGCATGCTGAAGCTTGCAGTGTGCTGGCCGTCAGTGTCGACACAAGGAGGAACATCTGCATGTAAAATACGAGCGGGTTTGACATGATGCTGACACGCAGCCAGCCGACGTGCCCATTGGAACAGTGATGTAATAAATGTCCAGAGCATGGAGATTGAAATGGTATGTGCCAGTTTGATACTCCCATTTAGGTACATTCGTGTTTAGTGTGTTCCATGGAGCGGCCGCTAATTAAAAAGATTCCAATATGATTCCGCACTTCCCTATCTCTGAGCTGCGGAATACATTATCAGTTAATTGTTCCTGCAGAGCGGAACAAGAACGAGACGAGAAGGAGAGAATTACAAAAGTATAGAAGAAGCGGAGATTTGTTAAAACTTTTGACGTGGTTTATAGTGTTACCTATTTCCATATGCACAAGCCTCAGAATATTCAGGCACATGAATGAATAAATGCACGAATGAACTTTACTTCCATCATAAAGGTCTGGGACGCTTTGCGATTTAGCCCCAGGAAAACCCCGACACTCCAAAATTACGTGATTATTTGAAGTCATTTGGTGGCAGCTACTGCAGAGCTCACGCTCACCAGTGTCTTCTTCGTGTAGCATAAAGTATGGAAAGAATCTGTTGACCTGAAGCCTCCTCCAGGCCCTGCACTCCTTTGGAAAGTTGTGAACAGCTGCCTTATTGTCAGAAAAGATGATATTGGCTTTGGTAGTGACAGTCGCTAGGGCAATTGCCTCCTCTGCCACTAACGCATTCCCAGTATTAAAGGATGCTACAGTTACTTTCTCCCCATTACCATCAATGGCGGCAATGACCAAGGCGCCATCAGACCTGCAGGCTGTGTCAAAGGAGGCTATGTCCCCCGGCGGGTCCCGGGGAAGATTATTATTCTTCAAGCTCTATGTCTTCTCCTTTGTTTATCATGCTCCGGGTGCATGTTTTTAGGTATACTGGCAATTTTCAGATGCTTCCGTATGTCTAAGGGTATTAGCTCTGCAGTATATATTGGTTTTGCTCTCGCTCTCCCCTGGGTCATTTAGAATCTGCCTGCCTGCTGTTGAGTAGCTAAGCCTCCAAATTTGCGCTTCTCTTACTGCCCTAATGATCTCCGCACAGGTATTGTGGACTTCCATAGTAAGCAGTTTCTCCGTTGAGGAGTTCAGTTGGATGCCGAGAGCTCTTTTGTATGCACTTCGTATTAACTTGTCTATTTTCTCCTCCTCTTGCGACTAAGATTCAGGGATGGAGTTGCGTATGCAATCATACTTACTATGAATGCTTGTACTAAATATTCACGCACATGTGGCTATCGGTGTCTTACTCAAATTTCAGGCGCGCTTTTACTGCGTTGCAGAACTTCATAGGTTGAAAATATTTCCGATACTTTTTGAAACAGACCACAACTCATGCACTCCTACATTTGGAAGACTTTGTTGCCTGATTTCTTGATAACCTTTAGCGCACATATTACGTTTCTGGCCATCGCTTAGTATTCCTGCGATTGTGCAGATGAGCGTATTTTCCCTCCATCCTCTGACTCTTCTCGCTATGACTCCTGGAGTAACTCATGGCAGTGTTCCTCACCCAAAGTAAATTAGACTAGTCTTATTCCTGTAGAAACATAACGAATCATTTAACGCGCGTTTTTTCCCTAGGGCATTTGATAGGTCACATATGGGTGTTGAAGGTTCTAGTTTTGCTACATATTTGCTTAGCTACGCGCTTTCGGTAAAAGGACAGCAATTAAGTAAGGTCATATACACCTTGGCTAAGACAGCTCACAACCACTTAAGCACAGATGCATGCATCCCACTGGTCAAAAAACACTATTTCACTACAACATAAGGCAATGAACGGCGGCTGGCATATTGGTTACGGGGGTTTATTTGGTATGCCTTCACTCTTTTTCTGTTCAGTTCATTCGTCCTTTAGAAACACAACTGCTGTCTTCACCTTCTTTACTGCCACTATCACCATCTCCGAGGAAGCCACGAGTTCACGTTCTCACAAAGAACCGTGGCACGAGGCAGCACGCCCTTCCACGTCCGCCATACTAAGGCTCAGAACGGCCTCTTGCTCTTCGTATGCCCTTACCTTAGCCTTCGCGAGTCTCTTCGGCCAACCCAGCACCTTGGTCTCCACCGTCATGTCACGCTCCGGCAGTCCGAGGTCGGGCATGTCATCCGCCGCGTCCGTCAGTTTCTCCATGGTACCCGACACCGGCGTAGTATCGACCGACGAAGTGCAGACTGGCGGACCGTACGTCCACGGAAGCTAACAACGGCGCACGCTCTCCTTCGGCATCGCCGCCATGGTGGCCCTGCTATGCCACAGCCAGTCATTCGCCCTCATCTCGGGCCCCGTGGACCACTGGTGCAAGCCCCCACCGCAGTTCTCCCATCTGTTGGTCGAGACCTGGAAAAACGTGCGCATACCCCTGGACGAAAGAGGCGGCTATAGCCAGTGCTAAGCCTAAGTCCATCCCCCAGTCGGTAACGGCAGCTGCCCCACGGAGACATTCGCATGCGATGCGTGGGACTACGATCAAAGACTGGTCATGCAGACAGTCCGCAGCTTCTGGAACATGGTCTGCCACCGGTCGTGGCTGCGGGCTTTAGCCGACGCTGTTTACATGTGTGGAGCACTGGTACTCGTTCCATATACTGGGTACGTGGCTGACATGTCGGGCCGGCAGCCCATAATCACCGCAGCTGTGATGGCTGTGCTCTTCAGCGCACTGGGAAGCTGTTGCGTGGACGCGTACTTAGTCTACGTGGCCACACGGTTCGTCAGCTCAGGAGGTGCGAGCACCACCTTTGTAATCACGTCTATCCTCATCTACGAGGTGACTCCGTTCATGTACCAGGCATCGTACATAGTCCTCATGAACATCCCGTTTGTGTGCACCAATATGTTCATCTTCGTCATGGTCCGCCTTGATTTGCCCTGGTTTTGGCTGCAGACAGTCGTCTTGAGTCTCACGCTCCTCCTGCTCTCCGCTTTCGGCGTCATCAGCGAGTCACCCCTTTGGCTCATCACGATGTCCCGATTCCGCGAAGCGGAGGAAGTCGTGAAGCGAGCTGCCAAGGTAAACGGCGTGAAGCTCGAAGCAGCCCAGCAGTCGGTGCGCAGACTGCGGTCGCATCTAAAAGGTCGGGAGGGCAGTCACACCGCCGTCTCAACGGCTGTTGTCGTGAGCGCTGGGCAACTTCGCGAGCGAGCCGCTATCGTCTTCTTTCTGAACTTCGTCGTCATGCTCGCCTTCTACCGCATGGTGGGGGCCATGTTGGAGCACCAAGACTCCGAGACGGTAATGGTCACGGACTTGTGAGTGGGGATACCCTGCTACACAGCCCTCTACATCGCCATCAATGTCGCTGGCAGGAAGCAGATTCTCTTGTTCATGCTGCCTCTGCTCGGAGGTCTGCGCAGTATGTGCAGCGCGGCTGTGTACGTGCGTCCCTGGTACTTCCCGTACGTCCTCATGTCCATCGCCAAGCAGTGCTCCATACTGACCATGATTGCGCATTTTGTCTTCACAGCGGAACTGTTCCCGACGACCGCTCGATGTGCGGTCATGTCCGCAGCGTATGCCTGTGGTCGCGTAGTGGGGATTGTCGCCTCTTCGCTCCGACTGCTCAAGGCGTACAGGCGTGAGGATGTGGGCATTGCCATCGTCGGTAGCGCGGTATTTGTCTGCCTAGTATTTATTCTGAGGCCGCCGGAGACAAGCTTTCGACGCAAAGAACACCCAAACATAGAGCAGAGGAAGGATCCGATATTTTTAATTCAAGAGTCTCTGAAACCAATGCCACGCGCCAGTGGACACCGCAGTCCACGTGCAGCTCGCAGTACTCGTCGATAATGTCGGCGCGTCGTGCGAGGAGCGTGAACAATGTGCTTCAAAGGCAGCCCGTATCCGAACTGCCTATGTATACAGCCTGAACATGTCCCCTAAAGAACTTAACCGTTACTCTACAAAAATGATATCGTCGTTTCGATAGAAAATGTGAAAAGCCTGCCGATATTGCACTATGTGCGCAGTACCGCACGCCATGCAGCTCAGTGTATCGCTGTTGGTTGGTTGGTAACAACTTTATTTAAATGTCCTGCAGAGCTTTCGTCGACGGGGCCTTAGGTCTCCCACGTGGAGACGTCGAGGTGTTGCCTCGCCGTCGCCTCGCGGGCCTGCTGGACGGCCCATAGTTGGTCACCGAGGCTGGGGCTGCGCAAGGCAGCGGCCCTCCGCGGTGGGAGGGTTCTGAAGTTAGCACCGTCAGGGTTTTTGCTACAGTCCCAGATTATGTAGGGACGTCGAAGTGTTGCCTCGTTGTTGCCTCGCGGGCCTGCTGGACGGCCCATAGTTGGTCACCGAGGCTGGGGCTGCGCAAGGCAGTGGCTCACCGCGGCGGGAGGGTTCTGGAGTTAGCACCATAAGGGTTTTTGCTACAGTCCGAGAGCATGTGGGGTAAAGTTGCTATATCAGTGTGGCAGACCTTGCATATATTTGTCGGGTATGTTCCGGGGTAGAGTCTGTGGTATTGTGCCGGGTTGGGGTACGTGAGCGTTGCAGTTGTCTGAGGGGCACCGCGTGCGCCCTGTCCAACTTGTCGTTGTGAGGAGGGAAAGTTCGGCGGGCCAGGCAGAGGGCCTTGGTAATTTCGTTGTAGGTGGTCAAACAGTCTTTGGTGCTGTCCCAGGGACGACGGTCGCCGGCGCGGTTCGCGAGCTCGCGCGCCTTGGAGTGTCCCGTCTCGATTCGGTTGCAATATGTGTTCGATACTTCTCCCATGTGCGCCGGGAACCACTGGATTCTGGTGTGAAAAACTTCCTCCCACTGGACTTTTCGATTGCTCAGGATTCGGGCCGCTGTCTGTGAGATCCATTCTTTGGCGAAAATTCTGACCGTTTGTCGCGAGTCGCCGAGAACTGTGGTGCACGTCGGATGCGTGAGGGCGAGGGCCACCGCCGCTTCCTCCGCTTCCTCCGCTTCTTCTGCCCGCTCGCACGCTACACTTGCCGTTATGCGCGCTTCGCCACTCGAATCGACGACCGCAACCGCGAATCGCGAGCGTTCTGCGTATTCCGCGGCGTCAACGAACCTTGTCCCAGTTTCGTTTCCGTGGCTGTGTAGGCGAGCTGTGGCCCTGGCCACTCTTCTTCCCCGGTTGAGTTTTTGTGGACGTTTCGTGGAATCGGATCGACTCTTAGAGTAAGTCTGATCGCGTCCGGAACAGCGACTTTCTGGCCTTGTTGTGCATGGTAACGAATGCCGAAACTTTCCATGATATGGCGTCCTGCCTCGTGTCCGCTAATCTTTCTAGCTGTGAAGTGCGGTCCGCATCGGCGATTTCGGTAAGCGTGTTGTGAATCCTGAGCTGGAGCAAGCGTTGCGTGCTCGTGGACTCGGGTAGACCCAGTGCTATCTTGTACACCCTGCGAATGAGGACGTTGATCTTGGCTTCTTCTCTCTTGTACCAGTTGTGGAATGCCGCGACGTATGCAATATGGCTCATGACGAAAGAGTGCATGAGTCGTGTGAGACTCGCTTACATACTTGTTTAGAAAGTGTATCGCTGTGCTGTGTGGTTTTTCTCTGGTAGAGTTCTTTTCTGAAAGTATGGGAATGACTGATTCAAACGAGAAAACAATGGAAAGTCATATATACCTAGTTTGTGCTTGTATTCTCAATGGCTAAGCAGAATAACTTGTCCTAAGCGTCGTTGTTTTTCTCAGTTCCAATCGCCAGTGCCCGCCTGTCTTGATTTTCTGCGTAATTTCCTCTGGGATCCGACATCCAGGACACATGACATGTTTTAAATTTCGTTGGCTGTCGGCACTACAGTTTGCTCGGATGAACACAACGCCTCAATCAGTCAGTAATAAATGCGCAGCATCCAATCCTCCCAATTAATTCTTGGCATTACAATAATCTTCGTTACGCACGCCGTAACCGCCAGAGCTCTACGAACGGCAAAATTTCCGAAGTATCATAGTTGTGGCGCCATCTTTCAGATGCAGCGCGAAGTCTCTCTGTATATAATTGGTTTTTGGGTAAAGTAAATGGCGCAGTATCTGTCTCATACATCGTTGGACACCTGAACCGCGCCGTAAGGGAAGGGATAAAGGAGGGAGTGAAAGAAGAAAGGAATAAAGAGGTGCCGTAGTGGAGGGCTCCGGAATAATTTCGACCACCTGGGGATCTTTAACGTGCGCTGACATCGCACAGCACACGGGCGCCTTACCGTTTTACCTCCATAAAAACGCAGCCGCCGCGGTAGGGTTCGAACCCGAGAACTCCGGATCAGTAGTCGAGCGCCCTAACCACTGAGCCACCGCGTCTCTCTGTAAAATATCTTATTTTAGCGTCTCCTGTTAGACTAGACCTTTCAGCATTTTGAGGAGCCGCGTTGGCGTTCGCAGCATCTGCGTCAGGGCTGTGTATATATAGTAGCGTGTATCAGGCAGCCTAAAGGAAGAATGATGAGAAATTGAAGTTGGCATATATCATTAGAATACCAGCTCCTAACCACAAAAAGACCACTCCTACTGAAAACGAGACCCTGCTAAGGTAGAAATAAGCAAGTACTAAAATACGGGTATCGTCGCCCCAAGTCAATTGCACGAGTGCAAGGGCGATGACGAAATAACCGAAAGCTGCACATCTCTGAGGCTGTGAAAAGTGCCTGGAGGCCACACATATGGGCATGAAGTGTACATGTGTTTCGCTTTGAAACCGCTAGTGCACTCTTATCACATGAGGATGGCGGCAGAAGAAGACAACCTGAATATTGGAAGAAAAATAATGTCGATTAGCTCAGCTAATCCAGGATATAAAAAGTGATCACGAGATTGAGGTCTCCACTAAGCTATGGAGCCGGTTGTGCGCCTTTCTTTTCGTGAAAATGAACGGCCTTTGCAAAGTTGTCAACATCAATAAATTCTATGAACGCTCTCGGCTCACTTGTGTTGTTTGGTTTTTGAGAAAAGTAAATGGCACAGTAACCGTCCCACATATCTCGGTGACACCCGAACCGCGCCGTAAAGGAAGAGATAAAGGAGGGAGGGAAAGAAGAAAGAGAAAACTGAAAATTGAAAGTTGGATTTTGAGGAAAGGCTCGGCGCTGCGGCGGAACACCTGTGGCTCGGTGCTAATAGTGGCGCACGCGCAGTTGTGACTAGAGCGCGCGCAAGAGAGAGAGAGAGAGAGAGAAAGAGTCAGCGGTGGCCACTTGCGCCGTGCGTGACGTCACTCGTGCTTCGACATACGCCGGCTCGCACGAAGCGTGGTGTTGGCTAGCGCAGTGAAGCTTTACGCTTCAAAAATTGCTGGTGGTTTAGCTCTGGTTAACCCTGGTCGAAAGCGAAAAGCTGCATTTTCCTGACTACGCTTTTGGTCGAGCGACTGGCTGTTCCTATAGATAGCCATACTGAAACACACACAGTAGTAGACGTCATTTTATTTTTTAGCTATCTTGCTCTCTTCGAAACGACATAAACTTCGCGACCATGGCTTCTCGGCGCGCGGCTATGGCAGGATGCTCATCTTCCTCCATCGCCCAGGCGCCTGGCAGTAAGCGCGCGCACACGCGCTTATATACACCTCCCCTTCTTACTCCCCTTTTATATGACGCCAGCTACAGCAGCGACACCAGCGGCTATTGCTCCAACTGTCTCCACTTTGACTTTGACTTTATGGACCACTTTGGGGTTGAACCTGACAACCACTAGTTATGCTCATGGTTATGCTCTAGCTACATTCAAGGTGAAACTTGCGGCCCCGCTGCGATGTAAAGCTTTCCGCTTCAAAACCTATACTTGGCTCCGCAACAGGCAGCCAGCCGAGTTTCTGTGGGTATTCGTAGTGGTATGGGTGCGCCGCGGCAAGCGCGTTTCGTCAAGCACGTTTCGTATCCGCGTGGCTTCGTTTTAGGCGCGCCCCAATTTACAAGTGCGGAGCGGCAAAGGAGCTCCCCTCTCAGCGCCCTGGGGATGAAGTTCATGCCACAGCATGCACCTGAAAAGAAGAAAACACCTGTGGCTAGCTATTGTTGCACGAGCCTCGTTGCAAACCCACCGCCCGGCGTGTTTGCTTCTTCACCGTACCAGGTCCCTAGGCTGCATAATCAGCACTACAAGTATTATTATTACGGAAATTACGTATATCCTTACGTGCCAGTCTTTACTGAAGAATCTTGACGCTAGCTCGGCGGTGACAGGTACCGCTCCAGTAGCTTGGCTCGCTACCGGCGCTCAGACTATCCTGCTACACTCGCCGCCTCAGTCTTCAAATTATCGCACGCTGTGTGGGGTTCATGTCGGTGAAGAGCAGGCTGCAGTTCTTTGCGAGAGCTTCGTCGTCGGAACCGGGTCCATCGTAATGCTGCCGTGGGTTCGAACCCGACCGCGGCGGCTGCGTTTTTATGGAGGCAAAACGCTAAGGCACCTGTGTGCTGTGGGATGTCAGTGTACGTTAAAGATCCCCAGATGGTCGAAATTATTCCGGAGCCTTCCACTACGGCACTTCTTTCTTCCTTTCTTTTCTCACTCCCTCCTTTATCCCTTCCTTTACGGCGCGGTTCAGGTGTTCAACGATATATGAGACAGATACTGCGCCATTTCCTTCCCCCAAAGCCAATTATTATTATTATTAATATCGCTGGCGCGAACGTAAACGAAGCGATGGTAGCGAAAGCTGTTTGAGGCCTTTACAAGAAAAGCTGTACAGTTTTAAGTTCTGGAGATGTTACAGACAAGAAGATGCTATTGTACCTATGTATGTCTTATACTCGCTTTTCTATCTGCAGCTGACTGGAGCTTGCTAAGGTGCAACCAGTTTTCCTTGAGTTTGTATCGAGCATTTTTGGCTGCATTAGTATTGAGCAGTGCTTTCGTTTACTTTCACGATGAACAATGCGATCTGCGGTGCTGCAGTAGAAACAGGTTGTTTCCTATCCTTAGTCCGGGACACCGTACGAGGAGGCCCCGTCACGCGCCCGCTTTAGCAGAGCCATTTGGGACTCGAGTTTGGGGCAGTTGAGGAGGGAAGTCTCCCATGCCTCTCGGGTAGGGGAAGGGGGAAGGTGAGGATTCTGAATACATGCCCACACCACGTGAAAGATATCGCAGATCTTTGCACAGTGCGGGTAACGCCTGTCTATGTTGGAATCAAAGCGTGTCAGGTGCACAAAAGATCCCCGGAGGATTTGTGAACGCGGCGCGTCGACAGTGGTGCGTCGGGCAGCGTAGCGCTGCCCGTGCCAGCTCAGCGTTGCGCGTGTGCGCGTGCGAATGGTGTGCACGAGGCGACGGCGCCGAGCCCGAGGAGCGGAGAGCTGACGTGTCAGAAAACCGAGGTGTGAAGGGAGACAGCGCAGATGAGGTCGTGTTACTCAAGCGTGGAGGTGGCAGCCGTCGGACGTTGGGACCATGCTGTTGTGACATCCCTTGGATCACTGAAGTAAGCCTCCTGCGTTATTTGCAAGCGTGGAGGTGGCAGCCGATGGACTGAGGGTCCGTGTTGCCGAAAGGCACTCTTGGATAGCCTGATTCCAGCCTCTGGCGTTTCGTGACGCCGTCGACGGGACCTGGCTACGTTTTTCCTGCTGCTGCCAAGTTCTTCGGGCTGTTGGCGGGAGATCAGCGGAGTCTCCCTGTGTTCCTCTCCGCTCCAACTATCACCTGGCTCCCTTCCGCCGCTTCCTTCTACGCATCGCCAGCGACGCGTCGCACTATGTCGACCCGCGTCCCTGTCTGCAAGGCATCCCCGCTTCACCTGGGACTTTCAATACCTCGCGAACTCTTTCCTTATAGTCTGTAGTGTTGTACGCTTTTTGAGTGTGTGTTTTTCTTGTTGGCGTGTGCGTTTCCTATCGGTTGCTTTTCGTTGAAATTATATAAACGGCTCCATTTGTTTTCCTTGATTTTTTTTTGTTCTCTTGTCCTCTTGTTCGAGCCTGCACGCGATACCGTTCCCCTTCGGAGAGTCGGGGACGCGTTACCTGTTCGCGACGAAGTGTTTCACTAAGGCAGGGCAGAGAGGAGTGCTTGTCTCCAGGCGCCGCAGAGTTCGCTCCTCCGCCTCACTCAGCCCCTTGCCAGGGGCAGGGTAGAGGTGGTGGCTGTTGCAGTAATGGATTAAAATTTTGCCGAGCCGTAGGAGCGGTTGATGGTGTTCTGAACAAGGAGACCAAGCAAAGATGAAGATCCCGGTGTTTAAGCGCTTGGGCAGCTGTGTCAGCGGCCTCATTACCTCCTAGATCCTTATGGCCAGAAACCCAGATTATGCTTGCGTTGGAGCGGCGGCAGCTCGTGTTAGAAAATGGGAGGAAGAAGTTAGCATTAACCCGTCATCTTAAAATTTGGGTAGTTCCGGTTGGTGGCTATATGCGGGACGCTTCTAAACCGGCTATAAGTTCAGTCGCCACCGATCATGACAAGCGAAATCTGCTGCGGAACCCTCCTGAAGTAGATATGAGCTGCTGCACAAGCAACGCATGCATTCGAGATAAAGCGCCGCTTTTTTTTTTACGTAGACGAATGTATGTATGTACTACCGTGGGCAAAAGTAACATACCCTGCCCGCTAAGTTCCCACCCGTGGCACTATGAGAGTAACACACGTCCAACACACTAGTCGTAATCAGATTCATTCTCAAGTACAGCCATGAATCATTTACTTATTTTTTACACAATATATGAGTGCACGTTAAAGAACCCCAGGTGGTAGAAATTTCCGGATCTCTTCACTACGGCGTCCCTCGTAGCCTAAGTCGCTTTGGGACGTTAAACTCCCATAAACCATAAATCATTTCCTACACAACACGCTAGATAGGTTGCACAGTGCCATTGTGATCAAGTACGCCTGCGCACAAGAGCTAGTTCCTAATGACGAGATGCAGTTCTCTAGTCTGGAAGTTTAACGCACATAAAACAAATAAGAACGAAACAGTAGGGCGACGCTTAAGCTTCGCCGTGAGAGTAGACTGGATAGCGCCTTCTCTGTGTGTTCATTTCTTTTCTTTTTATTTCTCAATGATTCCCAATCCACAATTACATTACCGATCACGGTCATAGATTACAATCAAAATTACCGACCACGTTGCAGATTAACAATACCCAATCACCATCTAGGCTACATTTCTCGTTGTACTACGCCACTACATAGTCATATATATACGTAGGATTTGTTTCCATACAATGAAGAACCATAACACTTCCTTTTCGTTCCACAAAAATTATAACGCCTGATCAGCATATTTATAACTGGTTGTATTTTTAAATTTAGTATAACTTCATTACACGTCCCAAACACACGTTACGTTACTAAGCCATGCACACCGCAACGCATTCTCTAGGTGCCCTTCGCTTGAACAAACTACCCTTCGAGCACCGATGTAGTGGCAACCTTATCTCCCCTTTCTAGAGAACCGTGTATTAAAGCGGGTGGAAATGATGTGTGTTCAATCGGCCACAACGACTTCGCCGTCAACCTTACCTGTCAAAGCTTGGCTTTATTCAAATGGGAAATTTTGCACCTTGATTCGTGAACTGTCTCCTGTGTCAGCCGCCAGAAATTGTTTATCATTGCTTTGTGTTTGTCGTGATGCCGGGTTTTTATGGGACAGTCCTTAAATTATTCTAAAGTAGGACATTGAGATTACGTCCTATGCTATGGTTGAAGAACACTGGTGTCATCAGGGCACGACGCGCGACAGCGCAGGAATCCCATAGTAGCAAGTGGCAGCGTAAATTTATGAAGCCACAACGGAAGAACGACGCTGGACAAGCGCCATCACAAGTAGTATGCACCATCGAGTCCAAATCGACGCTCTTCAAAAACTCCCTTACGACATTGGCCTAATATTTTGCAGTGGGCAATGAATATTGCTATATTAGGAGGCCAATGCTTCTTTTCTGGCCATTGCTGATTCTTCTCACAGTCGGTTGAGCCAATGCACCTGCAGCTACCACGTTTGACTCAGGACTTCCCTTACACAGGTTCCCGCTGGGCAGCGTAGAAGTGAATTCTCTAGAATTAAGCAAAAAAAATTGTGTTAGTAAAAACATTAATAAATTGAAACTTATTTCAGGCTAAAAAGGAAGAGCCTTTGGGCAGGTCTCCATATACGCGAGTGTGCAGAGCTTCCAAAAACTCTTTCAAAGCATAACCTTCCATCAAAAATGTAGAAGGGTCATTATACCCAAAAATTGGACAAGGGCAACAGCGTTAGCTGGAGATGTGTCTGTGCACCTCTCGGAATAATTTTTTTTGTTGCCAGACTGGTTGTGCCATATACAGGCTGTTTAACATAAGACTTTACTCAATTTTTAGAAATAGCACTTTTGATTTACAAGAGCGCAGTTTTCGGCGTAGCATTGTCAGCGGAGTAGTACATGAGAATAGAGCTGAGATATGGAACTGCTAGGTGGTTGCACAAGTATTGAATAGTTTATTTTAGCAATTATTCTTAGCCTCCTTACTTATTGAGGGGCGTTTAGCACACGGTGAGTAATATTCATATATTATTTTGTAATTTAGTAAATGCGGTCATCCTCGGCGCTGTGTTACAACAAACGTTTGCCATTTCGACGAGTTAAGTGAACTGGACAGGTTGCTTTGCCTTGAAGCTTCTCAAAAGCATGTGTATTCTGGCGCGATGTAGCCAAATTTGTTGGGCCAGAGCGCCAAGGCTGACCGCGTTTCTAAAATAAAGATATATCGCTTTCCCTTATGATGAGCTACACGCCTCTAAATAATTGACAAGCCTCGCGGTAATAGGCTACATCGCTGATAATGCTAATCCGAGAAAAGCACTCTTCCAATTTAAAATCCCGTTTTTAAATATTGCTGAAAGTCTTATGTGAAATACTCTGTATAATTACATGAATCACTTTAGCTGAGCAACGCCAGCACGTATTAATTATTGCTGAATTCAAGGGAGATTTTCAGATATTTAAGAAGTTAGTTGCGGCCGTGTATAGTTTCCTAATAATGAATTTATGTATATAAATAACTGCAGCGCCCGAAAGCAATATTACAGGGCGGAAGTACGTGTTGTTCTGTTTGCGAGAAGCCGTTGTGTGGGAAAGAAAGAAAAAGAAGAGACGAGAAAATAGCAGAATGACGCCACAATAACCAACGAGAAAAAAATTGAAAGGAATGAACGAGCAAGTTAAACGAAGGCACCGCGCAAGCAGCTACACCAGGCTAATTTACGTCGAGTTTCTGGATTGCGAAGATTTGCATTACATTTTAGAGCTGTGACACTACTATATCATGGTCTATGAATTTATTATTGTACAGGCAATACTGGGAAAGAAACAGCCAACCTGGGCGAATACTAAATGTGGTAACGACTGGCACTGTTTCGCTGCGACATTCGGCAATTTTCTGTGGAAGACTGTTCCATTCGCTGACAGTGTGTCGAGAGAATGTATAACGAAAAACATTGGTCGGAGAATAAAATTCTCTTATTTTGGGTTGATGATCGCACCTCTTACGACACAAAATGAGGAGGCAAAAACTAAGCTTTTCTGTCTACTCGAACTGTTCTGAAATACATTCTGTAGAGCATTTCTAACCGCTAATTTTTTCTGCGTCTGCTTAACAGTTCCCATTCCAACCCATCCCTACGTAATGTAACGCTACACGTCAAGTTAGAATAATTGCAGACAAATCGAGCTGCATTGTTTTGTATCCTTTCAAGCATGTCGGAAAGAAGTTTAGTATGGGGATTCTAAACCGTACAGGCGTACTTCAAAATAGATTTTACGTTGGTAAAGTATTTCTGTAATTTTGGCAGGCGCTTTTGTGAAATTACGTTTGATGAAATTCAGCATTTTGCAAGCCCTTGCTGATATGTATTCGACGTGTTTATTCCAGGTTAGTTTAGATGAAAAATAAACCCACAAATAATTGCACTCGCTCACTCGCGACAGCTGTACAGCGTCTAAAGAATAATTAAACAGAGATGGCTTGCTTTTACATGTAAAAGAGACAAATTGACACTTAGTCGGTTAAGAGACATCTACCGCTTAATATAGAACTCTGTAGATTACACAGGCCTATACAAGGGACACACTTTTTAGAGAGCTGGTTAATTTCATACGATCTCGAAAGTTAAAAGCTAACATGGTATTCATATGAATAAAATTGGTTTTCTTTGCTATCACAATATGGAATGTTGGCATGGAAATTTAACAGGCACCCCAATGTCCACCTATGGTAGACAATATAGATTCAACTTTTAAAGACGTTATAGAGACAACCTTGGCAACATTTTTTGAGTGGCACAGCCAGTTCTGGCAAAGAGTGGAGGAACTCTGGCTTACTTTGCGCATGATTGGCAGTTTTTTTATTTATTTAATTATTTAATCCACATATGCCCCTTTGACGGAGGTTTTACATGAGAGGTGGGCGGCTTCACACACGATTTCAAAGGTGGGCGGCTTCACAAAAAAAAAATTTCAATGGCGGTCTTGATATATGTTGCACTGGTGTTGTGAACCGCTTCTTCAGGCAGATCATTCCAGTCTTTCGCTCGTTGTGGAGAAAACGAGTGAAGATGCGATTATGTGCGCGCATGCGGCGGGTATACGGACTTGGAATGACTGGTCCGGGATGCATGGCGGTGAGCGGCAGATATAACGCTGTTATCAATTGGAAAATGATAGAACTTGTGGTAGAGAAGGAGCCAGGCTAATTTACGTCGTTTCTGGATTGCGAAGATTTTCATTAAATTTTAGAGCTGTGACACTAGTATATCATGGTCTATGATTTTACGATGGTACAGGCAATACTGGGGAAGAAACAGCCAACCTGGGCGAATACTCAGTGCGGTAACGACTGGCAGTGTCCATATCAGATACAGATTGGCAAGTCTGGGCCTACTTAGGGCCACGCTGTTTTGCCAGTAGAATTCTTGCATTGGGCCAATGTCTTGTGCTACGTGGGTAGGAGGTTACCACAGTGCCCTTCACCGCACCCTGACCTATGATGGACTACTACATCCTCCTCACCTCCATCAATCTCTACACTGAGGGGATGGTTAGAAAGTGCGCTTGAGGATGTATACAGGAGATAGAGATAGAAACATATCACCACACCACCACCTTTTTGCGCACTTTCTAACCGTCCTCGAACAATCCCCAATTAGCCCGCAAGAACGTCCTATTAACACTTGTCTCGCAGTGAACTTCGCAATGAATAGGTAGGTACAGTATAGACACTTTAGCAGTACTTCGTGGTCATTTAGCATTATTACAGCAGATAAAGATGCTTTAGGTGTAAAGACAAATGAAACAGGACTGGCCCATGCGAAAGTAGTAATTGAGGCGCGAATTTGACGCAAGAATTCAGACCCTGTTGAAATGAAGCCCTACATACTTTGGGCCACGTTTTACTATCTAAATGGCCTCTACAGCAGCGTCAATTCCGTATAGTCTTTTGAGATTGCTGAGCATCCTGTGCTTATCCGTATCAGACCCACTGCACATCAATCGGGCGTCGACCATGTGCACATTGTATGCAAGCCAAGCGAAGCGATGCCAGGGAGGCAGCGACTTGATGAAGTCCACCTGCGAATGTGCGATTGCGTTTCTTAGTTCGAATGGCATACAGAAAACTTAAAATTGGCAGGCAGTTTCTTTAGAATTGAGCTAAATGCAGACAACCAATTTCCGTGAAGTTGGGGCGTAACTGGAATTTCACCCAAACATATTTCCTTCGAAAAGGTACCACAGAGGACATATAAAGTGTTTGAAGATTATCATGTAAAAGCTTTGAATGGGCAGCTGGAAATAAGCAATCTCCGCGCTTCTATCGGTTTCTGTCCAAGTGGATTTTTCTCATTTCGGCGAGAGCTCCTTAAATGCACAAAACTGCATATTTGAGACCTACCCATAAAGAGAAAAACAGTTCCACGTCCACGAGCCTTCCAAGCTTGCACTGCCTGACTACGCCCACCACAGGACAAAGGCATCTTCCATATCTCTCAAATTACACTGACCTGTGCCAGCTGCGGCCACCCTATCCTCGAAACCTTTTGTCTAATGCGGCCATCTAACATTCTGCCGCCCCCTGCTACGCTGCCCTTCCCGGAATTTAGTCTGCTATCGTTATAGACCACCGCATTCTACTGCATTCGCATCACATGCGCAGCGCGAGCCAGTTTCTTCCTCTTGGTTTGGACTAGGGTGTCCTTAACAAGTGCTTGATACCTAACCCCCTCTTCCTGTCCCTTAACGTTGCGGCTATAAATTTTTTTCGTGCCTCACTGCGTGGTGCCCAACTTAAGCTGGACCCTTGTTTGTTAGCCTCGAATCTCCTGCCCCTTAGGTCAGTACCGGAAAGCTACAGCTGTTATATGCTTTTCTATTGAATACTGGTAAACTGAAATTGAGGATCTGGGAGAACGTGCCAAAGGCATTCCACCCCGTTCTTATTCTTCCGGTTACTAAGCTCTCGTGGTCCTGACTTGCAGCCACTACCTGCCCCAAGTAGACGTATTCGCTTACCACTTGCCGCACTTCGGTAGCAATTGTAAACTGGTGTTCCTTTCCTAGACAGCAAAAAAGAAAATTTGATCCTTCTTCTTACTTCTTTGAATTACATCCTACTACCGCTTCGCAAACGCGCATATGTGCACAAAAAACTTGCTTCAAATGCGTTGGAAAAGTTGCCGAGCACTGGCGTCTTGGAAAGCTGCATACATGCCTTGATGGCAATAAACTGATATCTAAATTAGTCTGGGTAACAATATTTTTGCTACAGACAGGCCTGAGCCTCTGGTGAGAAATGAAAGATTGTAAATGTCTGTTCCACCAAAGGAAGACCGTCTGAAGGTTCATTTCGTATTAAAATACCAGTGCAACAGCGCCCCTAGAATCTTTGCGCAGACTTTGACTGTGCTGTGACAATGGTTTTCTAATTTCTACTCCTTTCCTGCTTTCCGTTGTGGCCCGCGCACTGCGCTTTGACTGACTATGACTATGACTTTGTTTATGACGGTACTGTGGCTTTGGTTATTCGATTTTTGTTTTTAGTTTTCTACTTCCCATGTTTTCTCTTTCAATTACATTTTCTTATTTGGAGAATATAGCTCCTTCTAATTTTTCTTTTGCGTGTCCGAGCTCCATCTTTATTTAGATGTGGAGTGTGCAGTCTTCACTTTGCATAAAATTTAGAGCTGTTCTTTCTCGTCTAACTGTCTCCCTCCTGCACTGCTAAGCGCTGCCCAGGTCCCATAGTGACGGTAGATGTTAAGCCATAGCATACAGGATTCCGCTCTTAACACAGGGAAGTCAAGCTACTTGCACCGCTTTAACGCAAAACATCAGATTCAATACGAATAACGATTGCAGCAAGAAAATAACGCTTGGTGGTCAAGATCTGCACCCAGTTACGGTGTTGGCAATTTGTGCAATTCACGGCTCGCGTGTCAAGGCAGACGGTAAATTGAATTCAAGAACGCAGAAATATTTCCGCCCGGGAAGTTAGTTTCAGAAATCTTTTTCTGGAGAAAACACCGCGCACAACCAACTTTCCACAATTGCTTAAGAGAATGCAAGGTAGATTTCTGCGACCATTTGTGGGAAGTGTTTCTATTTCAAAATAAACACTGAAAGCGTTTGAGTAGTCAGGCTGTGGCGAAAAACTGAAGCCATAGTGTTAATTGGCTACTTTGTCACAGAAGATCGCCAGACGATAAGTAATATTGTTGCAAATGTCATTATTTGTACTCCTTGTAATTGAGGCCATCGTACTGATCGGCGACACTCTATTTTTTCAAGGTACCAAGATGTAGCGAATTTCACTGACGGCAAAAAATGAAAAATAGCGGCAAAAATAAGAAACCTTTTTGCGAAAGAGAGAACGAAATTAGCATAATTATTTAAATGAACAGACGTTTCCATCTATTTCCATGGGGCACATTTTAACATTACAATATCATGAGAACATTAAAAATTTCAGTAATTCATTGGCGAATCTGTAAGGAGCTCCTGCTTCTATGCATTGCAATGTTAAGACGAAAGATCCCAGTGTCAGGCTGTGCTGCCTATGTGAGTGGAAGAAACTGCGTGGCGGTTCCTGTATTTTTTTCAAGCAAACGCAAACAAAGGATTGCTGCAAAGGGCCTTTCGGTCCAGAATAGCTGCTGATGCAAACAGATGACACAGCCGATGACGCTAATGTTTGGATGTCCTTACTTTAGCAGTCAAGCTTTCATCTGTCTCGGACAGAACGAAATACCGGTCGGAAAGTTTCTGCAAGCCGACCGCAATTTGCTCGGCGAGATATCCCGACGTCGAGTCTGTCTTCTCCACGCCGCAGGCCTGAAAAAATTAAGAGCGTGGAATGACGCAGACCGCGCCACATGCGGGAAATGCGATATTTCACTGAAGTCCCCACGGTCGTCATTTTGTTGAACGCAAAAAACCAGTGCAATGTTCGGGACCGTGTCGAATATCCTTAAGATCACCTGCTCGGCCCTGCACCACTTTACCAAACGCAATAAAACAAAATGCTGTCCTTGAAATCACGTGAATACCCCCATGTAGTAGAAACAATAACATTCGCGCTCAATGTGGAAACAATAGATAAGCATATGCATTCAATGCGTTCGCATTAGAAGCCCAATTTTGTCAGTACCCCTAGTGATGATGTGTGTAAAGTTGTGTGCACGGAAGAACCACCTCCCAAAATGGTGATGGGCTAAGTGGAGATGGAATTTTCTCTCTCCACTTGTGCGGGACAGGATGGTGAAGCCTGGTGGTGGTTCCTACGAGAAGAACCCCCAGGGGAAACTGAATCTGAACGAGCAGGCTACTTTGCAAACTATGAACAGCGAGAAGCCGAGTACCAGGCCGTGCGATGACTTGTACCCAATATAGGAAACCGGTCAGTATCGGCCGGCTGGGATAGGGGAAATGATTACCTCTCGAAAACGTGCGGTTGCTTCATTTCGTGGCCATGGTAAACTCTAGATCTGGTACTCTATCAGTTAGGGTATACTGGTTGCTATGCTGCCTAGCAGAAGCTTACAGCGCCCGAATTCTCTAAAGCGTGAAATGTCTTCATCGCCGAAAAGTAAAACTGCCATTCCACTCCCCTTTTAGCCAGTACGCGATTAAGGACGTTAATTTTTATCTGAGTAATGCAGCAGAGCTGTAGGGCTACTTGTGGCCCGCAACTTAGGTAAACTAACTCGGTCGCTCATTCCACCGAACGTACCTTTATTTTGAGTGGGAACAAGCGACACGCCTGTGCGATGGTTCTCAGTAAGTACCATTCATGTAAAGCATACACTTCTGCACGTTTGCATGAGAAGGGGCTTTGTTATTAATGTCTCGGAATTTGTACGAAATAACTACAGCCCTATTGCCAAGTGACAATATTTTATGCCCTCCCGAGGTGTCACATTTTCGTGCATCTATTTTGCAAACAGCAAACTTGTGACGAAGAACGCATCCCAGAAACGAGCGACGCTTTGGTTCAAGGAAGACACTTTTGTTAGATATTTATATTCCATCGCGATTGGCCGCGAAACAATTTAAATTATTCATATTGCATTGCTTAAACGGTGTGAAGCATTAAGCAACAGGACTTAAGTTATCTGGCTCATGAAGGGTGAACCTTCATCATATCGTGCACCATGAAATTTCTTCCAAGTGAAGATATTCAGTTGTGTGGAGCTCTTGCCTGGACTTTATCGTTTAATGAGCTGTGCGAACTCTAACGCGGTAGCGATTTTTGTGTTGAACAGAAAGATGTCGCTGAATGCAGACAAGAAACTCTCGCGGAATAAAATGAGGGGTATAAATGTTCAAACTGAACTGCGCTCGTTCCAGCGCTGTTAAGAAGTAGTGTCACCGTATAGCGACACCGAATTCTGCGGCACGATTCGTCGCGCAGGTGAAATTTTTTTTTACAATTTCCGTAATAGAAGTATATCCACTCCTGCAGAGAGAGTGCACTTTGTTAAAGTGCAGTGATTCTGGAAAAGGAAGTGTAGCAAGAGACAAGCGTATACAACATCGAAAGCCGCTGCCAGAACTTTTGCATTTCTAAGAGCGTAGCAATCTGAAAAAGAGGCAGGAGCTACCAAGAAACTTCGCCGCTACACATGCCACTTCGTAGTGCACCAACGCTTCTAATACAAACAGTTTGTAAGATGCAACTTAGCATTTCTCCAATATTTTGGTGGCAGCCTTAGGCAAGAGGGAGTTGTTAAAATTAGCCTTACTGATCCGCTACACTCCACTGCCATCATTTCTTTATTGGTTCTTTATTATTTATTCAATAATTTCCCCGCATTGCCCTAACCACAAAGGTGGAGGGAGATCTCATCCCCCTATACTTCGAGGATTAATCGTACAGGCATTGGTATCTCAACATTACAAATCTCACTCATTGGGACACACTGTAAAAATTGTTTATATGTTCTCGAATAGTAAGTGTTATCGTTTCGCCTTACGAAAAATAAACAAACTAAATCGGCTTTTTTGAAGCTTGCATGGCCTTTTGACGAGAAGGTATTGTTTTAAGAAGGTAGAGCTAGAGGAGTTCGGAAGAGGTAACGGCTTATAGCGCCTTGTAACACACCACTCATTGGTTTTCCTTTACGAGAGCATTCAAAATTTGATTTTATTCAGTGTAACCTTCATGCCCATTAGCGTTTCACTTCGGGCGGCCGAGTCCTCCACACACGTTGTAGCAAATTGTTCTGTGTAGTTAATGAAGAGCATATTATCGAGACAGAGATGAGAATGTTCCATAAATTGTTCTTGCTCACATCGCGGACTTAAAGTTCAAGAGTTCTTCCTGCAGACAAGCAGCGAAAAGGAACTTCGAGCTTGTGTCTCACGCCTTGACACTGTCTTTATTGCTAACGGTTTTGTTACTGTTTTCGATCGGGTTGTTTTTAATAGGACTAGTTGAATCTTGCGGAATGTTAACCTTCCTGATGACGTGCCCGATAAATTTAAAGCTCACTCCGCCCACTTCTCCCCATTGCCAACTCCGTAAGCCATGGCCCCCATTCGGATTTTCGAACTCGGCCGTCTCTTGTCAGGGTTTGCCGCTCTGCTTAGAGCGGCAGGGAAGGTATGCATGCATTCATTTTAAGCTCACAAGCGACATTAGGTTAACAGGCATGCACTTCCTTGCAAAGGTGGCTCTTATTTTCCAAAAGAATTACTGCAATATGAGCGCTCTTTCATGTAAATTTTATATACGTGGTTATATGCTGTTCAATCAATATCAAATATGTTTTCATGATTCAATGGTTACAACCCAGATGAGGCGACCATTGCTTACCACGTCAAGGGTTGTCAACGTAAACTCGTCGCAGTTCTTGTACAGCTGTATATCTTTGACGTGGCTTATCTTTTCGGTGTGCTTGTATGACAAAGCGCTGCTCTCCACCGACACGCCGACGATAATGTGTGCGTTGCTGTGAGGATAAGATTCCGTCACAAACTCCCTAATTTGGGACTGCAAGGATAAAACATGAAACGAGGAGGCGAACCTTTAATACTCTAGCTATGTCTTCTCTGAATCCTAATGTTTCTCTTTTTAGTAAGCAGCCGCCGTTATAGCTGTAACACGAAACTACAGCTGTCCTAGCGCGGAGGATAAATAACTGCACGAATTTGTAGCTGAAGTTTTGAGCTTTAATTCTCACTGACAAGGTAAAAACATAAAGGTGAGAGTTACTTGAAGTGCGAAGACCTGGAAACAATATAGAAACCATTGGTTGCCGCCTGATTAGACCAGGACACAATCCACGAGTCACTCTCTTTCTCACTTGTACACAATTTGGAGACCGTCACAAGTGTTTGCAGATCAGAAAACAGCGTCATGAGCAGCCTACTTATAATACGCTCATGACTTTCAGTACAGGTGTTGTCAGTCAGCGAAGACCGCTTGCATAATATTTCTGATCAGAACATAAAACATGCAACGGTATGCTCACCTCTAATAAACACTTCATTAAACGTATATACTCGGCTTCCACAGCATACATTCTTTTAAATTAATCACACATACAAAAACAAAGTGTAATCGAGGTGGGTATAATCAGATGTCATACACTACCTAAAATATTAAAGAATGATTCGCGAATGCAACTCAAATGAAGAGCGTTAGATAAGTTGTTTTCCCCTATGCTTTCAACTAGGCTTTCGTGATTATTAACGACGATTATTGCAGTGCACCTTCGTTATATCCGAGGCGAAAACTTGTCATATTCGAATTTTCCTCGCAGGTCCGCAATTCGAATACCAAAGTGTACGTCACGAAATGTCGATACGTTTTATACCAACCCGCATCCCTCTGCGGCCCCTGGTTCGCCGCCACGGCCCTCGGAAGATCTGCCCCCATTACGGTTTCGAGGACCAAATGTTGTAGGTACGCATCCCTCGCAGATTCCAGGCTTCAACTCGAATAACACCTTTGTGCGCCGATTCATTTTCCGCCACTCCGAACCCTCAGCGCCAAACGCGTTGGACACAATTTTTCAGAATTGGTGTCTTTAAGTGGTGCTAGTTTTGGCACCCACTCAGATCGTTCATAAATCTTATAGCGAAACGCCAGCAGAGCGGGGAAACCGGCCGCCGTGCCGGCCCGACAACCTCTCGCGCTGTCACGTGGTGGTTGTCATGTTTGAGGACATAACCAGCCGCTATTATCAAATCTCGGACGAACAAAAAACATTCGAATGCGAGAAGTAGGAGCGAACGCTTTTAAAAATTGCAGAAGGCACTGAAGACTTCTTACGCGGCTTGAATGCGAAAGGATTCCCTGGAGCTGCATTGCGAAAGTTCATTAAAGATTGCTTCCTTTTTAATGAGATGACACAAAAACTCATTAGCATACAGTCGTAAGGAAACGCATACAACAGGTTAAACTTTATATTCTAAAAAGTATTGGATTATTTATAGCGAAAGCTGCTCGCACGCGTTCCTGGGTTTCGCGTCGTAGTTGTAGTGCGCTGTTTGGCTGCGTTGCCTTATAATCAACAGTAGCGTTGTTACCGGTAAAGAAGACTGTATCGGGAGAGGGCGGCATCTATCATTTGGAGAATGCTTACCGTGAAAACAGAAAGGTATAGCAAGAGCACGAAAAATGAAAAAGCGCAAGTGGTGTGTGGTTGCCACGGGAAACAGTCGAAGAGTAGCTACCCGGAGGCGATTGTTACTGCACCAGGTGAATGGTACGGGCGAAGCGGAGGAATCCTGAACCGAAAGATGTTACAATGGAACGAGGACGGCATGGCGAAAGCGTAAGAAGTCACTTACGGTGGGACCCCGAAAATTACAACCCTGAAAAAAAGGAGGATATGACGAGAACCGAAGAAGGTGGGTGCTTGCCACGGGACCGACGTGGTGGTTGTTTAACCAGAAAGGACACTTGTTACCGCGGAAGGAAGAGGGAGATCGCAATGAAAAGTTGAGGGAACGCTTGAGGTCCGCTTTAAAGGTAATACGCGATAGCGTTAATAGGTTAAAACCCATATTGCGGCATTGGTCATTCTCGAATTTCAATTCATAAATACCTGGAAGTCATCACACCACTTCTGGCAGAGTAGTCGAGTGGTTACATGAGGCGCGACTGCCCTGCGATTGCTGGTGCTGCCACCGGTGGGGCTTATGCAAACCAGACTGCTAACTCTCGCTCACCAGTCATTAAAGGGACTATGCAATAAATTCATTGAGATTACGTAAAGCAGACGAGAGATGGGCATTTCATCACTCGTCACCCCAAGCAAGAATTGTTAAGCTAGCATCAATAACAACGAAGATATAGACGATTAAAAATTACGCTCCTCCTCTCTCCCCTGAACGCGCCCACGCGAGGCACCAGAAAAAAATAAAGAAAACAGCTCTCGGACTGGGCCCCGCCTATGAATACGTCATCCGCTGACGTTCCTTTTGCAACTTCCGGTTGTCGCTCCTAGCACCCCAGCAGCAGCGTCGGTGGCGTGATTGCGGCGCGCGTCGGGTTTCTTTGCTTGTCGTCTTTTGTAATTAGCAGTAATGAACCCGGACCTCGAGGCGCGACTGCTCGCTCTTACGGCCGCGATGGGCATCGAGCCCTACGTGTTCACGCCGTACCGGCTGAACGCCAGCGACAACAGTAGTGACTCGGCGAGCCACCGCGAGTGGCTTCGAAACTCCCGACAGAAGGAGGCGGCAGAGGAAAATTGAAACCATATGCGCGAAAGCAATGCCCTAGCTCGCGCTTGCCAGAGAGGGTCGCGCGGCGGCACGAGCAGACGATTTTCACGGCTACTGGAAGTGTGCCCGTGACGTCGTGGCTTTCGTGGCTCCAGCGAATGACAGCGTGTGGTGGCCTGGTGACGTCATGGGTACAGTGACGTCTTTTTTCACGATTTTAATTTCAAAATCGGTCACCACGAGCACACCAATTGGCCCGCGAAATTTAAAAATCACGGTTTTAAAAATGCACAATAAATTACCGGCTCAGTTCTGAAGACTCATACTTGGTGTGAATGCTTCTTAGCATCATTTCTAAGGATTGAAAACATTTACAAACCACATATTATTCATTGCATATTCCCTTTAACTGGCACCTGCGATGGTCGTCGCTTTGCTCACAGTCCGGTGGGCGAACTCGGCTGACGCCACAAGGTCACATGACCTAGGTGGTCTACCTAGGTAGTCTCTCCAGAGATTTTTCGCTCACAACACCGACGATTCCGGATTATCTGCATAAAGGGGGCCTTAACGCTTTCGCGTTAAAAAAGCGCTACCAGTTTTGATTGTTGTCACTGGAGCCACCAGGAGGTTTGCTACCTTGTAGAGACGATGATGGTTACCTGGGAAGGAGGGCGATATGAAGATAACGTAAGAAGGCACTACCGGTAGGGTGGCCCCCATAGGAAACACCTGAAGGGCACTCACCCTAAAAGGAGGAGGCTGGTTACTAAGCTTTCATTAGGGTATTGTGGGAGCGTAAGAGAGCGCTACCAGTTGGTATTTGCCACGGTAGCCACAACGAGGGTGTTTGCCACAGACAATCGACAATGGTTACCACGGAAGGAGAGGTTTAAGGGGAGAGCGTAAGAAAACGCACCGATGGTTGCTGAGAGAAGTTCATGGCAGAGAAAAATTGGTCAGATGGTGCTTGATAATCACAAACTGAACAATAAAGGGAAAACCTCAGGGTGCTTGCATAGGTTTCGACAACGGGACTTGTGTCCGTCTGGTCAAAGCGTTCATCATTGGCGGGGAATAAATACGGTCATCCCTCCGAGGAAGAAAGCCCGGTGAGGGGAAGGAGGGTGTGAAGTGGAAATGGTACTGGGATGGGGAAAAGGTGGATCTTGTCCAGGCATGATGGCTGCTTAAGTCGATCAACCCTGTGACATGCAAAACTGTGAAAAGTAAAAGACTGCTCAGCAGAAAGGAATCCTGAGGTGTGGAATGCGTAGAGATAGCGAGCATCAGCTTCTAAGGCTGTGTGTTCAGCTGCGACACGTGGCTTGGTATGACTGGCTGCGTTGACCTCAGATAAGCAATTAGCATTGCAAATATAAACACCGTGAAAAAAATTAAAATAAAAGAAAAAGGCAGAACATGAGAATGAGTTCATAGAAAGCATAAAAGGAAGGGGCGGAAATCAATGTGGCAGCCGAGTGTTCCCGAGAAAAGATGGCAGAGAAGCAAGGCAAAAACTGAAGTTAAAATTCAGCAAAAGAGAGAGAAAAAAATTGACTTTGAATTGGCAAAGAACCGGTCGGAACGGAAGAGTGGGTGAAAGCAACGATAAAGCGGAGGTATGAAGTGCTGGTAAATGATTTGATCAAGTGCAAGACATGTTTAAAGAATCACGCCAGTGTCTCAATGTACCTGAGAGGTTCTAAGTTTCCTCTGGATATGTAATCCCTGCTGGTGGTTAGGATTTAAATTTATTGATTAGGAAAGCCTCTCTGTATTTTGTATGTGTTGCAGATTCGAAGCCTGATTGAACTATAAACAATTTAGCTCATCGAAGTTGTGACCACGTTCATTAAAATTATCCGCCACGGCCTTCTGTAGGTTCTCGATGACAATTTATTTTGGCGCACATTGATGACCCGGCTTGTCGAATATATTCTTTCTAACAAGAGCAACATTGAATCTATAGAAAACATTAGACAACGCACAGTTTAAGCTAGTCTTTATAACGAAGCTGAAGTCGCTTGCAGTGTTTCTAACAGCAGTGTCACATTGTAAATGCTTACATGTCTTACCTCTGCCTCAACAGCATGGGCTTACTGTCTACGGGTGTTTTATATCGAGCCTAGCGTGTACGACAATGTCTTTCAGCTTTGCGTAGCGTCTGTATTTACCCTTGGTGCGTCGGCAATTAATTTCTTAAGACGATCTCTGCCAGTTGAATAGGGTGGTATTTCCGCAGAATATTGTTTACGTTCGGAAGGACGTTCGAGTATTTTGTTTTAACTGCTGGAGGTCGCTCGCTATTTGCTTTTGTTCGTTTTTAAGCACATCAATTCGTTTAGAGTAGTTTCTCGTTAGAGGACAATATTAGGTTACTTCTAAGGAGCTTCTTACGAATTAGGGTAATTTTTAGTGAGTGGATGTGTTTCAAATAGTTGTCGTCAGTACATATTCTCAGGCGCGCTGCCTATTCTTCAGATATGCCTTGCTTACAGGGACTTTGATGATGGCTACTGAAATCCATGTAGCGCTGTCGGTTTGTAAGCGTTCTTTAGAGGGTGGTTGTAAGCTTTCTGGTCTAAACGAAAGGTCGAGAAAATTTACTCCGGTTGTGGAGTATTAGATAGCAGATTTAATGACGGTCATTTATTGTTTTCTTTGTTCAATTTTATTTTTAGCTTCTACTCTGCTCCATTGCTGCCATTCCTCAGAACATGACTTCCGCCTTCCTTTCCAGCCTCTCTCAGGCTTTCCCTGCACTCCCTATGTTTTCTCTTTTTTACTGCACTTTTATTTTTCCAGCTTTTCGTTTTGCAATGTTGGCAAACTTTTCTGCTTAGTTATTTAAGTCAACGCAGCCAGTCACATCAAGCTGCATGTCGCAGCCGGACGCACTGCCTTTCAAGCCCCCGCTCGCTATCTCTCCACGCTCCACACCACCGGATTCCTTCATGCTTAGCTGGCCTTTTTCTTTTCACAGTTTAGCAGGTCGGCTTGTTGATCAACTTTACCAGCCAGCTTGCCTGAACAATGTTCACACTCCCCATCCTAACGCCCTTCTCATTCCACACCCTCCTCGTCCTAAAAAGGTCTTCCTCCTTGGAGGGCTGAAACTGTTTAAACCCTGGCAATGTGTTAGGTGCATAACAAATTGTCGGGAGATTTTTTGAGTACGGTGCGTCGAGAGTGGAGAGTTGCGTGTGCCAGCCCAGCGTTGCGCGTGTGGGCGTGCGAATTGCGTTGGCAAGGCGACGGTCACAAAGAGCGTCGCGAGCACGAGGAGCGGAGAGCGGAGGTGTCAGAAAACAGAGGTGTGTAGGGAGACAGTGCAGTGCAGATCGGGTCATTCAAGCGCGGCGGTGGCAGCCGTCGGACGTTGGGTCCGTGTTGCCGTGGACCTCCCTTGGATCAACGACGCAAGCCTCTTGTCTTCCTTTCAAGCGTGGAGGTGGCATCCAATGGAATGAGGGTACGTGCCTCCGAGAAGCTCCATTGGATAGCCTGCATTAAGCTTATGGCGTTTCCGGAAGCCGTTGGCGGGTCATGGCTACGCTTCTCCTGCTGCAGCCAAGATCCTGGGGATCGTGACGGGAGTCCACCAGTGTCTCTCTGTGCTCCTGTTCGTTCCTCTAACACCTGGCTCTCTCCCACCGCTTCCTTCGACGCAACGCCAGCCACGGGTCGCAGTTCATCCACCGATGTCCGTCCTGCAGTGTCTACAAGGCATCCCGCTGCACCTGGGACGCTCATTATCTAGAGAACATTTTCGTTTAGCCTGTCGAGTTGTACACGTGCTCGGTGTGTGTTTTTATGTGTGTTTTCATTTCTTCTTGGCTCTTTTTTTATAAATTATAAATACGACTTCGTTTTGTTTAGTCTGATATGTTTGTTGTCTTGTGCACGCGATAGCGTACTCTTGTGCAGTTGGAGACGCGTAACAAATTCCCAACAACTGGCGTCCGATGCAGGACGAGGCCGTGTTTTTTTTTTTGTTTCCTATCGTGGGTCCATTGAAAGATACGATGGCAACAATAAAGAATTTCTTCAAGTGGGGTGAACGAGTGGGGTGGAGAGATGCCGAGCTGCATTCATGAGTTGCCGATGAGCGGGACAAATAACGCGTTGTACGTGCAGCTGAACGCGAGAACGCCAAGGCACAACGGAAGCTTGAGATTACTCAGGCAGAGGCTGAACAGCGTAGACTGAAAATCCAAATAAGGCTCACAGAAGCTGATGAGGTAATCGAGAACCCGCACCGTTGCCCTCAGTAGCAGTTAGCCCACAAGTTGCTCCCGCCTTTTGACGATCGTAGGAATGACTTGGGTACATAGCACAAACGTTTTGAGTGTACAGCAGAAGGGCACAGCAGGCACAAGAAAAAAATAGGCTAGTGCACTCAGTATGTCTTTGACTGGGGAGTCTTTCCGTGT
Source organism: Amblyomma americanum (assembly GCF_052857255.1). Classification (NCBI taxonomy): domain Eukaryota; kingdom Metazoa; phylum Arthropoda; class Arachnida; order Ixodida; family Ixodidae; genus Amblyomma; species Amblyomma americanum. The sequence continues at coordinate 47,349,793 of NC_135501.1, forward strand.
GTTCGGTCAATTGTCTCGAGCAGATCCAATGCATCACGAACGGAAAAACTAGCCCTGCTCCAACATTTTCGCTTAACAGCGGAAGGTTATCGCGAAAGGTTCTGTAAATGCTAGCTGCTTGATAAAGAAACTGGCAAACAATAAGCGCACGCTTGCTCAGTCTTTTTGATCGATGGGTCGAGATGTCGGATACGGCCAGAACGTACAACGATTTACGTGACTTGGAGGTGGCCGAACTGTTAATGAGGAAGTGTCATAGCCGTGTGGAAGATATTCCTTCGCGAAACATAGTGCAAGGCGCTGGATAAAATGGCAGAGGCAGCAAATTATTTTCTAGACGCCCAGCGGCAAAGAAGCTTGTCTTCGTTCAAAGAAGCGTTTAAGCTGGACCACTTGAGACAAAAGCATGTTCGATCAAGTAAACAGTCGGGAAGGTGTCTCATTTGTAATCGACCTGGAAATAGGGCTGCCGGCTGTCGCACTAAGCCAAAACAACTTTATCGCGTTTATTGCCGAAAGGGAGGGCATAATGTAAGTTCCTGCTCAAAAAAGCACGAAAAACAGAAGCAGTCGTCTTGTTGTGTTCAGCCAGTGTGTTGCGTCTGAAGTGGTGTCCACAACAGCATGCAGGCTTGAACCAGCTGAGAATAAAGTGGTGGTCGTACTTGTCCGGCAAAAGCCTGCAGACGCACAACACATGCTTATTCCAGCGGGAGAGCTCCGAGGCCTACCCGTACGTGTTTTACGGGACACGGGGAGCAATAGGGTAGTTGTGTGGGGGGTCCTTGTTCCTGACAGGTCTCACCGGCTCGAGATCTACGGTATTCCTTGATTATGGCAGTAGTCTGGAAGTTGCCGAGCCAGATGTCTTTACCCTTCCCCTTATTTCACTAGCATGCATGGCCCTTGTGAAATGCCAGGGGACACCTTTGTATGATATCATAATTGGAAGTATACTGAAGGCCCGTTAGCCGTCAAATCGAGATATTAATTGAAAGAAATCGGAGCGCGCTGCTAAATTATGTCCTGGCATTAAAAAATGACGAGGTTTCCAGTGAAAATGGCGAAGGCCAGGGCGCTGAAGTGGGGCTGGCTGGAAAGGAAGTTTCCGGACAAGGTAGAGAAAATTCTGCTTTAAGCGTCGGTCCCATGCGGTTCACCAAGAAATTGCTAGAAAAAGAGCAAATAGAGGATGGCGCGTAGAAGGCGTCTTAGGTGAAAGTAGGAAAGGTGTTCCATGGCAAGCACGGCAATTTTCACTCGTATTCCTTCAAAAAATATATGCTGTACCGCTTCTATAATTTCTCCTCTGGCAGATAGGTTCGACAGGTGGTACTTCCAAAGTCTTGCAGATCGCAGGTGTTAACGCTTGCACCACGATAAACCGTCGGCGGTAAATCAGTGCATTAAGAAGACTACACTTGGAGTTTGGGATGAATTATACTGGCATGGGGTGCAAGAGGAGATTACGAGGTTTGTAAGGTCGTACGACATCTGCCAAAGGAGGTGCCTGAATAATAATAATAATAATTGGTTTTGAGGGGAAAGGAAATGGCGCAGTATCTGTCTCATATATCGTTGGACACCTGAACCGCACCGTAAGGAAAGGGATAAAGGAGGGAGTAAAAGAAGAAAGGAAAGGCAAAGTAGAGAAAGCGCCATTGGGATACAAGCGTCTTTTCGACACACTATTTGATCGCGTCACTGTCGATATTATCGGTCTGCTGTCGCTCACATCGGTAAGATGGAAAGTATACATTCTCACGCTTGTAAAATTTGCCACGCGGTAACCAAACACCGTAGCTTTGCGAAAGTTAGATTCAGCAACCGTGGTCGAAGGTTTGGTGATGTTTGCACAGATAGGATATCCGAGAGAGATCCTTTTTTTCCAGGGCTCCTGTTTCATTTCCGAAATGATGAGAGAGCTTGATGATCTCTTGGGGGTAAAACATCTCAGGACGACTCCTTACGATCCAATGTGCAATGCGATGGTGGAGAAATTTAACGCCGCACTCAAGCAGATGCTGCGGAAACTCAGCCAGGAGCAGCCTAATGCATGGAATCATTATATCGCTCCGTTTCTCTTTGCATACAGACAGATGCCGCAGGCGAGTAGTGTTTTCTCCGGTTGAGTTGATATTTGTAAGACATGTGCGAGGACCACTTGCAGTCCTCAGAGAGCTCTGTACCAGGGAAGAGCTGGGAGGAGACACGAAAATGACATATGGTTATGTCTCCAATCTACGAGAACGTCTCGAGCAAACTGTGAGAGGAGGACCAAAATTTCTTGGGTTCCCAATAATCTCAGAGCAGATATTATGAGAAGAAGAGCAAGCAGGGGTATTTAAAGGTTCGAGATCGAGCCATTATTCATTTGCCGAGTAGCCATAATAAACTCTTTATTTAGTGCAAGGGTCTATTTGTGGTTTCTTAAAAAAATAACGACGTGGACTACTGAATCGAGTTGGGTCACACTAAAAACCTGCTCCTCATCCATATGCTTAAACTATATGAAGAGCGTGCGTCCCAAGAGACCGTCTTTTGTTGTTACCGAAGAAGGTGATTCAAAACGACTGTTTACGCGGTTATGAGATGCTCATGTGTAAAATTTACCCTTTATGGCTCAGACATGTGTAATCGTAAGAATTGTTTGTCCTTTTTGCCTGATAAATAGTCTTTAGCCCCATGTTCCATCTGTGCGTGTCTCCATATGCCTCCATGCGTCTTTGCGTGAAGTTTCTTGGATGACATTGGTGACATGTAACTTGTCCACTTACCACGTGAAGATTAGTGTTATGTGGACCTATGGCAGTTTTTTTTTTTACGAAGAAGCTTTTCCGAAGCGTGGCATATGTGAGGTCCCAAATCATCGGGAGATTTTTTAAATGCAGTGCGTTGACAGTGGTGCGTCGACAACGGAGCGCTCCGCGTGCCACCCCTGCGTTGCACGTGTGCACGTGCGAATGGTGCTGACAAAGTGACGACGACGAGGAGCGTGCCGAGCCCGAGGAGCGAAGAGCTGAGTGTCAGGAAACCGAGGTGCGAAAGGAGACAGCGCAGCTGAGGTCGGGTTATTCAAGCGTGCAGGCGGCAGCCGTCGAACGTTGGGTTCGTGCTTCTGTGGATTTCCCTTGCATCACTGGCGCGAGCCTCCTGCGCTGCTTTCAAACGTGAAGGTGGCAGTCGATGTACAGAGAGTCCGTGTTGCCGAGAGGCTCTTTTAGATAGCCTGCATTAAGCTTACGGCGTTTCGGGACGCCGTCGACGGGTCCTAGATTCCCGTTTTCTACTGCTGCCAGGTTCCTAGGGCTGCTGACTGGAGTCCACCGGCGCCTCTCCGTGGTCCTCTCCGCTCCTACTTCCACCTGGCTCTCTTCTGTCGGTTCCTTCGACGCAACGCCAGTGACGCCCTACAGCTCATCCACTCGCGTCCGTCCTGTCTACAAGGCATCCCCGTTTCACCTGTGACGCGCAATATCTGGTGAACATTTTCCTTTAATCTGTAGTGTTTTATGCGTGCTGAGTGGGTCTTTTTCGTTTCTTTTTGGCTCTTTGCCTTTGAATTATAAATACGGTTTCGTTTTGTTTTGTCTGATCTGTTGTCTTGTTCGAACCTGCACCCAATAGCGTTCGCCTTCCGTTGGGGGGCATGCGTTACAAATTCACGACCAAATAATGAAAGCTTCCCCAGACAAAGAAATATCTTATCGAAACTTTGGAAAAAACCATAAAGTTTTCCATCCCTCGTTCTCTTTGTGATCACCCTGATGATTGTTACTCTGTAGGAGGAGGATGATTACACACAGAAAAAAGGGCATGGCGAGAACGTTCGAAGGCGCAAACGGAGGGCGGTTACCATTGGAACAGTCCGAAAGATGGTTACTTTGGAAGGAGAAAATGTGGCGAAAATAGATGGGGATCGTCACCGTGGAGGAAGGGTAGTATACAGAAGACATAGGGAACTTTGACTGTAGGGTGGTTACCGTGGAAGGAGGAGGCTAGTAGAGTTACAGCGCAGGAATGCGTAACTGGAAGATGGTTACCACAGACACCATTCGGGGGTGGTTATTATAGAAACAGGAAGGGAAATATGGCGAGAATAGTAGAATGTAGCACGGTCAATTTGCGGCAGCTGCTGCGAAGCGTGCCACCGGAGAGAGTCAGCGATGACGCCAGGCTCCTAGAACGGCAGACTGATGAGATGAGCTGGTCGGGAACCGAAAATGTTTGGAAAACAAAAAAAGAGTGGCCAGATTTTCTCTAAGCTTGCTGTTTCTTCTCCAGCATGGTGTTTATCACCATGTGATCTTATGAAGTACCCAGGGGAGTTGCCGAAAGACAGGGAGGCAAGCGTGGCTCCGCTAATAAGTGTTTGGACCTAACATTATCAGCATCCCTGTTCAAGAGGGCTATTATGTTTAGGCGTCAAGGCCCGGGCTCAGCGGATCATGTCTAAACAAACACTACCACCGGTGGTCCAATAAATAGATGCTTCGTAATTCTGCAGGAGGCCTCTATGTGTAAATTCAGATTCTTTACCTCCTTTGCATCGACTAACAGCAAACCGAAAAAAAATTATTTCGATCACATGAGGTATGTTTCATTACGTTAATGCGTGCTTCCTGCTTATTCCGATGGTGGCGCTTCCTGATACATGTGATGAGAGGGCCTAGACGCCACCACTGAGCCCCGTGTATATTATGAATGCCTGCCAACTGTTTTCTAATGGTGATAGGAACGCATAAGTTTCCCATCAAAGTAACACAAAGTTTCTTCTTGCCAGAAAGGAGAAATATTTTCACATACGGTTTCGCATCAATGTGTGAACTTGCTTGTCTTCCAGCTTGAAGAACTCTCTCAATAATACCAACAAGTTTCTCGAATTATACCCTTTCAATATCGGAACCTTTGCTAGTTGCGCTACATACGGTAGCAAGGGGAAGTTTGCGTATACTCACGAATGAAGGGAAGTTTTCGTCGTCAGCCGTTACAATAGCCGGCGGGAGCACTTTGCAATTGGTGATGTTTTCTTGGATGTGGGTGGATGTGACCGCGATGACAACGTCCGCACCGTAGCTGCAAAGGATGCAGCGCGCACAATCTGTTTTAACTACGCTCTGGAATACCACTGTTGGAATAAATGTAGGTGTATTTACTTAAAGTTAAGGAACGTGCTTCTGTACCCACATTGGAGCGACAACACATGCAACAAAATTTTGGCCCGCACAAAATGTCTTGCGATCGAGCGGAGCTCTTTCAGCAGTGTTAGTTGCGCTTCCAGAGCTAAAGAAAAATTATTCCAGACAGTGCGTAAAGGATGACCGCATCACTAAACTCTTCACCAGTACACTGATCGGCTCTATCTTCTCTTCACTACCCTCCGTACACAACACCTGCCCCTGACAAATCACACCCCTATCCCTTCCTACGCCGGTGACACTAATGAGATTTTTGATGAAACCGCCCAAAGGCAGAGGTTTAATACGCCCTCGCGAATTTAGAAACTATATCTGCACCCAGCACTGACCTCATTATCAATAAAATCACCTGAAATCTCGATATCCCCTCTATCAAAGTTCTCACTATTTCAACTACTGCTTAGACACTGGCAACCGGCCACCATCGTTGAAGGACGGCAGGGTCGTTTTATCCATCCTCAGGACTCACAAACCACCTCATTTTCACAGCTTTCGGCCTATTTGCCTCATCTTCGGCCTTGGCAGGACGTTTCAGCATGTCATACTCAACGCCTTACCAGACATGGCGGACAATTTCTTGTATACTTTTGAAATGCTTGATTTTTGCCAGTCTCTTCTATGCCTAGATGTCATGTTCTGTCTTAAGCTCGACAACCTTGTCCCCAATGGCAGCATCGATACAGGAGCCATACTAGGTCTCGACCTACATGGCGCATTTAACAATGAGGCCTCTGCTGCCACTTATGCTGGTCTTATCATATTTCTTGCGGCTTCAAAACCTATTCCTACTTTAGCGGCTACCTTTCACCTTGTACCGCTACCCTCATCTTCGGTTTTATATAGTGCCCCTCCTTCACCATGAGAAGTTTCGGTACTCCGTAAGGCTCTGTCCTTTCATCACTCCTCTTTATTCTCGCTGTGCTGTCCGTACCTACTTCTCTTCGTTCCTCCCCTCCCTCAATTTCTTGCGCTACGCTGACGACATCTCTCTATGGGTATCCGTAGGCTCTGGTGGTCACATCCAAGATACCCCCCAAATAGCTAAAAACATGGTAGGAGAGCATATTGCCACTATAAACCTGCACTGTGCCACTAACAAATCTAAACTCCTGCTTCTACCCTCACGCCGCCGTTATCGACACTCTAATCACGCCATTTACAAGGTGCCTAAAATTCGGGTTCTCAGCTTTTTCTTTGAGGCCCTTTGTACAGCTGTCGATCACAACCTCCGCCTCATAGGGAGCGATCCAACAAGCAAGGAGGTCTCCGTGAGTCGGAGCTTCGTATTTTCCAGGTGTTTGTCCTTAGCAGGGCGAAGTGCTCACTACCGTTCATTTACCTCTGTCATGCGGAAATCTACGCCGTGGGCGTCCTTCTCCATCGTGTCCATAAATAATCTCTTTGTGTCCGTCTAATGCATGCATCGAACGTATTCTTCGAAGCGGCATTCCTCAGCACAGCGCCCACCCCAGTGGTCGGCATATAGAGGGTATTCATGTGACATCACATGCGCGGTTTTGTTGTCTAGCGCGTAGCTTCAACAGTGCAGGCGGGGGCCGGAGGCCATAACCCTATTAGACACGCCTGCAGCCTTTCGGAGTGCTTTGCAGACACCAAAATAGCGGCCTCTGTGGCGTCAGTGATTATTCCCTATACTTCAGCCCTTACCAATCGTTTTTATCTCGACTACGCAGTGCAAACACATTATTGCCTAGCATATTCACCAAAGCCTACACATAGCCAAGAACCTACCTACTTACCTCTACCCAAGAACATGCACCCAGTTCACTGTCAACAACGAGGTCAAGAACAGGCGGAAGCCCTTTAAAAAAGCCTTTCATATGCCAAGTTAGGGCTCTATGTCGACACAGCTGAATATCGCACCGGCCTCTCCTTTGCCCTTTCAGCCATTGATGTCAGCGGCTTCCCTAAAACGGATTTCACCTTACGCACCTCCTCTTCAGAGGAGGCGGTCGAGACGGCCCTTGCTCTTGCTCTGACCACTCCCGACATTACCGCCATTGTCAGTGATTCTAAACCAGCCATCCACAATTTATGTGCGAGTAGGACATCCCGTCCTTCCGCGTTCCTCCTCCTAAGGCACCCTCCATCCCAATGTGTCAACTTTCTTTTAACCCCTGCACACGCGGGGCTAGATGGTAAAGCGGTGGCTCACGCCGGCGCCCGTGGTTTCACTGTCCGGCAGCCGGCTCTGAAGTCCGACTTCAGCCACCTGGCGCTACTTACTGCGCGGGACCGCCTTCTCTCCTTTGATGGCATAGGCACCTATTACCGCCTCGATCGCCTGGTGTACCTTTCTTAGCTGATGCCGTCAAAAAATTTTAGGACGCCACTTTACCTTATGGTCTAGTCCTGGAGTCATGCTAGACGACTGTGAAGGCATCTTAGGTTTTTGCGACCATTTCTGCTTGAAAACTCACGCCCGACCACGGGTTTTCTTGCCGATTAGCCATATAACACTTTAATTTTAATAACCGGAGGTACGCGTACGCTCCGCGTTAAGTGTTTGACGCGATAGGGTTAATGTGTCCGTTCAGCGACTTGGGTTTCTCTTTGCATATTTTTTCACGCACACGAAGACTGTTTTTCTTTCGCCATCACATAGTACTCAATCACTCACCCCATCTCGGCCGCCTTATTTAAAAGTTATTTTATTTTTGTGCTCTCTTAATATGCTTGCTTAATTTTCGTCCATTCTCCTACTTTTACTCTCATTCTTATTTTTTGGTTACTAAGTGGACGGAATGTGCCTTGATGGCATAGGAGTAGCGCGTCCGGCTTGCGACTCAAGGATCACGGCTTTGATTCCCATCAAATGATTGGAATTTTCTTTTCGCAGAATTTATTTTCATTCTTACAAGTCATAGTGACGCTGGAGTCATGTTGCGACCTTATAATTACAATTTATTCAGTGGTTTAATCCGTTTTCAATAGCGCGGCTCTACTTGTGACGGGACATCCCGCTGACAAATAAGGACTTCTCCAAACTGCGATTATCCCGCAGTCCTTCGCTCAAAAGGACGCTTAACCCGATTTCATTGAAATACCCCCCAAATTACTCATCCCAAACCACAGAGCGCTGTCTGCCTTTGGTAAGTAGCAATCATTGCGAAAGCTCCCCTTTGTGTTCAGGTTCGCATGTGGCAAAAGTTGGAGAACTCACTCTCTTGCGATGGCCGTCTTGAATAGATCCTTGTACTTCGTCCATGTGGCGCCTTTGCTGTACCGAAACGTGCCGATCGCTATGATGGTCCTTCTGGTTGGGGCCTTGCCTTGAAGGCCTTTGAATTCCTGGAAAGATGAAGAAAGTGTTATTTAAAGTCAGTCGCTGCTCCTAGCGACAATCAGAAGTTCAGATCCTGCGCACCAAACTGAATTTTGAGTGCGGATGAGTGCATAATGCATAGCCGTTTGAAAAACGCAGTGTTGAGCAACGACTTTGAACTTGAAGGCGGTAACGAGCGTGTGCCATTTTTTACCGCAATATCTTACAAAACCAGTAATTGTATGAATTTTGTAAGACTCACTAAGCAGCCACCTCAACCTCCAAGCCTTCAGTGCAAACACAACTTGAATGTAGGAGTAGGCGCCAGAAGCAGATTTAAAGTTAAGCTGTTTTCAGCCTCAAGACTTCTTCCTCCACAGCCTGTGTTGGGCGCGGTTCAAAAAAGAACTGGCTGATATCCGCACTCCATATCTTTGCATAATATTCCTATTGCATTTGTATGCTTTTTTTTGTTCAGCATCAAATCTTTCAGGTATGCACTTGTCGCTGTTGCATTTCTTGTCAGTTGAGTTTTTGCCGATGACTCTCTCACACAACATTACCTTCTTTGCAATTACGTCACTGAGCTGTTTGCCTGCTCGTTTTTTTTCTTTTTGCTCAGAATAATTACTGAAACGCATTGTATTTTCTGCTGTTCTTTGACATTTGCACTGTTTGCCTAGTGACCCACTCCTGTATAAGCATTTATTCTTTCAGCTTTTATAATATATATAAATAGATAACCTTCCCGATATCATCCCGTTGACAGGTACGCCATAAAGACGAAGAATGCATGCTAAAGCTAGATGCTTCACGTGGAGTCGCGTGAACACCGATGCATTGTAGGCTCTAATTGAGGATATCTGGCATAACATGTCTTCGTTTTGTTTTATTGAGACGTGTATGTGATCAAAGTGAAACTCGCGCGAGTTGGTGCGACACTACCGGAACAGCGCAAAGACATGTACATGAAGACAATTAGAGTGATGACTTACTATCCATTTTATTGGTGCTTTTGCTACGGCTTATATACTATTGCAATAAATTGCGAACCACAAGGACATAAAGACTGGAAAGAACATTGCGTGTGGCAATGGTGACAATCGGAGGACGTCGCGCATTTTTGGTTTTACATCTTTTATAAAACTATGCTTCTTCTCGATCAGTGCTACCAAGAAGGTGCTTACGAGTTTGTATTGGTGTTTTCGATCTCATGCGCTGAGATTATTTCTCCGTTTTGTCGCGACTTCCTGTTAAGACCTCGCACTGGCATACAAACAGATAGCATGCTTTCTTCTTTTTGCTTGCATTCGATCTCTGTAGTGTTTGAATGTGAAACCCTGTTGCTTGGCTCCCTTTTCTGCTGTCGTAGTGTGCCACGCTTGCAAACTTTTCTACTGCCTTCGAGCGAAAGTTCTGCCACCAGAGATAATGGCATTGTTTTCGGCATTTGGACATTCCAGAAGCTACAAGATAAGTATATGCAAGATATTGTGTTTGGAACGTCATAGGGAATCTCGCCTCTGTAGAAAACGCAAGCATGATGCTTCGTCCTCAACAAATACTGCAAGGAAATGGCGGCAGTGGTCTCAGTAGCTGACCTGCCAGCGCCCTTTCAAATGAACCGATGTGTTTCTAAATGTAAACTCCGCCCGTTGTAAACTTCCACTTGAATCCGCTTTACCATTCCTTATGAAAAACTCACTTGATTCACTGCAGGTAGATAAAGCTGGCTCCAACGTGTTACCTGAAAAACGTTGCTTGTTGTGCTGCGGAAGATAACGATCCCGGCACGAAAACTGTGAGGAGAAATGAACCTTTAAAAGCTTGACAATTCTGCAGAGAAATGCACTGAGCCATGGGAGAGAATCTTTTGGTCAGCAAGGACGCTTAAGCAGGATTGTCTTCTTCGCGCAAGCGTCACTGAAGATAGAACACGGCAAAAGCTTGCCTGTATTCCTGCAGGACAACCTGGAGCTTTTACCCATTCTTCCTAATCATCACGAGCCTGACTATGCCCACTGCAGCATTCCAGAACGATGGCTGCACAAATGTCAAAAGTTTCCTATTATCTTAACCCAATATTTTCTTCTTGCAATAACTTGATTTACTTGCAAAAAAATATATAGGCGTCTGTATTGGTTCATGCATAGCTCCGTTCTTAACTTGCATATAGCTCGCGCAAAATGAGAGGCTTTTTGAAGAAGACCTGGTGGTGCGTGGTTTTAGATTTGCTGATGACTCTTTGGTTTTTATGGATTCTGCAGCAGCTATCACCGTTGCGTCGGTCTCAAAAGTTTGTGAGATTTTTCCTAGCGCCTTGCACAGCTCGTTGCGACGCATCAAAATTCCTTGAGAAGAAACACTTGAAGTTTTTAAGTCGTTGCCCGCATTTCTCGCGTTGTCATGTGTGCTGTTGACACGAGCTGCGGAGCCAGAAGCCACTCACATAATTCTGTTTCGCACATACGAAACGATGCACCGTGCCGCTGTCAACTGATGTCTTTGCAACACATTGCGAAAATTGTGCAGCCATGCTTTACAAGGCAACTTTGAAAATCAGGTAGAGCGCCCAAAGAGAGCAAGGTATCAAAAATAGGACTAATCTCCCTGATATAACTTGTTCAGCGAGTGCTTAAGTCAATGGCGCGGAGGGAGCACTGAAAAACACACAGAAGAAAAATTGCAGGTCGCATTATGCCCTAGCGGCATCATTATCGCGTAACCTCAGGAGGGTGTGTTAAGGTGCGCATGTGATTGCTTTTTCTCCACCCCAAAGGCTTTAGTGATATGCAACATTGCAAACTCGGCCAACACTAAAAAGATGGGCTGCAGCAAGAAGCACTCCAGACCAGATTTGCTTCTTGTGCTAGAGGCTGCGCGCAGGATCCCTTCCTAATGACAAGCACTACACGGGAAATGCGGCAAGACGCCTCACAGTCTAAGGGAACACAATAACAACGTGAGCACCTTTGTGGCTGGTGAATTGATCATTCACTGCAGAGACTGCACAGAAGAAATTAAAGGCAGATAGGGTAGAAGCATGCTATCTGATTTTCAGCCACTGCGAGGTGTTAACAGAAAGTCGCTACAAAACACGAGAACTAATGAAATCTCCCATCCACATCGTGGCCCACTTTCTTTATATTCGAGATGTCTGCCATTAGGCATAATGAGAAAGAGAGAAGGGATATGGAACAACGTGAGAAGGAGTGCAGACAAGCCTCGCTTAAAAATTCGCAAAAGTTCTTGACAAACTGATTCTGAAGAGTCGACTTGCGATAGTTGCCTCCAACGTCCCATCGCAGGACTACCTTCCTTAGGAAGCGCTTTCACGAATAAGCCCACTTCATTTGCTTTGAAGCACCCACTAGACAGCACGGTAATAAAAAAACTTCGTTTTGTAAAAGATAACGAAAAAATTTGTACATTTGTTCATATGTCACCATTGCCGTGCGCAGAGTTCATGGTTATTGTGTGTTTTCAGAGGAAATTGTCTGCCACACGGTATAGGATATCAAAAGCGGGACACGCTAAATAAAATCATTGGTAACTGAGTATCTTGTCCCTGCCTTGTTTTCGCTTTGACGTGCCTTGCGCGATTCCGATAGTGGTAATTCCATCGGACTTCTGTAAACGAACAGCAGTACAATATTTTAAAGCTTCCTATAAAAAAAAAAAGGCGCAGCACGCTGATTTGGATCAAGCCAATAGTGAAGCGACATAAGAATCTCATACTTACCAGGATCCAAGTGGTGCCTTAGCGATCATAGCGCTAGTGTTCTCTTAAGACAACTGCATGAATTTAAACTTGCGCGCTTCATCTCTCGGCCTCCATCATCAGCACCCGTATCGAACATCCCCACCTTCTCAGCGACATTACGCATTATTTATCTTTGAGAAAGTCGCCCACTTTTTTTCGCGAATGCAGAGAGTGGACGCGTCGCACACCGCATGAAATGCCCGGAATAAAATTACCCGTGTCGTAGTTTTTACAATAACTGATATCGTAGTACCATCGAACACGGACACACGCATGTTGTTTCAGCGGTCTAAAATGTTCCCGGCTCAAGTTCGGCGAGTTTGAAAAGTTACCCCCGCACCGTACAAGCGACCTTCTAGCACGCAGCCAGCAACCAGAAGCGTCACGAAGCAGTGCATCTGTCCACGCCACGAAGCTCGGGGTTTCTTACGTAGTAGATTTCACTCAACTAGAAGGCTCACCTTGAGAAGGTCCTTGGCTTTTTCCACCCAGCCTTGCAAAATGTCGATGGGTGCTATCATGTTAAGAAATCCGTAACTGCCGATGTTGTTGGACGCAAGCGTCGAGATAGCAGTTTTACTTTGCTTCATGCTGTTGAGGTCAACGTATCTATGACAGATAACAAAGCAAAGAAACACTTGGCACCTACCAGTGGCTCCAGTGTGAGAAATTGCAACAAAAAGGCAAGCGTAGGCTTTTTGGCAGGCTGTACATGACTATGCGGAAATAAGTGTACGGGTACGATGGCGAGAGGTATGAATTGAAAAACTGACATCGGTCGCTACAGCGGAAAGTCACAGCCGCCGAATCACCATAAAAGTAGAAGACATTTCTCTCAATGGAAAATTTCCCTCAAGTGGTAATTCAATGAAGAATACCACAACTGCTACAATGAAATGTAAGCCTTAGATCACAGGGCTGACTGCCCGGGGCTGGACGAAGGCGGGTGAATGAGCTGGGAGATTGAAGAAAGAGCTTTACGCTGTTTCACAAAGTATGCGAAATTCATATTTAAAATTTTACAAAAGAGCCTTTGACCGTGGCGGCCGTGTTTCGATAGAGGCGAAACGCAAAAGGCACCCGTGTGCTATGCGATGTCGGTGCATGTTAAAAATCCCCAGGTAGTCGAACTTATTTTGGAGCCCTCGACTACGACTCTTCTTTCTCTTTATTCTTTCACTCTCACTTTCCTCCCTTTCCTTACGGCGTGGTTTGGGTGTCCACCGAGATACTTAAGACAAAAACTGCGACATTCCTTTTCTCAAAACTAGTTTGAATTTTCTCTGTCATATTCCCGCGCTACTTTGCTACTCCGTCTGGAAAACCTCACTGCACGTCCAGCTTGGCGCGCCAGAGACACAAGTTATCTTTATTTGCAAATACAGTAACGGTTTTTAAAGTCAAAATACATCGTTCCAACCAGCAATATTGCCAATCGGTGAGTGCTGCCAGCTGTTCTGAATGGGATGGCTGGAATATCCAAAACAAGTGCTTCATAGAAGTGCACTCACTTAATGTCGAAGGATAAGCCTCCCTTGGTCTTCGAGTACGTCTTCAAGGCATCTTTGAACCTCTGGAAGGAGACTTGTAGCTCAGTTGCTATGACGTTTTCATTGTCTAAGAAGACGTCTGTGTAGTACATGTAGTGACAGACCCCATCGGGAGCATACATCTCCGCATGTACGGCGTGGGGGCCCACCGTACAGATGAGTAACTTGAGGCCTGAAGCAACGAATGAACACGCAATAACCAATCGTACTACAAAAGTACGAGAACTGACACACACATTATATCTTCAAAGACTGAAACTTAAAAAAATCATAAAAAGCGACAAGATTGTATTTTGTATTTTTATATTTTCCAACAAGACCCGTGGACATCACTGACGGTATGGCGCAGGTGATCACGCGCATTCTGCTGGTAACCACGGTGTGCCCGTCAATATCATGTCAAGCAGCTAAGTTTCAGCGATACTAATTGCGTACTCTTTTATAGGTTCGCCTTTTCGAAATTCTTTTGTCTGCCGAGTGCAGAAAGAACATCGCAGAGTGCAAGGATAAGTAGGCTCCTCAGTGTAAAATTCTTTTTTGGGCTTCACAGGCCCTGTCGGTCTACTAGGGCTTGAAAGAAGGCGTTTAGCTGCATTAGAACAAGCGTTTGTTCCTTTGCGTAACGACGCTCCCAGTATTTGCGAGCCAAACTTCCTGTCATATTCTGAGGCGACTAGTGATTCCATTTCCGCGTGGCTTAGATTGCCAGACAGATAAACTTGCAGAGCTAAGCTTACCGGCAGATCGCGCTAACTGAATAATTCTGTGTAGCTTTGCTTAAAGCGATTGAGTTAATCTCACCTTCCGCACTTTCGGTGTTAACAGCTAATGTACTGCCTCTGTACCAGCATCGCCTCAATCATGTGTTTTGAAATCATCGGTCATATATAAAGACACGCGCAGGAGAAAGGAAAACAGCATGCTGACACGCTTTGAAAAGGCCGGGAGGCTGGGACAGTGACCCTGGTATATGTGCCGGGGTTTTGTGGTTGTTGTAGTAGATGTGGTGGTAGTAGTTGTGGATGTAGTAATTGTAGGGGGTGCGGTACCTAAAGCAGTCGTTTCTGTAGTGCTCTCATCTGGTGTACCAGGTCTGGTAATTCTGGTGAAGTTCGCTCCCTTTACGGCTTCTCTTTTTCCTGCAGAGTCAAGAAAAATTTCATTCCAGTATTACAATCAAAACAAACAGGCCATCACAAAGTCATCACATCTACTTCAACATAGTGACGCTGGTCTCCGAGAGTTGCTTGAAATATCAAGGTAATTTTTTTCTTGAACTCCGCACGTACAGGGATGCTTGCTTTCTCTATATTGTACGTCGCTTCGTTCATCTGTCCAGCAATTTCAGATATTATCCGCCCACACAGCGCTGATAGTGCATGCGTGGTACTGTTATTTCTTTGTCCCACTACACTGCTGAATACAACGGCTTTGCAGTGTTAAAGCGGTCCATAAATTGTGGGCACAAAAAAGCTGGCTTATTCCTAAAGACAGAGACTGACAAAGCGCAACAGAACTAGGACGAGTAGAAGAAACATGAAACACAGGACAGGCGCTTCCTGTGTTTCGTGTTTCTTCTACTCGTCCTAGTTCCGTTGCGCTTTGTCAGCCTGTGTCGTAGCAGCATGAACCAACTAGCCCACACCAAGGTCCTCTTAGAACTTATTCCTAAAGGTAGTACAAACGCACCTCGGTCTCGTTTCTGCAGGTTCTACAGTCTAATTTTTCGTGGCACATGAATAAAAAGAAAACGGCTCAGCCGGCATCAAAGGCATTCCTGTAACGTTTCAAAATCTTTAGAACGTTCCCATTTAGCATTGTATCGTGACAGACTAAAGAGCCACCACTAATGTTCTTAACCCGATTCCGGCTGTTGGCGCCTTCTCTTCACCTATAGCTATTTATTTATTTTCCCTCAAAAGTCCACAAGGTATAATACATGGCGGGTGTGCTAAAAAGAAAGGGTATTATCATGATAACAGACCATCTTAAAAGGGTGATTTCTGAGAAGTCGGAAGAAAGATCATTCCAGTCGCTAGCTGTTCTGAGGAAAAAAGACAAAGAATGTGTTTCTGTGCATGTTTTATCGAGATACACACCATTTGGGTGACTATTACGAAATATCCAATGAGCGCTGGAGAGAGCTTCGCGAATGGAAGCATGACAAAAAATGATACAAAGAAAGACAGACTATTTTGCGACGACAGGTGAGTGAAAGAGAAGGAGCTGAGATTTCAATACCGCAACGCTAGTTTAAACGAAATAGTAGGAGTATGTAAATTGGGGAGCGCGTTCTTGACTGGTTCGAGCATGGTGATTAAGTTAGCACAGTAGAGATCATAAGCGGCTAATGCGAACTCATGTTTTGAGCATATAAATGTTAGGAAAGCAAGAAGATTTGTGGAATGGGGGTCTATCGAAAGGTTACGGCATAATAACCTAAACTTGTTAGCGGAAGTATTGGCATGATAAATAAGCTACACCCATGCTAATTCTTTATATATAAAGTATCTTTGTTAAAGTACTCGCTGGAGCGAACTGAGGTAGGCTTAAGAGTGATATTGGTAATTATGTAGGTAGTACCCTGGTTGTCGCGCCTGCGACAGAAAGAAAGAAGAGATATTTTAGCACTTCTTATAAACATGTGATCCAAGGTCTACTCCACTCTCATACACCTGCAAGATATTTTTTAATGATGGTTATATCAGGTGGATTATTAATTTGGTGGTAGATAAGTCATCAGCAAATAGTCTAGCATTAGATATACTATCTCCGGGTGAAACATTTGTGTAGATAAAAATAAAGCAGTGCCCGAGAAGGTACCTTGTGGGTACGGTCTTACAGGAACTTTCGAACGCTTCTCATCAAAAAACTACGCGTTGGAAGATTTGTCTGTTCGACCGTTAGCCGCTGCGCTGTCAGAATTGAATACTACATTTTTCTTTCTTCAATGGATGCTGAACGAGTATTTTGCATCTGTAGCTTTTGATGCAAATGAAAGTACAGGCGCTAAAAATGAGGAATACGGCACGCTCATACCGAAAAATTTTGAACAAATCCGTTTTTGAGAGGCATACCGTTTATGAACGCAGTTTTATCATATACAGGTGGACGAATTCCCTATAACAATGTTTATATCCCCCGCTCACCAACGGGAGTCCTGTATTTTTTCTTCTAACTTTTTCCTATCGCAAAAAGCATTCCCCATTGGTTTTCTTCGGCAGTCTTAACTGTTCGATGCGATTTGTGGAAAAACTGTAAAAAAAATATTTGTAAAAAAAAACGGTTTCATAACACTGTCTTAAAATTTCCCAATTTTAAAAATTGTTGTCCGATAATGCTAGGCATGTTGTCGGAGAAAAAACTGGATAAATGTTTTTTTCGCGATTTTGGGCCATACGGCCGCAACTGGCCACCCCCTATAGAATATGTAGATGTGACGTCATGACACCGCGATATTACCGAGTGATTGAAACCACTATACGGCCGCGGTAGTTGAGGAAGAGCTTTCTGTGGCAAGCTTTCTCTAACTCAGCTTTTCCTCAGTGCATTTTTGTAATAAACCTTTCAGTGCTGTTGAAAGAAATGACTGGTTATTGCTGCGTGCATTACCCTGCGAACGACATAGTTGCTCGAGGCATATTTCTGCGTACGTTTCTGAGAGAGAAGCTCTGAAAAGTGTGAAATCGTGCTTTAGAGCCATTATGGCTAAACTGGACGCTAGTGAGTGCTCTGTTGTTTCACAGCTCTCTTCGCGTGCATTTGGCCACTAAAGTAGCTGTGTTGAGAATACCTGGCATCAGGCACTGAAGTCTGCGCGGAAAGCCTTACGCTGTTCTATTAGTCTTCTCAAGAAAACAGGAAGCAGAGAGGGCCAGCTCGGTATTTCAGGTGAGGACGATGCTTTCATCCTTTCTTAGTTTCTTAAAGAATAGCAGAGCGCTTGGGTGACTTTGACACATATGATCGTAAATAAATGGAGATTTATTTCTGTGAGTTTCAATTGATGGGAATTAGAACCTTGTCCTCAATAGCATTGAAAAGTTTTCTAACGATGGAGAATTTAAATGGCGCCTGGGACGAGGTTTTTTCGTTTACACAGGACCGGGACGAAGTTCCATTTTTCAAGAATTTCATCTCAGAGGAGCTCAGCACCAGGCGAGGAGAACGCTTATACTCATTTTATCACTGGCGGTGCCCGGCGGCGCTAATCCTCAAACCGGTTGAATACAGCTGCGGTACACATTATTTCTCTTGATCCAAGTCTTGTTATAAATGTCACATGTAGGAGTGCTAAGATGAAACAAAAAGAGCAAAGCCTAAAAGCACAATCCTTAGTTTACTACAATGCGTAAGTCAACGCATCCTTGAGTTCTTTTCCTTGCATTCTGTTCGCTTACTCCTGTGCAGCGCTTAGTTCTCCCCTGTAGAGAGCAGTGTACGATTGCTGATTCACGCTGTTCACATTTGAACGAGTTTGCGTTTATACGCATTACGTACTTTATCTAGCGCTCACAGAACATGCAAAATGAAAGCATCTGATGAAAAAGGCCTAATTTACAACTACATGTCGCTATGATAGAAAATTCAACGTAAAGCAAGAAATCAACTGAAACAGCACTACTGGACCTTTAAACATTGAATTCAATATTTCGAAAACCAACATTGTACCGAGGGATGTACTTAATGAGGGAAAAAGAGATGTACTGAATCAGTGCACTTACCAGTACATTATTAGAGAGTTACTTATGTGCCCAGAGGCAGTACACAAGGATATATGATGTAAAAACTGACCGTGTTACGACATTTGTGCTCACAAAGGTTCAATTTTGGGAATTTTTTCGTTTCCTTTATATGTCAATGGCATTCAGTATGATACATGTGCTAACCTTCAACCTTTTGAACTGCAATCAAATGCCTGGCTTCAAGAGTTAATGATATGGCTCTCTCTTATTCAAATAGAATATCTCCAAGAAGAAATTTGTTTTTCCACCAAAAATTAAAGATATACTATCACATAAGACTGCAAATTAACACAAAAATAGAGGAAATGGATAGGTGCCGTTCTCTTTGTTCGTAATAAACAGCGTGCGCTTACAGGACGTACACAGGAAACTTGAAGACAGAGGAAAGAAGCGCATCTTTCCTCTGTCTCCATGTTTCCTGTGTACGTACTGTTAGCGCACGCTGTTTAATAGAGATGTACCAACTAACCCGTCAGAAAGTTCTTTGTTCGTATCTCAACAGTGGTTTAGGTTGACAAAGCAAGTGAATAATAATAATAATAATAATAATAATAATAATAATAATAATAATAATAATAATAATAATAATAATAATAATAATAATAATAATAATAATAATAATAATAATAATAATCATCATCATCAGCAGGACTACACCCACTGCAGGGCAAAGGCGTCTCTCATGTCTCTCCAATTAAGCTTTTTTTTGCCATTTGCGCCCACCGTATGCCTGCAAACTTCTTAATATCATCCACCCACCTAACCTTTTTCCGCCCCCTGCTATGCTTGCCATCTCTTGGAATCCACTCCGTTACACTTAAGGATTAGCGGGTATCTTGCTTTCGCATTACGTGTTCAGCTTAAGCCCATTTCTTCCTCTTGTTTCCGACTAGGATGTAATTAACACGCTTTTGTTCCCTCACCCACTCTGCCCGCTTCCGGTTTTTTAACGTTACACCTATCAATTTTCTTTCCATGGCTCCCTGCGTTGTCCTCAACTTAAGTTGAACCCTTTTCGTTAACCTCCCCGTTTCTGCCCCGCAGGTGAATGCCGTTAATATACAGCTGTTGTATACTTTCCTCTTCAAGGATGTTGATAAGCTGCCATTAATCAACTCTGAGAACCTGTCATATGCGCTCCACCTCATTCTTATTCTTCTAGTTATTTCCATCTCAAGATCCGGTTTAGCGGTCACTTCCTGCCCTAGTAGAGGTATTGTCTTACCACTTTCAGCACCTTGCTACCAATTCTGAACTGCTGTTCCCTTGCTAGACTGCTGTACATTATTTGGTTTTTTGCATGCTAATTTCTAGGCCCACCTTTCTTCTATGCCTAACTCACTCATTTATCATGCTTTGCAAATAATCTCTTGATTGACTCAGCAAGGCAAAGTCATCAGCGAATCGCAGGTTATCAGGTATTCTCCATAACCGTTATCCCGGACTGTTCCTAACTCAGGCTTCGTAATACCTGATGTAAACAGGCGCTGAATAGCATTGGCGAGATCGCGTCTCCTTGCCTGACGTCCTTTCTTATTGGAATTTTCTGGCTGACCTTATGAAGGATTATGGTAGCTGTGCAGACGCTATATATATATATATATATATATATATATATATATATATATATATATATATATATATATATATATATATATATATATACATATATATATATACATATATATATATATATATATATATATATTGTCACGTGCTGCGCATGGGCTCTGAGGAATAAAGAAGACGTGCGGCGGCTGGAAGTAGAAGAGAAAGTCAAGTATCCTGCCGCCGGCGCACCAGGCTCCTCTCGACCTGCCTTGTAAATATTATTTGTAAATAGAACCTGTAACAGTGTGGTGGAGGTGCTGGGTCGATCACCACGGACCCCTCTCGCAACCGCTGCAGCCGAAGAATCGCCGGATTGCCACCGTTGCCCGTGCAAATGCCCGAGGAAGCCAACGCACGTCCGACCGGCGCCGCAACGCCCGCTTGGCAGCACTACCGTGAGCCGCGGACGTTTTCCGGGAAGGCTGGCGAAGACGTGGATGATTGGCTCACCAATTACAAGCGGGTGAGCAATTACAACGGCTGGGATGCCACTCTTCAGCTGGCCAATGTCGTCTTCTTTCCCGATGGCACCGCGCTAACTTGGTTCGAAAACCATGAGGCATCAATAACAAGTTGGGACCGCTTCATGGAAGAGCTCCGCAGCTGCTTCGGGGATACTGTTGCCAAACGAAAATGCGCTGAGCAGTCTTTGCTTCAGAGAGCGCAAGTGCCTGGAGAGACCTGCACGACTTACATAGAAGAGGTCTTGAAGCTGTGCAAAGTCGTTAATCCCAGTATGTCCGACGAAGATCGCGTTGGTCATCTCCTCAAGGGCATCGCAGAGGACGTCTACAGCTTTCTTATTAGTAAAGAAAATTTAGACTCGCCCACGGATATCATCAAGCACTGCCGCACCTTTGAAGCTCTAAAACTGCGTCGAATTACTCCCAAGTTCGGTCGCCTGCCTAACGTCACCACCGTCGCCGGCGTGGATTTCCACGAGCCTGTGAATGCGGCGACTCTCCCTGACGTCATTCGTCAAATCGTGCGTGACGAACTCTCCCGGCATCAAGATCTTGCGCGCCGCAGTGAGGTCCCGTATGGGAGCTGTTCTCTGCAGGCGGCTCCCGCCTACCGCTCCTCCCCTTGGAGTTTGTCTGCCCAGGCCCCTACCAGTGCTACTCGCATTGATTACAGCGACGCTCCCCGGATCACCCGCCCCGGCCCCAGGGCGCCAGCTCATCCGCAACGCCACCTGCGGCAGCCGGAGTACGATGGTCGTTTCGACACTGGCTACGAGGAGTGTTATCCCGAGTGCCCCCCCGACCCACCACTTTGTTACCGTTGTGGTATGATCGGTCACATCTCTAGATTCTGCCGTCGCCGGGGCCAGTTTTCCCGCTCCCAGCCCCAATGGTCGAACCCTCGCCTGAGTTTCAATGCGCCTGTTCATGACCGTGTCTTCACATCGTCTCAGCGCCCATCCAGTTACGCGCCACCACGGAACGACTCCCCTGCCTCTGACCGAAGTCTGACTCCACCTCCGCACCGCTCTCGCCGCTCGCCTTCCCCCCAACGTCGTTCCCCACCGTCCCCGGGAAACTAGCGTGTGCGGCCGATGGGGGTGCGGTCGCCGGGTCATCGATAGTGCCAATTCTTCTGCCCATTATTATGTTAAGGAACCGCCTTGAAGTTTTAGTGGACGGTATTTGCGTCATGGCCTTAGTGGACACTGGTGCCACGGTGTCAGTGATGAGTTCAACTTTCAAGAACCGTCTGGGTCGTAAAATAATGTTCGCTTGGGATCGTGCTGTTATATTCCGGGGTGTAGGGGGAGAATCATTGGTTCCGATTGGTATTTGTTTTGTGAATGTAGTGATCGCTGGCCACATGTTCCGAACTGAATTCCCGGTGCTCCCTCGTTCTACGCATGACATCATCCTCGGTATTGACTTTTTGCACCAGTGCGGCGCTACTCTCGACTTCCGCAGTGGTGGCATATCGTTAAGTCCTGGCCTTCGGTCAGCTCTCATAGAAGACTCGCCAGTGGTTGCCCAAGTGTTTTCTGTCTCTGAAGATACCGTCGTTCCAGCAATGTCTGCCATATTCGTTCCCGTTGTGTCCTCGAGCACGATTTCTGATGCCTTCGATGCTGTGGTGGAACCTTGTTCCCTTAACTGTGCAAAGAAAAGTGTGCTAGTACCCCGCAGCGTCGTCCATGTGACCAAGGGCCATGCCACTCTTTGGACTGTCAATCATTCCAACGAACCTGCAGTATTGCCATGTGGTTTAAAACTTGCTGGCTTTGAAGAACGTTTTTCTGTACCAGTTGCCGCGATCACTGACAACGTGTCTCGTCCAACTAGACGCCGCGATCTGAGCGACTCTCAATTCCTAGCCATGGTCAACAAATCCCTACCCACTAGCGACCGCCAGGTACTAGTGGCCGTTCTTATGAAGCATGCGGACGTGTTTGACTTTGGTCGCGACCAACCACCGCCGATTCCAGCTTCCCGTACCCATCACATGATCAATACTGGTTCTGCACAGCCGATTCGCCAGAAGCCATACCGCGTCTCGCCTTCCGAACGTCAGATAATCGATGAACAAGTCCGTGACATGTTGCACCGCGGCATCATTCAGGAATCTTCAAGCCCGTGGGCTGCTCCAGTGATCCTTGTCAAAAAGAAAGATGGCACTTGGCGATTTTTTGTAGACTACCGCCGGCTTAACACTGTCACAAAGAAGGATGTTTACCCGCTCCCGCGCGTTGATGATGCCATTGACTGCCTCCACTCAGCCTCCTACTTTTCCTCGGTGGATCTACGGTCCGGGTACTGGCAGATCCCGATGCACCCGCAAGACAAAGAGAAGACAGCATTCGTGACACCTGACTGGTTGTATGAATTTAATGTTATGCCTTTCGGCCTTTGCAACGCTCCTGCCACTTTTGAACGATTTATGGATACGCTTTTACGTGGCCTGAAGTGGCAAGTTTGCATATGTTATCTGGACGATGTTGTTATTTTTGGTAGGACCTTCGCCGAACATAACAGCCGCTTAGCCATTGTCCTAGACTGCATAGAGAGAGCGGGCCTCGTGCTGAACTCGAAGAAGTGTCGCTTCGGTGAACGCCAAATTACTGTGCTTGGTCATCTCGTTGACAAGGATGGCCTCAGACCCGACCCGCAGAAGGTTGAAGCTGTAAGCAGTGTCAAAGAACCCAAATCAGTGAAAGAGCTCAGGAGTTTCCTAGGACTTTGCTCATATTTTCGGCGTTTCGTTCCCAAGTTTTCTGATTTAGCCTACCCGCTTACAAGTCTCCTGCAGAAAGACACCCCTTTCCACTGGACTCCCGAATGCGACTCCGCGTTTCGGCAGCTCAAGTTTCTCCTCACCTCGCGGCCAATATTGCGTCATTTCTGCCCGACAGCACCGACTGAACTCCACACTGACGCCAGCGGCATCGGCGTGGGTGCTGTGCTTATCCAACGCCATGAGGGCAATCAACACGTTGTCGCTTATGCAAGTCGCACCCTCAGCAAGTCGGAAGGCAATTACACTGTAACAGCGCAAGAGTGTCTCGCCGTTGTTTTCGGCGTACAACGGTTTCGTTCGTACCTTTATGGACGTGCTTTTACAGTCGTCACAGACCATCACTCTCTGTGCTGGCTGGTCAATCTACGCGACCCCTGCGGTCGGTTGGCCCGCTGGGCGGTACGCCTCCAAGAGTTTAACTTCAAAGTGTCTTACAAAGTGGCCGCCAACACGCCGACGCAGATTGCCTCTCGCGGCTGCCGCTCACGGTTACTACTTCCGATGATGAAAACTTCGATGACTATCTCCCTGCCGTTTCCCAAGAGTTTCCAGATCTTGGCACTTTCCAGATGGAACAACGCAAGGATCAGCACTTGGCACCGCTTTTTGCTGAAGCCCGTGACCCGACATCCGCAAGCCCTTTCTGCGTTCGCGACGGTTTACTCGACAGAACCAATTACTCGCCTGGAGGTGCGCGCTTTCTCCTCGTTGTTCCGGCTACTCTGTACTCCTCTGTTCTGCAGGCAATGCACGATGACGTCACGGCTGGGCACTTGGGGTTTGCCAGGACCCTTAACCGCATCAAAGAACGTTTTTACTGGCCAAAAATGCGTCACATGGTTCAGCGCTACGTGGCCACCTGCGTGCAGTGTCAGCGGTTCAAGCTTCCCACGACTTCTCCGCCTGGACGCCTGCATCCTTTGCCACCTCCAAGCACGCCATATGAACAAGTTGGACTCGATCTGCTCGGCCCGTTTCCCCGCTCGTCCAACGGTAACCGCTGGATTATAGTGTGCGTTGATCACCACACCCGTTACTGTGAGACCGCCGCCCTACCTTGCGCCACCGCTGCTGAGGTCTCGCTCTTCCTTCTTCGTGCTGTCATCCTCCGGCATGGACCTCCTCGAGTTGTTATCAGTGACCGCGGTCGCCAGGTTACAGCAGACGTTGTGGAAGAGCTTCTGCGTCTTAGTTCATGCCATTTTCGCCACTCGACGCCGTACCACCCCCAGACTAATGGACTGGTTGAACGTACCAATCGGACACTCACGACCATGCTGGCCATGTATGTCGATTCCCGCCATAAGAACTGGGACGACGTGCTTCCCTTCATTACATACGCCTATAACACGTCGAGGCATGAAATAACTGGTTACAGCCCATTCTTCCTTCTTTATGCCCGTCCGCCTCGAAGCTCCCTCGACAGCATCTTACCTTTCTCTCTCGACACCGAGTCTTCTATTGCCAACACTCTATGTCGCGCTGAAGAAGCCCGTCGGATTGCCCGGATACGCACCTTGGCATCACAGCATCGCTCTAAGCAGCGTTATGACCGCCGGCGCAAGGATGTCTCCTACCTGCCCGGTGACGTTGTATGGTTGTGGACGCCCCTACGCAAGCGTGGCTTATCAGAAAAGCTGCTCACCCACTACACAGGCCCGTTCATCGTTGTTGCTCGCCTCAATGACCTCAACTATGTCATCTCTCCCCAATCAACGCAAGGACGCCGCTCAAGGACAACCCAGGTCGTGCATGTCGCACGGCTGAAGCCATTCCACTCTCGGGACACCGATTGATTGACTGGCCCAGAGGGCTTCGTCTGCGAACGGGGAAATGTCACGTGCTGCGCATGGGCTCTGAGGAATAAAGAAGACATGCGGCGGCTGGAAGTAGAAGAGAAAGTCAAGTATCCTGCCGCCGGCGCACCAGGCTCCTCTCGACCTGCCTTGTAAATAATATTTGTAAATAGAGCCTGTAACAATATAATATATATATATATATATATATATATATATATTCCAGCATTTTGACATTGGTCCCGCCGCGGTGCCTCAGTGGTTAGGGCGCTCGACTACTGATCCGGAGTTCCCGGGTTGGAACCCGACCGCGGCGGCTGCGTTTTTATGGAGGAAAAACGCTAAGGCGCCCGTGTGCTGTGCGATGTCAGTGCACGTTAAAGATCCCCAGGTGGTCGAAATTATTCCGGAGCCCTCCACTACGGCACCTCCTTCTTCCTTTCCTCTTTCACTCCCTCCCTTATCCCTTCCCTTACGGCGCGGTTCAGGTGTCCAACGATATATGAGACAGATACTGCGCCATTTCCTTTCCCCAAAAAACCAATTATAATTATATATTAGACAGTTTTACATTCTGATCACGCGATGGATGTATGACTGCTGATGTTTCCACTGTGTCGAACGATTTCTCGTAATCAATGAAGGCTATACATAGGCGTCGGTTATATTCCGCGTATTTGTGTATCACCTGATTGATAGTGCGAATATGTTCTATTGTAGAATATGTTTTATGATCCGCCCCGGTGGCTGATTGGTTATGGCGCTCGGCTGCTGACCCGAAATACGCCGGTTCGGTCCTGGCTGTAGCGGTAGAATTTCGATGGAGGCGAACTTCTGGTGGCCTGGGTACTTTGCGATGTCAGAGCATGTTTAAGAACCTCAGGCGGTGGAAATTCCTGAGTCCTTCTCTACGGCGTCCCTCATAGCCTAAGTCGCTTTGGGGCGTTAAACCCCCATAAACCACACCTTTATGAAACCCTGCCTGGTTATTTGGTTGATTAAAGTCTAAGGTTGCCGGGAGTCTATTAGCAATTACCCTAGTAAATACCTTTTAGGTAACGCACATTAAGCTGATTGGTTTGTAATTTATCATGTCTTGGTGTCTTTATACGTGATTAATAGTATAAGATATCTGCTGCCAAAGAAAGATAAAGAACAATTAGTATTTGTTCGGCTTCACTGTCACCTACTGTATTTTAAAGTTATTTCCTTCCATAAAAGATACTGAGCACTTGATATACAAGCAAAACAGGGGGAAAAGTTTATTTCAAAGCTTTTAAATTTTGCAGCTTGCTTAGCTGTGACAAATACAGCTTAGTGAGTTAAATGTTCCATAAGATCGAAGGGGTTTTAATTTGTTTCCTCAATAACTATATTCATAGCACATCAATTACGAGTGGTTTTCGTATTCGCTCCGTGGCCCAGAACAAATATGGAACACAAAATGCAGTTAATAAAAATTCAGCTTTTTGTAATGTGCATCTATCTTTAACAAAACTAGCTGAATAAAGATATATCGTTATTGCCTCAAAGAGAAAAATTAAAGTTGCTCGTTCTATTTTGCATTTTTCTGCTGCAATGAGCATTGTGAGCCTTGTGTCGATTTTATGTATGTTGGGAATTTTTACCGTATGCCTTTATATTTGGTACTGTAGCGAACGCATTTTCAAAAAGATTTTGTTCTCCTGGTGGTTAGTTGTGCACGTGTTTTCTCTGTTTAGGGAATTCGAATATTTCGGTGCGAAGTTGAGATTTTGCAGCTATTTTAAGAATGTCATTAACTTTTTTCTGTCTTTAGTTTTTCTTGAATGCATTAGAAATTTATTTTCTTGAAAGGCGTCTTTCTGTTGTTGTGCATGTGCGCTGACGTTTGCTCATCTGTGTCATGATACGTAACCCGGGGTGTAGGCCTTCTTTAACCTCCCGTCGGGGGCATACTGTAGATATGGACTAATGAACACCTCACTTCGCTTGATTTGAATAACAATTCAGTTGCACAGTTTTCTTCGATATTTCGATGTTTTAATCAGTGTTTCATTAAACATTCTCTTCCGTTTCAGTGCTCTCGACAGGCGTACGTTTAGTGCAAGTTCTTCTGGAGGTCGCTTGCTAGCTGGTGTAAAGAATTAAGTGACATGTGATGCCATGACAATCAAATATATCCTGAGCACCCTCTGAGAGATGACAAGTTTCTCCGCAAACTCTTTCTGTTTCTGCTGGCCGTTATGAAGCCGAAGCACAGCGCTATGTTCGAGCGAAAAGAAATACCTTTATTATCAGGGAATGAAACCACGCTACTTGTGGGTAGGCAACGCAAAAGTATCTGACACTGCTTCGTACCAGCAGCTAAGGTGGCTGCGATGACGAAGAGCACGGCGGCCAGGAACAAAATCCACAGCAGGCACAGCAGGTAAAGTAGGCACCTTCGACCGAAAGACTCTTCTGAGCTGCAGAGGGAATGAATGACAATATGAAAATGGGCATGAATGTATATTTTACGAAAAACGAACAAACTGCGCTAAGTAATAAAAGACAATTCGCGGTGACATCAGATAACGACGCGCCTACAAAAGAAAACTGCCGATCCTTACGAAAATAGCGTGATGTTGTGACGTCCCTAAATCGGTGTCATGCGAACTTATATTTTCCACAGTCGTTCTGAGCTCTTTTCAAGTTTCCACCCATAGAAACAATTTTTTTCTTCCAAAGAAACCGTCCATTATTTATTTATTCTGTGTATGAAAAACGATGCGGTAACGTTGACCACACAGTAAACACATATAGTAAATGGTCATTATTTCATACTCGCAATGATCATACTCCACTATCATGGCCCGTTTCTAACGAACTAGTCGGATACAACTAAAAATAAACAGCAGTTGTTAACACTTGGCCACGATTCGCGGCGTACTGTATCACTCCGCTAGCAAGTCACAAAAGTAAATAAGGTCTTAATGTTTGACTCTATTTAACGAGCCAGGCATCAAAATTCTACAGCTTGTGACTTTTTTCTTCTGATTAGCTTGTTGTTTAGATTACGTGAGAAGTTTTAACAACATACTACATTTTGTCGTGGAGGAATCCTGTGCGCTGGTCCTAAATGTGGGCGGAGCATCACTGCAGACTTAAGTTGTATGCAACTATAGCTAACTAAACTGCCCTCCTTTCATGCAGCTGTCACCTAGCGCTGCGCCCGCTGTGGTGGCTAAATAGTCACGGTGCAAGGATGCGCAATAAAACTCAGTAGACAGCGCTTACAGTTTAGTCGGTGAGAAACGGAAATCAACCCCGTGCGCTATGCCCCATAAATGACACCCAAGTGTAAGAAAGAAAATAGCAGCCTTACAAAGCGGCGTCTCTTTCCGTTAATCATTTGGTCACCTCTCCCCCCCACCTCACCCAATCCCGTGGTCGTGAGTGAGGCAGCGTTGACCTTTTCCTTTCCTTATAAAAGTGTTTTGCATTATCCTGTCCAATGAGGTTACTAACAAGCTGAATCTGTCAGAGGGAACCACAGAAACCTGCTTCTGTGGACATGCTATACAATAGGGTGCGGCCTAAGTGAGCGATGTTGTTAAAGCTATCATGGGCAAATGGCGTATTATTGTCATTATTGCTACTTCTAGGCAAAGGAAAATCTGTTAAAGCTTGTTTCTCATATTGCAACACCATTATGGACCACTTTCGCGGTAGTCGTGTCGCTTTTCCTGCAATCTCCCTTCCCCAGCGCCTATAGCGGGAAGCCCGGCACTCGAAACGGAAAAGCTCCGGCTGACGCGTGCCGTGACGTCACCGCGTGAAGGGTGCCCTGAGGGCTTCTCACGCACGCTACAATAAATGACAGTGTCACCACCATGTGCGTCCTAGCTTCTGCGTCACATAGGGTCAGTTGTGCTGCTGCTTTCGAAGCGTTGAGACGTGCGTTATGTCGAATCTGGTTCCTTCATGCTCACCTTGTAATGGGGAAGACGCCGTGGAAGCAGCCCGCCGTGCATGGCGACCGCAACACCAAAGAATTTGGCGACAGCGCCATTGTGATGAACAAGATCTCTGTGAGCTACTAGCGACAACAAGAAGCTAAATGTCGAGCTTGTCGCATTTGTCAAGAAGTCGTATGGTATCCTGTCAGCTCTTTTCAAGAATTTATAGTCCTCATCATACGCTCTTTGTATTAATCCTGAGACAAAGAGAATGGGAAGCCAGAACCGCATTTCCAGAAAGCGGCTTCTAAGTACAGGAGAGGAATGCTGTATACAGATTAGGCGCATGAAAGATTTTAAAACCGCGAAGAAATTTTCCTGCAATATTATCAACCACTGAAGCTTCATGAAAACTTTGTGTCTTCGACACACCTTTATCTGGTATCAACAAATCAGGACCTATAAATTGTAAACTTTCGCATATTTATTTTCTCTTGGCTGAGACACCAGTCATCATCACCAGAAGCATGACTGCGCTCACTGCAGGTCAAAGGCTTCTCCCATGTGAATTCAATGAACCCTGTTTCTTACCAGCAGCGGCTGCTGTATCCTCGCAAATGCCTTCATCTCATCCGCCCACCTAATTTTCTTCCGCCCCCTGCTGTGTTTGCATTCTCTTGCAATTCACTCTATTACCCTAAAGGACGGCCGGTTATCTTGCCTTCGCAGTGCATGCCCTGCCCAAGACCATTTCGTTCTCTTGATTGAGACTAGAATGTCATCAACAATAACCTGCGTTAATAACAATAACATTAACCCGCGTTAATGTCGTCAGAAGGAGGGGATATAAAGAAACAATGAAAACCACGCCTGCTCATGATGAGCACTCCGCACTGGATGTCCTGAACGCCACGCATGGAATCGGTCGTGTCGGAGGGACTCTCCTACGTGAACACATCCCATAACTATTGCGTATTTTCTACCCTGAGGCATGCGTAACACCACAAAGCCTCGTCAGCCGCGTTAAAGTGCAGTTTAGTTGTTCCAACGTGTTGGCATGAGCATGCGTTGGCATAAGCATTATGGAAGCCACAGGCATTATTCGCACTTTTTCGCTACGACCAACGCGATCACGTCCCTTACGTCGTTTGTTACCAGCAGCGTAAACCAATGCAGGAGGGGGAATGAAAGTAAAGTGACGAAGCGATGAAAAATACGACCCCTAGAAAAAAATCACTGCCGCTGATACCTTAGGCCTCGTCAAGCGCACTGTTCTAAACCTTCCTTTCGAGTGTAGCAAATCATAGTGCGGGGAGAACATTTGCAGAGCTTTGTCCGTTGCTGTTCTTTTTTTCCGCAAAGCATTCTATTGCACCGGAAGGGAAGCAAAATGCTTTTTTTTCGTTCTCAGAGATAAGTTCGACTCTGGGGCAAAAAAAAAGCGTCCACTAAAACTGCTCATCTTAACGAGGGGCTACCTAGACACCGCGACAATCAACTAGCTGTTACGCGCAATTGTAAAGCGATAGTGCTATGGGTCCCTTTCAGCAGATAACCCGACGTAATTGGCGTCGTAGCTGATGTATGCGGAAAATCCAGATTGAAATTTTGAAAGGTGATTTACAATCCGGGCGAGCACGTCTGGGTATGGAGCCCAATACGGTTGCGCGGGCGCTCTGAACAGTTTCTGTGTCCCTACTTCGGCCCCTACGAGGTGCTACGTCAAATCAGCGAGGTGAACTATAAAGTGCTTGCGCAAGGCACTGTCCGCTCTTCTCAACCGCCCAGGTCTGAAGTAGTCCACGTGTCGCCTCATGAAACCGTATTACTCCCATTAGCCCCTGCCGGGGTTCACATTCAGTGCTGACGCCACACGCACCTTTGAACTTCCGTTGCCTGTATACTGTTTCCCGCTTGGCGGTGGCATTGAGGCGATGCCTCCAGAAAGGAGGGGGGCAATGACATCTTCGTGAAGGGGCTGCGATGCCCACGGCAAATGCGTTCTGCCATTTTTGAATATCTCGCCTACTTAAAGTGAGTGCTGTTGTTAGCCGATGACGTGAAATCTAATCCAGCCGCTACTTTTCAAGAAGTGTTCAGTGAAGTGCGCAAGATTGCCACTTATATTAATGTAATCAAAGACAAATACAAGGCTACTAATGAGTCATTAGAAGCAATCCACGCTAAGAATTGCTGGCGTCGAAGAAAAATTTTTTTGTTTAGAAATCAGCATGAACAAATTGCTGCCTCAAATTAACGACCTATAAAACAGGGGTAGGAGATCCAACGTAATTGTGTACGGTATATAAGAATCAAAAGAAGAAACTACAGATGACCTTGAGACTGAAGTAATTGAGAGCAATATAGCTACCACCCTTGGTATAAAAATCTTGGAGGCTGAAAGAATTCATCGCCTAGGCGCAGCAAAGGCCAACAAAACCCGACCTGTCATTCTAAAATTATGTGATTTTTGAGACAAAGCAAAAATCTTCCAGAAATGCCACAAATTGAAGGACTCAGAAATATCAGTAAGCGAAAACTTCTCACCACGAGTTCGTAACATCCGAAAACAGCTGTCACCCAAAAAACAATAAACTTGACAAAGTTTCGTTGGTCTTTAACAAGATTAAAGTTAACGATGTGCATATACCTGGGACGATGATAAGGGAACCAAATTAGGTGTAGGAGAGAAACAATAACACGAAAAAAAACTGACCTACTTCCTAACAATAGCCAACAGAAATGTAAGAAGCGTTGTGAATAAAACAACTGAACTTCAAGCGTTTATAATCGAACATAGCCCTGACGTTAACACCAGAAGAGAATCCTGGCTCTCTTCGAGCATATCAGGTGATGATATTTTTCCGCCTTGTCTTTGCCGTGATGCGTAAGCACCGAGGTACATGTGGCGGTGGAGTGGCAATCTTGATCAAAGATAGCATATACACAGCGGCCATGCCAGGTATCAACGACGTTGAAGCGCTTTGGAGCTAAATCACCATGGGTCAATGCTTCCTGCTCTTAGGCACGAGGTACTGGCCACCTGACGATACCGACGAAACCTTGTGTCTGATGGCAGATTATAACAATAATAGTCATGTTTATTTTCGTCACTTTGTACAGAGTCCTTTTTTTCACAGTCCTTTCTCTAAGTAGAACTGCACTTGCAAAACTGAATGTAAAACGACAATAAAGTATTCATTGTTACACATGTGCACAACGCTGACATGATGAAATAACACCGAAAGACTGAAACAGAAGAGGAAAACAAACATGACAAACAAAATCAACGTGATTCATCCCACAAAAAGGTTGGCGTAGTGTCTACGCGGGATTGAAATGACATCCATGCTCTAGAAGTTCAGATTATATAAAAACGTTGTTCTTACAGGAGATTTTCAGCACCCTTGCATCAATTGGGATACCTTCCACGATGATAACACAGACATACTTAGCGCAAAAGCACTGCTTGATATCTTTTAACTCCGATCTCATTCAAGTAATTCGCGGCGCAACGCCCGATACGAAAACAAGTACTGGTGCTCTTGATCTTACGTTTCTTAGTGACATAGTTCAGTTTACAAATTATTCATGCGAGGTAGTAGATGGCCTTTCAGATCACAAGGCTACGCTATGTGTCCTCCCATTAAGAACACCGAGTTCTGTTCAAAGACGGAAAGCATGGATTTTTGACCACTCCAAAGCGGATGATACCAGCATTCTTGAACATTTGGAACTGTCATACACAATTTGTTTCTAGTTCTCAAGTTCCCACAGGGTCTGTCAACCAGTTATGGTCATCTTTTGTAACTGTCGTGTAATGTTGCTTATCTAAGTATATACCAAAAAAAAAAACCAGGCCAGTGCATCGTAGAAACCCATGGATAACAAGAAGAATTGTGCATCTTAAGCGCAGAATTGCTCGATTAAGAAAGCTGAAACACAGACTACACTTCAGCAGTTACGCTGTGAAAATCCGCAGCCATTCACAGGCACTCAAACAAGCTGCGAAAGCGGCCAAGCAGGAATATATGAACGTCCCATTAAATAATTTTATGCAGTTTTTTTTTAATTGGTGCTGGGGGAAAGGAAATGGCGCAGTATCTGTCTCATATATCGTTGGACACCTGAACCGCGCCGTAAGGGAAGGGATAAAGCAGGGAGTGAAAGAAGAAAGGAAGAAGGAAATGCCGTAGTGGAGGGTTCCGGAATAATTTCGACCACCTGGGGATCGCTCCACATAAATTCTGGAGGTACATGACTTCAAAGACTGGAAAGAGAACGGAGAACTAATCACATCTACTTTCCTTAATAATTACTTTAAATCTGTGTTCGCACTTGATGATGGCACCAGCCATGCGTTAGAACACCAGATTAATGGCAACAACAATACACTCGAGGAAAAAAAATACTGAAGAAAGAACATTTGGCTTACTTCTCAGTATTGGTACGAACAAATCGGCAGGTCCTGACAATACACCGAATGCATTCTTGAAACGTTACGCTGAATGGATTTCCAAATACTTGCTGGTTTTATATAAGAGATCAATGAAAACTGCACAACTATCAGAAATGTTCAATATAGCTAAGGTATTTCCGATACATAAATTAGGAGACCCAGCCATTGTTTCCAACTACCACCCTATTTTTATTACATGTATGGCCTGTAAAACCCTACAACATTTATATTTGAAGCACATTACAACGTTTGTTTCAGACCACAAATTAATTATTCCCAGCCAACATGCCTTCCGGAAAGGTTTGTCTACGAAGAAACAATTACTAGAAACGGTTCATGACTTAGCTATGACAATTGATAAAGGGAGGCAAACAGATATGATATTCCTCAATTTTCCAAAAGCCTTCGTCCGGGTATCTCATTCTAAACTTCACTAAAAGCTAGTTCGCTTTCATGGTAACAGGACAATAGCTAATCGGTAATGCCTATTTAAATGGTCGTCACCAGTTTGTCCACTTTAAAAACAGCGAGTGTTACTTGGCAGAAGTATTATCTGGCGTGCCACAGGGGTCAGGGCTTGCACCAATTTTTCTACTTTTTTATGGTTTGAGCAAGGATATCGACGCAACAGTACGTATGTTTGCGGATGACTGCGTCATCTACAACAAAATCAATAGCCCTGCTGACCAAATAGACCTAAACAACACACTGCAGTATGTATCGAAATAATTTGACAACTGGCAGATGGTCATTAACCTGGAAAAAAACTGTCTGCATGACAGTCACTAGAAAGAAAGAGCCATTAAATTGCAATTATGAAATCGAAATGAAGACTCTCACAAAGGCAGAACATTTCAAGTATCTTGACATTATTATTGCCTCGGACCTACGATGGAACGAGCACTTGACACACCTTACCACAAAGGTGCATTCTGCTCTTTAAATGATAAGATGTTCCCTTCGACTTGCTTCATCGGAAACAAAACTTTTGGCATACCTTTCACTTGTTCGTTCCGTGATAGAATCGAGTATTATTACCTGGCTTCCCTACAATAAACAACATATTGATAGATTAGAAAGTGTCCAGCGAAAAGCTGTCCGATTTATTTTCAACGAATACAGTCGTCATAAATCCTCCACACTGCTTCTACTAAAAGCTAGCCTCTCTACAATCCACACACGAACCACACTGATGCGGCTTAAGTTTCTGTTCCTCCTTTTGAATGATGGCACAAAACATAAGACTAGCTATCTGCTTTATGCTAACACGCCTGTCACAAGAACGAAACATGAAAACATTCATCCGAATACAGATACCATAGTGGTGTATTCAAGTTTTTATTTTTCCCACATGTGATTCGTGAGTGGAATATGTTGGCTCCTGAAATCGTGAACCAGATGTGCCCTGAAACATTTGCATTGGAGCCAACAAACTGTTTTGAAAATTATTAACAACACTGTCACCATGTGCGATTTACATGTACCTTTGAGTAATGTGAAAAGTTCCTTTTCTGCTTTTTTTCTTTTTGTTTTGTACTTTTTCATATGTATGTGAACCTGATCCTGTTACGGCCATAAACTGAGGCCAACAGTAGGTAATAAATAAATATGAATAAATAAATAAGTAAAATAATATCACAATCTGTATACTAATGTAAACGCATGCCCACGTACTAAATTAGCGTGATATTTTTATGCCATAGGCCTTTAAACAATTCAACTTTTCTTGCTTTTTTCGACACGAATGTGTTACTGGTATGAGAATTGATGAGTGGGTCTTCGTGAAAATGCATTTTCCTGGTAAATTTGGGGGTGTTTTATGTATGAAAAAAAATTGACAAGACAGGTACCCCTGCGTAAGTCGATATTCAGCGAGAGTAGTTAATGTATCAACCTCTTGGGATACATTGTGATAGCGAGCGTGAAAATGACCTCATATCCGGTGAGTTTTGAAGTGAAGTTTTCGGCTCTCGGTGCATACTCTCAAAACCGCTGTTCTTGGCGCGCGGCGCTGATCACGACTTTTTCCTCGGTCGGCGCGCTTCATAAATTCGGCGCATATACCGTAATACATTCCTGCATTCTCCACATACTCTTCATCTTTCCATTATATTCACTGTCTGATTGGTTCCAGTGGTAACCACTCTCTGGTAACATATTTCAGCGCTCTCGACGTCGCATACTCCTTCCACGGTAACCGTCGATCAGCCTAGTCCTTTAAGGGTAACTACCCACAGGGTGGTCACCATAGAAACAGCCATCCACTCGCGCCTTAGGCTCTCGTCATTTGTTGCACGTTAATTATCCGCCAGCTAAGCTTACCGCTGTACTCGCCATAAACTCCTCTTTCCAGCGAGACCATCCTCAGATTGGCGATTCCCTTCTCCTTTCAAGGTAACTGTACTCGTTTGGTGGTTCCCCTGGAAACAGACCACCGGCCGCGCCTTCTTATACTATAACCATACCCTCCTCCTTCCCGAGTGACCATTCTCCTGCTTCCAAAGTAAGTACCCTTCGGCTGGTTTCCATGTTACTCTCTCGCCATAATCCTCCTTCTTCCGTAATTATCCTCAGGCTGTGGATTAATCCACTCTCGCCATAACCTCCAGCTCTCACGGTAACAACCCTCCTGGAGGTTTCTGTGGTAATCAGTTATTAAGGCAACGCACCCACCGATTATTCTCATGAGCACAGCGTACCACTACTACTAATAAGATCACAACACGAAACCCAACAACGCGAGCTTGGCAGCTATCGCTCTAAATTTCTTAGCCGATCCTCTGTGGATCGCTTATTTGCGTTGTCATCCAGACGTTCATTATATCCGAGGTTGTACGCTCAGGTTCGCTATATGGCAAATCAACGCACTAAGTTTGTTAAATGTGAGGCCCAGATATATAAGCTCGTTGCATCTGAGGTGGCGTACTTCGGTTGATTAAATACGAGGTTAACGCACTATATAACGCATACTAAAGTTCGTTATATAAGAGGTTTTTTCCTGGCTTTGCCACTGTATACTGACAAACGACGGTCGCAATTTTGTCTGGCATATGCGCTTATATTCATCATCACCGTCAACCTAACTACGCCCACTGCAGAGCAAAGCCCTCTCCCCTGTCTCTCCATTATTACTGTCCTTTGCCAGCTGCGCCCTGCCTTTGCCTGCAGACTTCCTAAACTCATCTGCCCACCTAACCTTCTCTCACCCCCTGCTACGCTTGCCTTCTCTTGGAATCCACTTCGTTACCCTTAAGGAGCAGCGGTAATCTTGCCTCGCATTACGTATCCTGCCCAAGCCCATTTCTTCCCCATGATGTCGTCTAGGATGTCGTTAACGTGCGTTTGTTCCCTCAACCACCCTGACCATTTCTGGTCTCTTACGGTTACACCTACGATATTTCTATCCATAGCTCGCTGCGTTTGCTTAACTTGAGCTGACCCCTTTTTGTTAGCCACCACGCTCTTGCCCCGTAGATGAGTACAGGCAAGATACAGCTGTTGTATACTCTCCAGGGATCGATAAACTGCCATTAATAAACTCCAAGAATCTGCCATACGCTCCACCTCAATCTTTTTCTTCCAGTTATTTCCATCTCATATCCGGATTAGCGGTCACGACCAGCCGTAACTAGACATATTCCTTTGCCACTTCCAGCACCTCCCTACCAATTGTGAACTGCTGTTCCCTTGCTAGCGTGTTGAAGATTACTTTGGTTTTCTGCATGATAATTCTTAGACCAACTGTTCTGCTCTGCCAGTGTAAATAATGGTGGCAAACAGCGCAACGACGCGGACAGAGTGGAAGAGAATACAGGACAAGCGCTGACTCACAACTGAAATTTATTTAAGGAAAGCAGTACATTTTATAGACAAAGTGGCCAACTTAACAGCTAGTACATAAACAAAACCCAAGTTTCTACGTGGCATCGAGGTATGCAACCTCACTGTCATATAATGAAATAGATGGCTTACTGACACATAACCTTGTTTTTTTCTTCATGTGATATGCTTCCATAATCTCACGTGTTAATCGGGACGGGTGTTTGTAGAGGATATCACAGTAAGGCAATGAAGGAAAACAAAATTGGCAGTCTCGAACATGGTCAACTAGATGATTAGATTTGTTAGCTTCCAGATTATTTGCATGCTTTTTCAAACGTGGATTGATGCAACGCCCCGTCTGCCCGATATATATTTGTCCGCATGACATTGGGATTTTGTACACAACCTCTTCTGCGCATGGCACATACATTGTTTCGTGCTTAACCCCACAAGTTGTTTCAGATTCTTTTCGTTGTTCAGCCTTTCTTTCCAAAACAGCACAAACCCTTTTAAGTTTCTTGGGGGCTGAAAAAACCACCCCTACGCCATACCTTTTTGCCACATTTTTAAGATTATGTGACATACGATGTACGTATGGGAGAATGGCAAACTTTTTCCTTTCCTTCTCTTTTCCCGGACTAGGGACCAAAGATGGATT
The DNA here is from genome assembly GCF_052857255.1 of Amblyomma americanum. Taxonomy (NCBI): domain Eukaryota; kingdom Metazoa; phylum Arthropoda; class Arachnida; order Ixodida; family Ixodidae; genus Amblyomma; species Amblyomma americanum. Next base: position 47,387,859 of record NC_135501.1, read on the forward strand.
CCTAAGCTTTTTGGCTACCTTGTTACAGCCCAATAACATAACACCATCCGGGTATCCAGCTTCGTGAAGCTGTTGGTTGCCCTATGGATACAAGATTTTGATAATGAGGACAAAAGAGATGAGACCACAATTCCTGTTTTAACTGTTTTGGAATGATGCGATTTATAATTTAACAGCGGTTTACCCATCCTTGGACGATATTCCCAACAGACGTGCCCCGTCGCAACCTTCAAACTCAGATCTAAAAATTGTAGCTTACTACCGACCGTGACCTCAGTGGTAAACTCTAGACCTAAAGCATTTTCTTTAAATACTTTTAGTACATCAGTCATGCGCCTTTAAAAGTTAGTTTTTTCTGCAAAAATCAAGAAGTCATCGACGTAACGAAAGATGCGTGACGCCATTCCCGACAGATTTTCCTGGATACCACGATCAACAAAGGACAAAAATATATCGCTAATCACTGGTGCCACCCTAGATCCAATGCAAACACCCGCTTTTTGGGTATACAGTTTACTGCCCCATTCAACGAACATTGACTTTAAATAAAAAGACAGCAGCTCAAGAAAGCTAGCCACAGAAATGCCGCACCCTCTAATAAACTGTTCTTCATCATTGTCAATTGTTACACATTTTGAAACCGCGTTCATCAATTCATTGTGAGGGAGGGAATAGAACAGATCGACCACGTCAATACTGAACACAGTACATGAGCCTGGATTTTCATGTCGCAGCGTCGTTGCGCTGTTTGCCACCAATATGTACCACCAACTCGCCCGTTTGGCTATTGTGTAGTCTAAATAAATTGATCATGCTTTGCAATTCATCTCCCGAGTGACCCCGCAAGGCAATGTTATCAGCGAATAAGAGATGATTAAGGTATTCACCATTAACTCTTATCCCCAACTGTTTCCAATTCAGGCCTTGTAATACCTCCTGTAAACAGGCGGTGAATAGCATAGGCGAGATCGTGTCTCCCTGCCTGACGCGCTTCCTTATTAGAATTTTATTGCTGACTTTATGGAGGGCAATGGTTGCTCTGCAGTTGCTATAGACATCTTCCAGTATTTTCATATAAGGCTTTTCTACACCGTGATTCCTCAAGGCCAGCATCACTGCTGATGCTTACATTGAGTCGAATCCTTTCTCGTAATCAATAAAAGCTATATGTAGAAGCTGGCTCTCTTCTGCGCATTTATCTTCCACCTGATTGATAGTGTGAATATGATCTATTGCGCAGTAACTTTTACGAAAGCCTCTCTAATTATTGGGTTGATTGAAGTGTAAGGTTGCCCCGAATATATAAGCGATTAGCTTAGTAAATACGTTGTAGGCAACGGACAGTGAGCTGATTGTCCTGTAAGTTTTCATGTCCTTGGCGTCTCCTTTCTAATGAATTAAGATAATTTTTCCGTTCTTTCAAGCTCCTGGTATGGTTTAGGTCATAAGGCATTTCGTATGCAGGGTGCCTAGGTCTCCTAGCCCAACCTCTCCTCCGTCCTTGAAAAGATCGGCTGTTACCTGATCCTCACCAGCTGCTTTTCCTGTTTGCATTGCTGCTAAGACCTTCATTACTTCCTCTTTCTTTACTGGCGGGATGACGCATTGCTGTGCGCTACTGCCTCACTCATTAACGCTCACTTTGTTCATTGTCGAATATACGTCTTCATAGCAGCTTTGAACTATCTGGTTATCATTGTTGGATGCAGGCGTGTACCCCTGCACCACCTTCAGCTTGTACCTCCTATTGAGCTTAATAACGATAGCTGCGTACTCTCATTAACACTACAACTCGTCTATGTTGCCTGCTGTATCCTGATTGATGAGGAATGCCACACCTGGTTCTCGTCTATCCTCTAGTGCCGGATAGCATAGCATGTGCCCGCGCTTTAATATTGTATACGCATCACCCGTCTTCCTAACTTCACTAAGCCCTATGACATCCCACTTATTGCCCGCTAGTTTCTCGAGCAGCACTGCTAGGCTAACCTAACTGGTTAAGGTTCTACCGTTAAACGTTGCCAGGTTGAGATTCCAATCGCGGCCTGTCCGGAGCCAGTGATTTTTATCAGCCTCGGTTGCGTCACAGGTCTGACCGCCGCAGTGGTCAGCTGCTCCGCTGCCGCTGGGGACTGAGCGCCGAGGGTTAATTAGTTTGTTCATGGAAGGTTGTGGGCAAGTGCTGCACCAGGGTTGCAAAATCCTGTTCTGATGAGGGAGTGCGTTGTCGGTTCTGCTCACCGCTATCAGGTCACACCCCGGGCTTAGATATGCAATTCCATCGACACGCGGACTTTTTTTTTTATTCCCGGTGGAGAATTGCGCGGCCCGCATGTTCGAATCCCGGTCCTCGTGCACGCGAGGTGGATGCTCTAACTCTACGCCAACGCTGCGTACGCTTATAATGCTAACGCGTTAATAAAGTACTGACTGAACCAAACTACCTTTCAGGTACAAACCGAACAAAGTAGCTTAGTTCTTTTCGCCCGGTAGCCACGCCTTTGGTATTTTTCTATTCCCCAAGAAAATATTTTTACGGCTTCTCTGAGCCGGCTCAGCGCGATTCATTCTACATTATACCTTGATTTCTTCAATTGTTATCAACAGACGTTTTTTAAAAGGCCTTAAACAAACGACAGTTCCCTCTCTATAGGCGTTATGTAGGGCATGTCCGACTTATGTCCGACTGCATACACGACGTATGTCTGAGGTATAAGGCATTCAGTTAAAGAAAAATCATTATTTTTTACTCCTCCCGATTTGTATTTTGGTTCTAGGGCACAATATAAACGTTGCAGGCGTTGCAGACGAAAGCAGCTTTCTTGAACACCTCAATCGACATTGTGGTTTTACATATCGAGTGTGGCATTACGCGCTCAAAACAAGCCATTGCAAATAAGAAATGCGCGATGCGCCGGAAGTGGTATAAACTCACAGCATGCCGGCGAACCCCAACAACACGTCTAAAATCTAAATTACAACAGATGCGTAGCTGACTCGAAGCGTCTATAGATATGTTATCCACACGCGGCCAACTGACACGGCGTACTCATGCAACACGCATGCAACAGCGGGCTGCCTCTGAGCTCCTGGTTACATTAATGCGGCGCCGTAAGTAACCGCTAACACTCTTGTTTTACGCTTCACGTAGCAAGCTGCGTCGATGCAATGTGCACTGCTGCGCTGCAGCGCCTAACACTACGTCGACATCGTAACTCACAGCCGAAACAAAGGAGCGTTTCACTGGGGCCGCCGCTCTGTGTTCGGTGCGTTGACCCCGGAGAGATCTGCGACATCTTCCACCTGGTGCGGGCATGTACTCAGAATCCGCACCTTCACCCTTCCCCTACTCCTACCCGAGAGGCGTGGAAGAGTGCCCTCCTCAAATGCTCCACACTGGAGTCCCTGAGGGCGCTGGTAAAGCAGGCGCTAGACGAGGCCCCATCCTACGCTGTCCAGGACTAAGGATACCGACCATGTTGCGGAGTATTCAGAATCCCAAACTCTCCTTTCGTGCATTAAAAAAGGTTTTCTCCACCACCACTACCTCCCTCGAAATGATGGCGATTCGACTCCAGCGGCGCTGAGAGAAAATGCGCGACGCCGAATGAATGCCGATCCGTTTTTGGAATTTTAACGCGTCGCCCAAGGGACAAGCATGGGTCAACTATTTCCGGCGCAATTCGCGCGTTGGATGCGGTATGAGCTGATTTTCCAATTTCGATGCCACGAAAGGTAATGTCAAGTAAATTAAAAAAATAAGTTCGCATGAGAGGTGGACGGCCTTCGATGCCCTCTTATAATCAGGTAGAATAAAATGAAAAATTAAATACTTTGTTAAAAATGTTTAATAACTCATAATAACCTACCTACGAGCACAGGCGTAATATGCACGTAATGTCCACTATTGCGTGCATAGCTCCTGCGCACACCGCATGGCCGTATCGTGATATATTTTTTTAAAATTTGCATAAATTAAGGAAAAAAACGCGGTATATGGGAAACATTTCACAAACAATATAACAGCAACACGTTTCTAACCCGTACTATAGTCAGCAAAGAAAACGTAAACAAGGCATGTTAAACACGAGCAACGAAATGTGGTCTTAGCTAAACGATAGCATAGGTTTAAATCACTTCTAAGGAGCGATGGTGTCACTGCAGAGGTGAACATCAACCTCGCTTGTATTTCTCTCCTAGCTGGAATATGTTGGCGTTTTCAATGAGCTTGTATTACATGCGCCACCATGAATACAGGCTGGGTTGGCAGGTGGCAGAGTGGAGAGTGGAGTTAAAGTAGCCGAACAGCTGATGAGGAAGACCTAAATAATCTCCGATTAGCTGATGTCATTGCTTGCTGAGTCACTCAGGAGGTGAACTGCCAATCATGATCTAAGAGTTAGAAAGTCAAAACAGTACAGTGGGTTCAAAAATTAACATTCAGGAAAACAAAGTAATGCTCAACAGTCTAGCAAGGGAACAGCAGTTCACAAGTGGGAGCGAAGCACTGGAAGTGGTAAAGGAATACGTCTACTCAGGGCAGTTAGTGAAAGCCGATCTGGATCATGAGAGAGGAATAACTAGAGAAAAAGAATGGGGTGGAGCGCACATGGCAGGTTCTCTCAGATCATGAATAGCAGTTTACTAATATCCCTCAAGCGCAAAGCGTAAAACATCTGTATCTTGCCGGTACTCTCCCACAGGCAAAACGTGGAGGCTAACGAAAAGGGTTCAGCTAAATTGAAGGACAACGCAGCGAGCCATGGAAAGAAAAAATGATAGGTGCAACGTTAAGAGACCGGAATTGGGCAGAGTGGGTGAGGGAACTAACGCAGGTTAATGACATAGTCGAAATCAAGAGGAAAAAATTGGCTTATGCAGGGCATGTGAAGCGAAAACAAGATAACCGCTGGTCCGTAAGGGCAACCGAGTGGATTCCAAGAGAAGGCAAGCGTAGCAGGGGACGGTAGAATGTTAGGTGGGATGATGAGGTTTAGTTTGCGGGCATGCGGTGGGCGGAGGCGTCAAATTACAATATTAAGTGGAGAGACATGGGAGAGGCCTTTGCCCCGCGGTAGGTTTAGTCAGGCTGATGATGATGATGAGAGTGGAGAGAGGAAAAGCGCGCTTTCTACATCCAGAAAAGAGCACTGAGAGGCCGGGAAGTGACTGTCACGGGAAGAAGCGCGGAGGGTGCCGACTGCGGACGGAGGAGGTTCTGACACGGGAGGAGGACTGCGCACCCTGAGTATAGTTTCCACGCTAACAATGCGGTGGGTGGCTGCTGTGGAAGATGGGGGGGGGGGGGGGGGCAATCAGCCCATGCTAACCAGCTTTCATACAGCAATGCGTTAAGCCGCCCACTTTAGCTCTTTAAGGAAGGAGTAGTCTGAGTGCGAACACACTGTGATCAGTATTCATAACTAGGGGCCCAGGTAATCTTTGTGTTGGCACTTCAGTTTTCTTGTTCGCAATCAGCGCGTGACGAGATGTGGAGGCCTGAAGTTTGTCGACTTTTCGCAGTGACCTACCTTTCCACCAAGATGTCGTAAGGGGTGCCATACAGGTCGGAGTACACACCAGACTCCGATAAATTATCCGCATTGGACAGCCCGTGGCCACTGTCGGAATTATCCAATGGCCGGGGCATGTCCTCCGTCCCACCAGCTGTGCTTAAGCCCGGGTCGGGGCTGATGTCGTCAGGGATGGTAGCACTTCCCTGCCTCTGCGGAGACTGGAAAAGCCAGGATGGAAGTAACGGTTAGAAGATTCCAGGAATATATTGTCTGCTGGAAAGCACCTCTATTTGTGACAGTTGGTAAGGTCCCACAGAGTGAGCAAATTGGAAGTTTGAGGACTCGGACGGAGGGCCAATGGCCTTTGGTGCAAAAACAAAGGATGAACGCAATTAGCTAGTGACGATCCATCGGAAAATTTCCAGGTATAGAAAATAAGTACGGTGGTGTTAAGAAGAGTTGCTAACAACCAGCTGGCACATTTTCCACCCATTTTCAAAGCACTGTTGGAGCCGACAGCCCGACAGTTGGTCGCTAGAACGTAACCCGTAAAGATCGAGAAGTAGCGGTAATGTCATCGAAGATTTGTCTCAATACTCCCAGGTGGGCAAGCTGGTTGATCAGAATTAACAGATCGCGATACGAGCAATAGAGCGGGCAGATACAGTATGAGCCCAGAGCTGACTACTAACTGGTTTGTTGCAGGAACACACCTATATTTATAAATAACAATGGAACGTTGGGGCATGTAAGAAAAATAAAGATAGGGCAAAACTTAATACACATCGATACAGACCCTAAGAAACAGACAAAGGGGTAGAAACAATGCATCGGAAAGACGGATATGTCGAGTCAAATCGTTTATAAACCTTTGTGAGTGATTTTCTGCGCATTTGCAATGGAATGTGAAAACTGCACACTTCAAAGCGAAAAACAAGTCTATTGTTCAAGAACAGGCGGGAAAGGGAACATTATTCAGGCCTGCTACTTAAACAAATTTAGGCATTCGAGTATATGACTCCTGAAATGCTGCCTGAGCTCCCACTGTTTAGTTCTGACAACGAAGGCAATAAAGTGAGGTGTTCCACCAAATATTTCAAATTCCTGAGGTAATTTTGCAGGTGCTCAGCGCCATCGAACGCGTGGTGGCAGTTACGGAAACAAAAAGAATCTTCCCGAATTTTCCCGGCCTTGACACAAAGACAATTGTTTTTCTTATGATAACATGTAATGGTCTAGCAATGCCCTCGTTAGTTATGCTAAGTTTTGTGATGCAATTATTACACTTGCGATCCTTCCACTTTTTTATAGGTCTATTTTTCTGCTCCCACTTCTTCATGTAGTGTTGCAATGTTTTCTTTTTATTTTTGTCACTTCTGATAGCAGCGAAATGAAAGGTGTCCACCTACAATAGATATTAACGTGGCCTGTGTCTTGTCCGTTTTGTACCCTATTTTTTTCTTTTGGCGCTGCGTTGACACTTGCCTTATTTTATAGGCGCATCCTGTAAACATGGACTTTGTCATTTGTTCTTATTTTTCAAACGTGATTATCCATGCTAAGTACAAGAAACGGAGCAAAAAAAGGACGCAGAACAAGAGAGTACGAAAAAGGGGCACTTCTGGTGAACTTCCGGTTAGCCAGGACATAAGAGCTGCAGGACGAGTAGCATGATACTTTTTGATCCCTGTAGGCATGAAACCAGTGCACAGCTCCTTCTTCGCTAGGTTTTGCCTTTACCAACTCGATCACTTACTATGTGTAACCGGGTGTAACTGAAATGAGCACGAGTACTTACTGTTTTGTCAACGGCATCTGCATATAAAAAAGTGTAAATTCGAATTAACCTCCTAGAAAACACTGCTGAAATTTTAAGTTGGCGCAGCAACGGTAAATCAAAAATGCCTTAGGAAGTGGAGATTTTCCACCTGTGAAAAAAAAACAATTACGTGATCCTGTGGCCGCTACTGATAAAAAGCAAGGTAATAATATTTCCACGAAATTAACTTTGGAACCCATTGCACCATAAAGCTAATTATTTTGCGTTCTACCAAATACAAACTGCTTGATGCTTAGTTGCACTGCTCAGGCTCTGCAGTTTTGACATCGTGAGTCACATTCCCATCGTCCTGATGTGTAGCGAGCAGCTTTCGCTATTAGGGGCTAAGGTCCGACGTGCCTCCAAGAACCGGAGCCGATAGCTGGGTAATTAGCCAGCGGCTGGACATCACATTTGTCAATGAAATTCTCGGAAAATCAAGTGATTCTTAAAAAACGTGGCACTTTGTGCCACAATCGCAGGTCACGCGTTGCGACGCTTCTATCGCCGATGGTGCAATGCACCCCTTATTTCTGAATTGCCTAATTAGAGCTTTCGGCCTGCTATATTTGACGTTCTAGTCCTGTCAAAATCATCTTAAATTGCATAATATATATTATAATGCATACAGATTAAAGCTATTCTTACATTGTTCTAAACCGGATTTTTACTATATTGATAGTTTGTTGCACAAGTGGTTCTATTTTATGCAATGTTATAGAGCGTCAGCTCTTACAGCTCCTGCACCCGCACAGGTCGTGGTACCCTTCTGAATCAAATGGCACAACATATTGGAAGATCATATGTCCCTTGCGCCTCTATATTTCTCCCCTGACGAATCGTCGATGCGATGATATGACCCATTAAACTCCATAGACATTATCACGACCAACTTCCTACGTATATAAGTGACCACCATGACCCGCTCAAAACATGACGCTCAATATGGCATCACAATTCGTAGCCACACCATAATATATTTGTTCTACCTATCAAAAAGCACAAAAATAAACATTCGGCAGGGGCCCTTAAGACAGCTGACGTGCGGAAATATTGAAGCATTACAAACGCTGTCGTGCTTCGACATTTGCCTATTAGCCCAAACGACCCCGTTTCACTTCAGGTGGTGCCCATGTCGAAGCTGTAGACATTCACGGTTCACTGTTGATTGTACGAGAGCACACACCCGGCTGAATGAAATCCAGCGACGAAATGGCGCGCAGGAGGCAGTGCGCTCCACTGTCTGCGGTGTTTCCTAAGGCGCGATATATGACACCAAGCACAGATACGTGCGTGCGTGACACGACTGAGGACGCCGTAGGACGAACGGTTACATCAGTATTTTGATACGAAAATTGCTTTTGAGGAAAGGAAATGGTGCAGTAACTCTCGCATATCGGTGGACACCTCAACCGCGTCTTAAGCATCATGTCGTAAACATGTTCGAATCCATGTCGCAAGCTAGCCTCAAACTTCACAGCCCATGTGAACTATATAGAACTAGAAAGCATGACGCCACCCTGAGCTCTTTACGTAAATGGTTGCGTCACAATTTTGGTGCGAATGTGGTCAGCAAAACAAGCGCCACATTCAGGTCGGCCAGTGCGGGGCATATATAGGCCAAGCATTTGTGTTTGACTCTATGAAATGGCGGCGCTCGGCTTGCTCTGGGCGTCATACGACCGCCTGATGACGTCACCCTACTTTTTTGCCAACGCTGGAATTTCCTGTGCCATCTGCGAGTAAACACACTAACACACTACGCCGGCTTTGCCCGTAATGGGACTAGTAATGTTTTCTTATATAGGTAAGAGTCTGTGCCCCAGAAATGTCTCCCGGCGGCTTCACAACAGCGCGTCTCTTCATTATTTTGAAGTAAGTGCCTTTTACGCCTCTGTCACAGCCTCATGACAAACGTACAGCAATGCCTCCACATTGTTGTCAGTTGGTGGGATTACAACCACCAATCGCGCACAACGTCATGGTGCTTCAACTTTTGAAAATATAGTGCTAGCTCGCATTTTAGCTCATATAGCTTTACCCTAGGTAAGACGCAGTCATCCTCTCTACGTGAAGGACCTCCCTTCTTATGGCTTCACATAATTCTCTAGAAATGTCGTCTGTGTTACCTTCCTTCAGTATTGAGGTATCTACTGTACCGCACTACAATCAGACATCCCTCGGAGACCCGTGAGCGGCAATCTGCGCTGTCTTTAAACCGGTGCTCAAGACGAAATATTAAAAGGTGAAACGGATTCATTCCTCTAAAATATGATAGTGAAACGATGTCACTGCTGATGATCGTGCCCATATACGCCTTGACCTTATTAAAGCGAAAGCATTACACAGCTTATCGGTCAGAATACCCGGCGTTGACCGACCGTCCCCAAGAAACGTACCGAATTCTCTCCGTTATCTGATACGGATGCATTCCTCTAAAATATGATAGTGAAACGATGTCACTGCTGATGATCGTGCCCCTATACGCCTTGATGTTATTAAAGCGAAAGCATTACACAGCTTATCTGTCAGAATACCCGGCGTTGACCGACCGTCCCATAGAAACGCACCGAATTCCCTCCGTTATCTGATGACGTCATCATAAGTGCCTACATCATCAGGAAAGGAAAACAAAAATTTACAGGATTGCACTTAAGTCTGCTTAAGAGTGGAAATGCAAAAGCCTTTGCCTGTTTTCTGCTCCTCTTTCCATTTATTATTTTATTGTTTTGTCTGTTTCTATTTCGATTTTTAAGAAATTTTTATTTTTTTATAATTTCTCGTTTTGTTTTCCCTTCTATTTCCCATTTGTTTTTTTTTGTTTTATTACATATATGTTGCTTAAGAACTGTTGCTTGGTCAACTTATAGAGTCTTGTTTTATTTACCATACAACTTATAAATGACAGTTCGTGCGGATAACTTCTGTGCACAAACATCTGTACACAACTTCGGTCCACGCCAGTCACGAGCCAAGAAATTGCAGGATTGCACTGAAGTTTGCTTATGAGCGGAAACTCGAAAGCATTTACCTGTCCTCTCATTCTCCCATAATGTTTTATTTTTCGCTTTCCTTGCGTTATGTGATTTGTCTATATTTTGTTCTCCGCTTTTGTTGGTTTTTATTTTTGTTTTCTGTTGCTATTATGTTTAATTTTTATTTTATTTGTTTACTAATTTATTAGTAACAATTTATTTTTATTTTTAATTTATTTCATTGCATATATGTTGCCTAATAATTGCTGCTTAGTCAACTTTTATATTTTATTTTATTTACCATACAACTTATGAGTCACAGTTCGAGCAGACAACTTCCGTCCACAAACTTCCGTCTACACCTCTAATGAGCCAAGAAAGGCTTGCGCCTTAAAACTTCTTCCGTCGTCGGTTTCGAACCCACGCCGCGACAATTCAGTATAAGATCGCCATGGTCCCGGAATCGGAAGTAACGGCAATCAAATTGCAAGTAGAACCGGAAAAATGTGTTATCCAACCGGAAGACCGGAAGCTACGCCATCCAACAAGAAGTAACGTCAGCTAAATCACACGTGAGCGGCCTGGCTTAAGCGTAGCTTTTTATGTACGCTTATGTCGTGGGAACTTTCCTAACTGAGCCCTTACTGGAGAGGCATTTCGGACATTAGCACTACTCAATAACTAGTTCTAGGTAGTAAACAAGTATCATAACGAACAGCCCATGAAGGCACACAAATCCTTTTGCATTTGCAGCACGTACGTATGTGCAATTAGTCTTATGTGCGCTCTAAATTTTTGCCGCCATGATGAATTTCATTGCCGATATACGACCACTCCTGCATCGTTTAATGCACTTCTGCACCCTGTATCGTTGTTTCAGAAGAAAATGTGCTTCATGAATGCCAAGGTGAAGGCAAAAGCTTTGTTGTGCAAAACCAAGGTCATCAAAGGAAATGAGTCCAGGATGTCACCTGCAGTCACTTGAAAGCACGCCACAAGCAGTGCCCAGGATATACCTGCGCTTCCGTTACATAGCTGTAGTCTCATATCAAAGCTATAACACGTTTCTTACGACTGAACCTGCAACTATGCGCAGACACTGACATCTGCCACCTGTTTTTTCCACAAGGGTGGCATAGAAAGAAGTCTTGATGACCGCGACCAACTCGTGTGTCCGATAGTGATATATTACATTGTAACACACGCACGTGAATAATTTATTTAACATGCAGAGTGAAAATTAATATTCTCTTTTAGCAGGTGCATAAACTATAGCAAATGTTCGTCCGAGCAAAGTTCGCCCGCTAAGTATTTGAGTGGAACTCTTATAACTTGGCAATCCTATATATGGCACATCGAATTAATGATGTCTCTCAGGATGCATTATAATAGTCAGAAAAAGGAGAAGCAACAGACTAGAGTGAGAGTAAGGCTTGCTATTGCGTACAAAATATATAGCGGTATTGCAACCAGAAATGAATTACTTACTTTCCTCGGTCATCCTGATAGAAGAAACTGTAAAATAAAGAAACATACTAAGCCAGTCGGAAGGGGCAAACACAGTATAATTTCCGCTTTATGGCTCATGATAACACTAAGGTAAAAACAACATACAGTTTCCTAGAATCAAGGAGTGATAAAGCCTAACTCTTTGGCAGGGAGTCTGAAGCAGTGGTCGACGACACAACGAAAGTCTGTAAGAGAGAAATGTTATAATTTAGGTTCAAATTTGTTAGCAACAGGTAGGAGCGGTAAAACCGGATAGTGGCCAAACATTTTGCGGCTGGACATTAAATAGCAAACTCGAAACCGCCAGGAAGTGAGCGCATGCCAACCAGGACCGACACCAGGAAGGCCCGCACTCCTCCTGGGGAGCTTACACTTCAAAGAAGGATGGCCAGTTTCGTAGAAAAACCTTCTAACACTGCGCAGAATCTTATTGCGAATCCTCTCAAGCTGGGGCACATGCACTACAGATCGCGGCGCGCAATGCGAGGATTTCAAAGCTAACAGCTGATGCCCCAGAGCTGGCTCTCTCGACTTGATCGACGGCTCTACATCCGAGTAGTGGGCCAGGCAGGCTGGAGTTGGGCTCTTTAGTCAGACTCGCGTAGATAAGGAAACAGAAACCGCTGGACTCACATATTGCAGAATCTGGCAAGGGCAGCGGGCTCAAGAAAAATCGCAGCAGAGCAGGCGAAAAACAGCCTTCCTTCGCGTGCAAGTCCTCTTCTTCTTCTGGCACACATGCATGCTCCCGTCTTCGTCTTCTTAGTTTTCCGTCCTTCCCCTTCGCCATTTTCTTAACTGCCGCTAGGCGGCTGATGTGTACGGACGCGCTGTACATGGGCTCCACAACTTTCGTCTGATTGCACCCAACAGTCTTAATAAGAGGCCTACGCAACAACTTCAAGCACGTCTGGGCCAAGTTTTACCGCTGGATAACGGTAATTAGCCCTAATTCCAGCCTTGTGAAACTCCTAGGGTTCACGTCGCCGCGCTAAGCCTACACTCTAAGAAAAAAAGGACTAAAAGGGGTAGGGAGGTTAGTCCTTTGGGGGACCAAGTGATTTGCCACAACCATTCGTCCTTTTGGGGATCAACTGCAAGGGGATATACAGTTAGTCTCCGCAGGACTAACTGCTGGGAGACTAATGGTTGCACCTTGCAGATGGTCCTCAAGAGACTAACACTTGATCCTTGATAATGATCCCTGAGGGAGCAAATGTTGCCCTCTAAGGACTAACAGCTGATCCTCAGAAATGATCCCTGGGAGAGCAAATGTTACTCCCTCTAGATTATCTGTTTATCTTCAGAAATGATCCCTGAGGGAGCAAATGTTGCCCTCTAAGGACTAACAGCTGATCCTCAGAAATGATCCCTGGGAGAGCAAATGTTACTGCCTCTGGATTATCTGTTTATCTTCAGAAATGATCCCTGAGGGAGCAAATGTTGCCCTCTAAGGACTAACAGCTGATCCTCAGAAATGATCCCTGGGAGAGCAAATGTTACTCCCTCTGGATTATCTGTTTATCTTCAGAAATGGTCCCTGAGAGGGGAAATGTTCCCGCCCCAGGATTAACTGTTGATCCATTTGAATGATTTTCCAGGGACTAATCATTTTTCCATTGAGACCAAATTTTCATCCACCTGTGGATGACATGTTATCCTTGCCAGACCCATGCAGGCATGCTAGCTGAGGTTGGCTGTGCTTCTCACCACTGCACGAACATGTGTAAGAATGTGAAACTGGACAATTTAATTTCAGCTTGAGAATTTTTATTAGTGACGTCTTCCACACACCGTGTAAAGGCACACCTCAAGGCTCGGTCATCTCGGCCGTCCTCTTCAACGTGGCAATGATTGGACTAGCAAACAAACTAAAGAAGATCGAGGGAATTCAGCACGCGATGTACGCCGATGACATCACGGTCTGGACCACCCGGGGATCCCTAGGCGAAAAACAAGAAAGGCTGCAAGAAGCTGCCCCCTGCGTGGAAAATTACACAAAGGAAAGAGGACTGCGGTGCTCGACAGAGAAATCGGAGTCACCATTAGCCTGCTAAGCAAAGCGGCAGAGCAGGTGGGCCGCATGATCAACCGCGTCTCTCAAAAGAGATACGGCATGAGAGAGGAAGACACCCTCAAGCGCGAGCTCGAGCAGAGCCGTAGAGAGTCGAACGAGCTGAGAAGACAGCTCAATGAGCTCATTAGAGAGAAACATGTAGGAGGTGAGAACAGGGCGCTCACCACGTAGAACACCAACCCCTCCCCCTATGGAGACGCAACAAAGCAACAATGAGGGAAACCTCGACAGCAAAATAGAAAATTTCATGGCTCAAATAATGGAGCAAATGAACCAAATGAAAAACGAAATTCAACAAACTCAACAAAAGTTTGCCCTACAGGAGCAAAGCTTTAAGAATTACGTAAGAAATCAAAACACCCAAAGAGTCAATGACGCTAGAGACAGACTATTTAACGAACGAAGGTTCGGCACAGAAACCCAGAGTACAACCAACTTTAACCAATCATGGCAGAACACAAACAACAGCAATTAGAAATTTGGCAGTGGAACTGCAGGGGGTACAAACGCAAGCAAGGGCTCCTCCAGCAATTTATCCACACCCAAGCAACCCCACCAGACGTAATCATCCTGCAGGAAACTAACAACTCCCCCGCACTAAGCGGCTACACGTCAGGAAAACGGCCGTACGGCAACGCTCATAAGCAACAAAGTAGTAGCCATAGTGCACGACGAAATTAAAGATACCCAGATAGAACACGTAATTACGGAAATAATACCCAAAAAGAAAAGGAAAGCCAACAGCACCTTTATCGTAAACCTATACAGCCCGCCCAGCCAGACCAAAGGGGACTTTATCAGACTCTTTGCGGAGGCGAAAAAGAAGGCGGGACAAAACGCACTGGTAATTGCGGGCGATTTTAATGCTAAAAGCCCAAAATGGGGCTACCCCAAAGAGGACAAAAAAGGGCGCGGCATATGCACGGCGGCAGAAAGCGTGGGCTGTGAACTTCTAACCGACGAAAATCAACCGACCAGACAGGGAAACAGCGCGAGTCCAGACACGTGTCCCGACCTAAGCTTAGTCAGGGGTGCCAAGAACGCAGAGTGGGAGAACCTGCTCGAGAACCTTGGCAGCGATCACTACATTCTAAGAATCAGCCTTACGGCGGAACAAGTCAGGAGGAAGATTGGCACGGCTCGGCTAACAGATTGGGACGCCTTTAGAGCGCACTGCAAGCAGCTCGAAGGAGGAACCATCGAATCGGCGGAGAACTGGAGCCAACAACTAAGACAAATCCAGGACCTCTACACCAAAGAGGTAGTTAGAACAGAACAGACACCCGAGGTGGACAAGCGGCTACTGAGGCTATGGGAGGCAAGACGCGGACTCACCAAGCGGTGGAAGAGACAAGAACTCAATAGAAAACTCAAAAAGAAAATTGCGGACATTACCAGGCAGGCAGAGGAGTACACGAACCAGCTGGCAAGACAGGGATGGCAACAGTTTAGCAACTCGCTGAACGGCACCCTCAGCACGGCTAGGACGTGGCAGATCCTCAAGGCCCTCTTGGATCCGAGCAAAAACAAATCGGAAAGCAGCAAAGCGATACAGCGGCTAACCCATCAATACCAAGGAACAGACGAGCAACTACTGGAGGAAGTCCAGGTCAAATGCTACGGCAAAGACCAAGTCGAAAGTTATAAAGAAGAATACCGTGGAGAAGACAACCCCACGATGGACAGACCCATCACGAGAGAAGAAGTGATGGAAGCGGTCGCGTCGGCAACAAAAAACACAGCGGCAGGAGCAGACAAGATCCGAAACTCCTTAATTCGCAACCTCAACGACGAGGCAATACACCAACTGGCCAAATATCTAAACACGCTATGGCAGGAAGGAAGAGTCCCGGCGGAATGGAAACACGCCGTCGTCGTGATGATCCCGAAACCAGGCAAGAAACTACAGATAGAGAACCTCAGGCCGATATCACTCACATCGTGCCTGGAGAAGCTCTATGAGAAAATAATAACCAGAAGAATCCAAAATCATCTAGAAAAGGAGCAACTGTACCCGGACAGCATGTTTGGGTTCAGAGCCAACCTATCCACGCAAGACGTGCTACTCCAACTCAAGGAAGAAGTGCTCGAAACGATGCCGAAAGCGGGCGAAAACGTGGTCATGGCCATCGACATAAAGGGTGCCTTTGACAACGTGAGCCACGTGGCCATCATGGAGGGCCTGAACAACGCCAACTGCGGAAAGAGAACCCACGACTACGTCAGGGACTTTCTCAGCAACAGAACGGCAACGGTAGGGCTAGGCGAGCTAAGAAGAGACGTCTTCCACACCCCGTGTAAAGGCAAACCTCAAGGCTCGGTCATCTCGCCCGTCCTCTTCAACGTGGCAATGATTGGACTAGCAAACAAACTAAAGAAGATCGAGGGAATTCAGCACGCGATGTACGCCGACGACATCACGGTCTGGACCACCCGGGGATCCCTAGGCGAAAAACAAGAAAGGCTGCAAGTCGACAGAGAAATCGGAGCTCCTCAGAATCGGCAGACATCCCACCCAAGCAACCCTGGAAGTCACCCTCGAGGGTCAACTCATACCCGAAAAGAACATGATAAGAATCTTGGGCATGTGGCTACAAGGCAGCCGCAAATGCAGTCACACCATTAGCCTGCTAAGCAAAGCGGCAGAGCAGGTGGGCCGCATGATCAACCGCGTCTCTCAAAAGAGATACGGCATGAGAGAGGAAGACACCCTCAAGCTAGTAAACAGCCTCATAGTCAGCCGAGTTACGTACTCCCTGCCGTACCACGCAACCACCAAGGCGGAAAGAGAACAAGCCGACATCATCCTGAGGAAGGCTTACAAGACGGCTCTCCACTTACCCAGAAACACGTCAACCGAGAAACTGCTACAATTAGGCATCAGCAACACTTTCGACGAACTCGCGGAAGCGCTGCTGGGAGCACAAAAAGTCAGACTAAGAGGCACTCCTGTGGGACGGGCGCTCCTGAAAAGGCTGGGTCGGAACACTCGCGGACTGACAGACAGATACGCGGAGATGCCGGACCACCTTAGAGAAACCTTTAACGTTAAGGCCATACCGAGAAATATGGGCCCTAACCTTCACGCAAACCGACGCAAGGCTAGGGCGGAGTACGTAGAGAAAACGCTAGCCTCTGAAGAAAACACAGTATACACGGACGCTGCCGTCTACCCGTGCGGGTCAGAACACGCAGCCGCACTGGTAGTCGTAGACAGCAAAGGAAGAATGCTAACGAGCGCCGCAGCAAAAGTCGCGGGCGCAGCGGAGGCCGAGGAAATTGCCGTCGCGCTGGCGGCAGCAGAAGGCTACAGAACCGGTCGCCCACTCAACATACTAACAGATTCGAAAGAAACGTGCAAAAACTATACACAGGGCAGAGTCAGCAAAACGGCCCTTAGGATACTCGGCGGGGTTTTCACTCACTCACTCACTTTCCCAAAACAGTTTGTGCCAAACGCAGAAGTGGAGTTGGCCGTAGGCCACTGTCAACATTGATGAGCCTGCACAGCAAGTCAAATGACCGCTGTGCTTTTTTATCGAAAACTATATTAAATGCCCAGTACAAGGCCATCTGGGTTGCAACTGCCGCCAGCAGGCTTGTCTCCTTGATGCAAATCTTTTCAAGGCAAACAGAAAAATCTGTCGTTGTGAGAATGCCTCCTTTGTGCACTACAGTTGGTATATAGTGCACAGCTGCAGGATCCTGTAAAAAAAACAAACGCACATGCAAGTTTTAGAAAAGAGTGCTTTGCAAATCATTCGAGAAATCTCAAGTTCAGACACCTCCAGCCTTGCATGTAAAGGAAGCATTTGCAAGCTTGTCCCTCCACAATGCTTAATACATATTAAAAGGTGGCTTACTAGAGCTAATTAGCTAAATAGGCCACCTAAGCAAAAATGTTGCATTCAAACCAAGTCAGCTGCTCTGCAGGTCATTTATAAGTCAATTGCTTGGATGCCTGAACAATGACTGGCTGCGATAGTGACGCCACTATGCCTCAGTGCGAGATGGAATCCTTCAATGGTGATAGAGTTTACTGTAGCAGCACACCTGATTCGAGTTCGATAGCAACTGAGAATTTCTAAGCCTCTGGACTACATAGCCTCTGAAAATGTCCATGTAACAAGAATATGAAGGCTAGTATCCAAAGCTATGTTATTATATCAAATACTGTGTATTTGTTTTCTTCAGTCTGACACAGTATATTTGTTTAACTTGTTAAGAAACAAAAGTAATGTCAAATGCATTCTCAAGGAGAAAAAAGAACTGCATGCCCCCAGCATCCCAAAAAACATCGCTGCTCACACATGCGGTTTTAAAAACTTACAAATGGGCGGACGAAAGTCTCCACTCTTTCCTTCACCATGCTTGGCAACAGGCATACTGCTGCCGTGACTGTTGTCTCTGAAAGAGTGGCGAATGAATTTTAAATACAGTGACATGAAACATGGAGACATAAAAAGAGCACCAAAATTAAATGAAAAATAAATTCTGATCTTTATTGCTTGTTACAATATGCTTCAGTCCCAAGGTCCTGCTCCAGCCAACTTTTTACTGCATGCAGACTATATTAGTGCCTTCAAGAGGCATCAACGAAAGTGCGTTGTCATCCCAGAATGGCTGCACTGGAGATAACTAAAATAAAAGGTGCACCACACTAACTACCCAAGCAATGCACTGCTACATTTCAGACTAGAAGGCATAACAAATTAAGCAATAGCCCTGTATATCAAACACATTCTTGAAGTGATAGCTGCCAATTTGGGGTTAACTAGACATAAGCCAAGAACAATAGTTCAGGCAGAATGTAAAGTAGTAGCGGAGCTTGCTGTCAGGCAAGATGGTTCATAGTTTCAAGTAGTAGTAAAGCGCCAGCGCAAGACAAAGAGGCATCACACATTGCCCACTTTATCTGCTTTATGCAATTTGTTTTTCAGGTGAGGAAATATAAAAAAACAACACACATGCAGAATGAACAGCTGTAAACAGTATGCATTCATGCATACAATTTCAAGATCCACAATTTGGCTTTTAAGAGCTCTACAGATACTTCGCTAGTGCATTTCCTTTTTTTTATGCATAAGCTTCCAACAAATTTCTGGTGCTAAATCTTTACCACATGCATCCGTGGCCACAATGCTGTAATAAATTTGCTTCTGTACATGTTAACGACCACAAACGTAGGTGCCTCGTTAGCCTACATGGGCCTTCCCACAGGTCAACAGAATTTCATAAACAACCCTGCTGCAACATGGCACAAACTTTTTGGCCCTTTTTTTCTTCCATAGCACAAAATGTGCAACAAAATTTGGGCGAGCTTTTGAGCAGCAGCAAACACAACTTGTATACCATGTCTGTCAGCTATTTTCTTTTTCATGAGCAACCTTATGTGCATATGGTATTTCGAGTTTAGCTGCATCGTTTTTTCCTCTTTGCATTGCTTCCACAATATGCACCATTTCTTTTTTTTAGAAAACTGCCTCAGCATGAAGTGATAACCGCACAGGGGAACCCAGCTAACAACAACCGTTTCAACAAGCTTGTTAAAACTTAAATGCGTGATTACGTGACCTCAAAAGAGCAGATTCGAGACAAGCTGTCAATAGCTTGCTTGACTATATTAGAGTGTGCCAAAGCACAAGAAAGCAGCTCCTGTGCTTGTAGTGAATATTCCCAGACCTGTAGAAACAAAATTCTCTTATAATAATATTATGGCCCAAAACTACAACAAAATGACCGCTTACCCCCTCCAACCGAGGAAGCTTTTGTGCTGGCCAAGCAAAAGGACCCATATCCCAGAGGCCAGGCACCCCTGGGCTGGCGCCCAAGGACGTCAAGTTCTGGTGATGTGTACACACCTCCCCGCTCGATAGGGGTAGAATCCTCTCTCGAGTGAATCACGCTTAAAGTGCGCAGTTGATGAGGTGAGCGAGAGAGAGCTAGGGCCTGGTTCAGCCATATCTAAGAATTGTTTGCGTGGCTCATAAAAAAAAAGGGCGGGGGGATTTATTATGAGAGCTGATCCCCCTAGTCCCCGTTCTCTTCGGGACTTTATTCTGCTGCAGAATGACACTTGCTCCTCAGTTCTCCAGCCTTCACTAAACAAAGACCCGTCTTTCCCTTTCCTGCTCAGCATAGCCACAGAAGGCAGTCCCTGCAGACCAAATTAGTGATGCTCGCCTAGTGTGGCCTTCACAATGAGTGGAAGCTCATGCAATAAGGGCAGGTAGGAAGCACTATGAGCACTGCTAAGCTGCGTATTGCAATGTAGTGGTCGACACAACAAACTTCAGCACAGGTTTTCTATGAGCAGTAAGCATTTAAATGACTTTGGTAGCATTTCCTAGCTCGGACATTCAAACCATAGTGCAACATTCATAGTACTCTAGGCTATATCACTCTTAATGACATATTCTTTCCAATGCACTTTGCAAGGAACAAAAGCGCGACTGGAAAGCTTACATTGCTCATTGCTACACATGCCTGGGCCTTACCGATGCACTCAAAATAGGGAAAGTATTTATCTGTGGCCGTCACAGAAATGGGTGATGCATGAACTGAGTTCCACTGTGGCCGAAAAAACTGTGGGAATATTCCACTTTCATGTACTATCCTCAGTCTGTCAGTCTACAAGAGTAGAGCCCCTACACAAGTGGATACGATAAGCTATATATATGCCGACAATATACAGTATAATATGTGTACCATATACTGCAGCTTCCGAAGTGCCATCCATGCGGGCATCGAAGTCTTCAAGGAAGCCTTCCAGGTGACGCTTCTTTCTAGCTGCATGCACAATTTTTTCTTTTGTGCGCTGAAGGGCCTCTTCAAGCCGTTCCAACACTGGCACGCTTGTGATCAGCTCAAACTCCAGCTGGGCCTACAAATGGAGAATACGAGCATAAAATAACAGTAATGAAGAACTGTAGCACATCGGTTGCTTTAGGACAGAATAAAACATGGAAGCACAGGTATAACACCCAGTTTGCCATGTTACGAAGTTCACGAAAAGAAATTTGCAGGCTGCTTACATAGCTCCCAAGCAAAGAAAGAATTCGGCAGAGACCACTTATGTGCATGAGTGCGAAAGCATTACCATACAATCGTAAAGCAAAGCATACATATTCAGCCATTCCCTGCTTTAGTCTCACAGATCTTATTGAGTTCTCTAGCCACTCATGGCTGCGCACTGCAGCAGATAAAGGGACACCGAGGAGAAATTGAACTTGGCTTGTATCGATAGAATACCAGCTCCTGATTATAAAAACGCCGCTCTTACTGAAAACAAAGCACTTGTAAGGTAGAAAATAGCAACAACAAAATACAGGTATCGCCGCCACAGGTCAATCTCGCAAGCGCAAGCGTGGTGACGTCATAGGACAAGAGACGCCACCTTGGAGGAATTTTCGTTCGTACATGGAGCCGCGAATCTCTGAGGCTGACAAAGGCAGGTTGCGCGGTTCAATATCGAAGTAAGTTTTGTTTTAAAACCGATAGTGGACTTTTATCACCCAAGGAAGGCAGACAAATGACAACATGAATGTTGGAAGCAAAGAAAACCGATGCATGGTGGCGCCACAGGCGGCCAGGAGAGTTTCGATTTATGGCGCTTCGCGCGTCTATGAGCTTTGCGTGCCCCGTGGTTTTGTTTTTGACGCGCCTCGATTTACAAGCGCCGAACAGCAGAGGAACTCCAAGTGCCACTTCAAGTGCTAGTTAACCTTCGAAGGAGCCTGTGAACGCTTGTCAGATGATCGCCACGGTCGATGAAAAAATATGATGGCACGATGGTCGGTGATCGTACAAGGCAGCACTTGTGTCTTCGCACACACACCCGACGAAACGTTCCTAGCTGTGCCAGTCAACATCGAACTACTTAATGGAAATCGTTTGTTAGGGACGGGAGACAAGGTACAAGGCAGTTCAGAAAAATTGCTGATGGCCTAGCTTTGTTAGGCCAGGATATACGTAGCGAAAGTGCGGATATTTCTGCATTGTAAGAGTGCATTCACTAGATGCGCCTTTATTGATGGTAGTACCTTGAGCCATTGTGGTAGCGTCTCCGCCTCAAACGCCAAATGCCCTGGTTCGATTCCCATCTTCGGCACAGGATTTTTTTTTATTCAGTGCGTGGGTGGGGGGTTCAGTGGCTCCCATAGATGCCGCCACCGAATACATTGGTTAGCAGCTAAGCGCAGGCTCTGCTAAGGCGCGTTTATGCTCCGGCGTAATGCGCGCGCGTGCTGCAAGGCGACGTCACATCGACCAAAGCGAGACCCTCTATACTCCAACTGCGCTTGACCGCCGACGCGTTCGGCGGCTTCGGCGCACTCTTACCGCACTGGCGGGGAGACTTGGAGCATGTTTCTATTTCGCGCCGAGTGCACCAGCCGCCGCCGGCCCGACCAGACTAGACTTGTTCAACTCCGCGGCGAGGTGCGCGTTGTGACGTAATTCAATAGCTTCGGTAGTTGGGTGGAGCTGTTCTTTTCGAGCTCTCAGCTAATTTAATCCATTCACAGTACACATATGAAAGTACATGCAAGTGGGCGAGAGAGACCGATCCAGTGGACCCGTTGGATCTAGCGGAAGCCGTTGAAGCGTCGTGCGCTGGCTTTAGTTTCAAGCCGCCAACTTTAAATGCAATAGCCCTTGAGCACCCATCCATTTTTTGTGGAAAAAAAATGAATAAATAACCTGGCCCCTGCAACCGCGGGAGACCTCGACGCCACCTGCTGCACCGTGCAATCGCGCCATTCAAGGAATTGCAATCCGTTGGCCCCAAAGCCCTGGCCAGCCTCCGATGGGCGCAACGCGCCGACCTTGTCCTGGCCCCTCGAGACTCCCCGCACTGGGGTTACGATATTTATTATTTAGTTTGCAACGGTTGCTCACTGAGGAAGGGGGAAACGACCCTCCGGCGCCTAACCTAACCGTGCTCGCTCAAAAGCATCGCACACTCTGTAGGGGCTGAGGTCGCTGAAATGCAGGCCGGAGTTTTTGCGAGAACTACGTCGTTGGGTTCGGGAACGGGATTCATCGCAACGCTGACAAGACGCCAGTGCAAACGTAAACGAATTGACAGTAGCGACTCCCGATAGATACCTTCAACGTGCGGCGACAGTAGCTTTCATTTCGGCGGCTGCTAGACCGCACTGCTAGCAGCCAGAAATCACGGAGTCTCCGTTTACGTCACGTTTCACGTCTCTACGTCATGTGACGTCATAAGAGTTCTCCTTGACGTAATAAGAGTTCTCGAGTTTGAATCAGAGCAGCGGGATAAACTTTTTCAACTTCGAATCGAAATTTCTTTGAAATAAATGCATCTTTCGCTCCCGGACAAGTGGAAACAAAGCCATGAAATGCCGAACTATCAGATTTTGCTAAAAAAAAAATTTATAGGGCTCGTCTCAGTGTTCCTTTAAGAGATGCACCACTGCCCCCGGCAGGCAGGTGGCACCTCTCATTGGCTGTAGAGCTCCATTACAAATGCATCATACAAATATTGTCACTGTGCTTCATTTTCTGTGGGGACTTTAACGAGAGAAGCTACTAAAATAAATCTTTTTAACTAATCTACCTAGAACAATGAAACTGCACTTATACTGTTTTTTTCTACCTTTTTCAGAACAATAATTAGTTTCCTTGTAGAAGGATTACTTTTAGCTCAGTGTTACTAACAAGATTAAAACAAAGGTCCTTTTGTGCACGATTTCACATTGAAAATTTTCACTGGGTACGAAGAGCAACAGCTAATTTTGCGGCTTAATAATTGTAGAATGCCGGAAACTAGCTCAAATTTGGTCATGAAAGTTTTTCTAGTATGGGAAAAATAAATTGTGATGATGTTACCCTTTTGTTTTTCAGAATCATTACTTAGTGTAGTTTGAAGCCTCTCTAAACTTGTAGCAGAGATATTGAAATTCTGAATAGATATTTGCAAGTTACACATACACATTCTACAGAACACATCTGCGACGTTTCACAGTGATATGGAATGGAGACTTACAGAAGATCCTGGGTGCAAATTTTCGAAGTCCGCCCAGAATTTTTGGTACTTGCACTTTTCGTATCGCACTGAAACTTGGCAAATGTGTCCTTTACAATGTGTAGCTTCAGATGTCGCCTAAGAATTGCAGTATCTCCAATGCAAGTGTATAGAAACGATTCAACAGTAATGAGTTCCAAAAAACATAACAATAACATCACAATTTTTTTTCACACCAGGAACTTCCATGACCACATCAGGGCTATTTCCCTGCATTCTATAGTTAGTAAGCTATACAATAAGCTACCGCTGGTAGTTCCCAGTGAACATTTTCTATGAGAAAGCATGCGCACAAAAGGGCCTTTTTAGAGCAAAAGCTCTACTACTCCAGGTACAACTCGGAAATTCCCCTGGCTCCAACTTTCCTAGTAGTGTTATATAGGCCCTCCGAGCTTTTATAACACTACCCGCAGAGTGGCACAGTGGCTGAGAATTAAGGCACGCAACCGGTAGATGGCTTTGACGAGCACTGCCACCAGTAAGGAGAGAGCCCAAGTTGGCTGGTTACGGAGCGATTCAACAGGGAATAGTTGCCGTCGCAAAGAACCTTTGGCCTTTGATGGCGTCACCACCGTGTGTGACGTCATGGTGATCATGTGATTAGAAGCTGCAACAAAATGGTTGTGTCTGCCGCCTTCATCTACCATGGATGAGCGAGTTGGACCACCCGCGAATGCTTTTTCTAGTTATAACCAGGTTCAAGTAAGATGAAACCTACACAAATTGTTTTTTGAGGCCTGTTAGCAACACTGAGCAAAAGTGCGCACTACAAGAAAACTAATTAGTGTCCTGAAAAGAGCAGAAAAGCAGTATTAAGCACACAAAATTTCACTGCTCTGGGTGGACCATTTAAAATTGTTTTTTTTTTCCTGTGGCATCTCCGCTTAAATGTGGAATGATCTTTGGACTCTCATTGTGTGGATTTTCTCTGCAATGCAGGTACTATTCAGTGCATCGAAAGTATAAGTACGGTCCCTGACGAATATCCTGACTGTCTTGCTTAGTTCGATATTTCCCTTCAGTGTCCACCATGTAACAGCTGTCACCAGCAAACACCGGTAGTACCAACTTGAAGCACATACCAAGAACCGTGCAATAAATAAACGACTAAACAGCAGAAGTCGAGCAACAAAAACAAAAAGACCAGAATGTGGAATCAGGGCATGCTGCACTGAACCAACCCCAGGTGTATTCTGAAATTCAAACAGTGCGAGCCATTCAATCAGGTCTCCACTGAGGCAAAGAGAAATAAATTTGAGCTGAATTTTCTGCACATATAGACCACTTCCGCCTAATTGCTTTAGCGGGTTTAACGTCCCAAGACGATTCAGGCCATAAGGGACGCCGTAGTGAAAGGCTCCAGACAATTTAGACCATCTGAGGTCCTTAAACATGCACTGACGTCACACAGCATATCCACACTTTTGTATTCACAATTTCACCAGCGCTGCGACTAGGAACAAGAACAGAGAAGGAAGACAAGGACAAGCGCTACTAACAACTGAAAGTTTATTTGAAAAAAACACAAATTATATGCACACAACTGACAACCCAAAGCGCCTGCGCTTCCCCCACCAGGCACGCAAAAGAGAGTTAAAAATCTAGATACAAAATTTCACACTCATGTAAGTTTACAGATGGTGTGCTAACGCACGTGTCGATGTTCTTGTGAATGTGATAGGCTTCACACAACTCCCTAGTTAACTGATCTGGATGTCTGAATTTAATCTTAGCCCTGTTAAGCAAAGGAAAGCATGCTTTTTTGTTAGACACACCGGGTTTGTTTAGAAGACAATCTCTGTAATGAAGGGACAGATTTGATGAAGGAGCACCATTCAAAGAGGTTCTATGCTGACGTAAGCGTGTATTTATGCATTTACCGGTTTGCCCAATGTAACGCTTGCCGCATTTAAAAGGTATGTTATAAACCACTCCCTCTGCACATGGCACAAAGGTTGACTCATGATCCACCTGGCATGCATTTTTTCTTTTGCCTCTTGTTTGCTTCTGTTCCCGGGCTCTTTTGTCAACAATAGCACAAACCTTGCCTAGTTTATTAGGGACCGAAAAGAGCACTTTTACCCCATATCTAGTGCCAACCTGTTTAAGCCTATGGGATAACTGATGAATGTAGGGTATTACCGCATACTTCGTTCTGTCATTGCCGGAATTTTCCTGTGCTTCATGTCTACCAAACGACTTCATCTTCTTCAGGATCTTGTTGCTAGCAAGCGCTATCACATCTTTGGGGAAGCCCGCTGACCTTAGCCTTTGAACTTGCTTATCGAAACTGCTGCCTAAAGTATGAATACATGACTTAGTAAGTGCAGATCCTAAACAAGACACTGCTATGCCACATTTAACTATTTTCGAGTGCCCAGACTGATAATTTAGCAAGGGCTTTTCCGACCGCTGTAGGAAGGACCAACAAACATGATTCACCTTTTTCTCCAATCTAATATCCAAGAATTGCAGCTGATTATCTTCCGGTAATTCAAAGGTAAATTTCAGACCAAACCCGCAGTTTTCAAAAGTCTTTAAAATGTCATCCACATGTGCCTTGAAGTCATGGGATTCAACAAAAACAAGGTAATCGTCTACATATCGGAAGATTTGTTTTACACGGTTGTCTAAGTTAACTTTAATGCTCCTATCTGCATAGGAAAGAAATATATTACTAAGTACCGGAGCCACTTTTGAGCCAATGCACACTCCTGTTTTTTGAACATATAGCCTGCCTTCCCAATCAACAAATGTGGATTTGAGATAAAATGACACAAGCTCCAAAAACGAGCCCACAGAAACGCCACACTTTGAAATGAATGCTTCTTCATCATTATCCTCTACTATACATTTCTTAACACACTGGAGGAGCCTATCATGTGGCAATGAATAGAATAAATCCTGCACATCAATACTAAACATATCACACCCACCAGGATTATTTAGTTTCAGATATTGCACAACCGCCTCGGAATTAGATACAAGAAACGGGTCTTCTACTGTCAGTGAACACAATTTACTTTGCAAAAAACTTGAAACGGCATGTTGCCAAGTTCCCCGTTCAGTAACAATGCAGCGGAAGGGGATGTCAGTTTTATGAGTTTTGGCAGCAAAAAACACTTCTAAAAAGTTGCCTTTCGCCTTCTTAATGGATGCTTGGAGGCCAACCAAATTCATATCACCTACCAGCCTTAACGCCTCGCTTTTTTGTTTAAGGGCACTGGAACGCACAGGCTTAAAGTTTTTGGCAACTGAATTCCTAGCCTTCTCACGGAAAAGTTTCTCTGGCAGCGTAACGAAATAACCTTCTTTATCCGAGACAACCACGCGAAGTTTTTCGGACGTCAAGAAATCGGTCAAGTGCGCCAAGTCCCACCTTTTGGCCGGCCCTCCGCCACTCTTCTTGAGGGCCTCAACACATTCCACAACGCATCTAGGCTGCTCCTCTTTCCGTGCTTGGCGCGCGATTGACCTTCCAAGAGCCAACTTTTCTTCTTTTCCCAAAGAAGGCTGGACACCGAATTTTGGACCCAACTTTAGAATCTTCTGGAACTTCTCTGGCACCGGCTGATCACCCAGGACCAAGAGCTTTCCTTCGGAGCACGGAGACGCTGTACTGGAGGGAAACCACGGGCGGGCGGTGTACCAAAGGAACTCGGTGTGTTTTTTCGCTTGTTCGCACCACTCATGGAAGTGCCGCACACGATTTTTGTCCTTCCCACACACCACCCAAAGGCAATCCTTGTAGTATCGATGTTGACGCCACCACTCTGAAGATGCAATCCGGCAAATCCTGCGGCTGTGCCCTTTAGATGGGAGGAGGCCACCGCACATAACTTGGACCTCAACTGGGCAAAGAGCACGTCTGGCATGCCACGAAGCTACCCTTGCTTTGAAGGCACAAACTGCAATTAGGGAAGCCAGGGCTGCCTGGTTGTCAAAAGGAGCGGGATTAGGACATAGAAAAGAGCTCGATGTACTAGAAATGAACTGTAGCAAAATGGTGGTTTGAGCTAGTTGGTACATATTCACAATTTCACCAGCGCTGCGACTAGGAACAAGAACAGAGAAGGAAGACAAGGACAAGCGCTACTAACAACTGAAAGTTTATTTGAAAAAAACACAAATTATATGCACACAACTGACAACCCAAAGCGCCTGCGCTTCCCCCACCAGGCACGCAAAAGAGAGTTAAAAATCTAGATACAAAATTTCACACTCATGTAAGTTTACAGATGGTGTGCTAACGCACGTGTCGATGTTCTTGTGAATGTGATAGGCTTCACACAACTCCCTAGTTAACTGATCTGGATGTCTGAATTTAATCTTAGCCCTGTTAAGCAAAGGAAAGCATGCTTTTTTGTTAGACACACCGGGTTTGTTTAGAAGACAATCTCTGTAATGAAGGGACAGATTTGATGAAGGAGCACCATTCAAAGAGGTTCTATGCTGACGT
The DNA here is from genome assembly GCF_052857255.1 of Amblyomma americanum. NCBI lineage: Eukaryota > Metazoa > Arthropoda > Arachnida > Ixodida > Ixodidae > Amblyomma > Amblyomma americanum. Next base: position 47,416,265 of record NC_135501.1, read on the forward strand.
AAGCGTGTATTTATGCATTTACCGGTTTGCCCAATGTAACTCTTGCCGCATTTAAAAGGTATGTTATAAACCACTCCCTCTGCACATGGCACAAAGGTTGACTCATGATCCACCTGGCATGCATTTTTTCTTTTGCCTCTTGTTTGCTTCTGTTCCCGGGCTCTTTTGTCAACAATAGCACAAACCTTGCCTAGTTTATTAGGGATCGAAAAGAGCACTTTTACCCCATATCTAGTGCCAACCTGTTTAAGCCTATGGGATAACTGATGAATGTAGGGTATTACCGCATACTTCGTTCTGTCATTGCCGGAATTTTCCTGTGCTTCATGTCTACCAAACGACTTCATGACAGAACGAAGTATGCGGTAATACCCTACATTCATCAGTTATCCCATAGGCTTAAACAGGTTGGCACTAGATATGGGGTAAAAGTGCTCTTTTCGGTCCCTAATAAACTAGGCAAGGTTTGTGCTATTGTTGACAAAAGAGCCCGGGAACAGAAGCAAACAAGAGGCAAAAGAAAAAATGCATGCCAGGTGGATCATGAGTCAACCTTTGTGCCATGTGCAGAGGGAGTGGTTTATAACATACCTTTTAAATGCGGCAAGAGTTACATTGGGCAAACCGGTAAATGCATAAATACACGCTTACGTCAGCATAGAACCTCTTTGAATGGTGCTCCTTCATCAAATCTGTCCCTTCATTACAGAGATTGTCTTCTAAACAAACCCGGTGTGTCTAACAAAAAAGCATGCTTTCCTTTGCTTAACAGGGCTAAGATTAAATTCAGACATCCAGATCAGTTAACTAGGGAGTTGTGTGAAGCCTATCACATTCACAAGAACATCGACACGTGCGTTAGCACACCATCTGTAAACTTACATGAGTGTGAAATTTTGTATCTAGATTTTTAACTCTCTTTTGCGTGCCTGGTGGGGGAAGCGCAGGCGCTTTGGGTTGTCAGTTGTGTGCATATAATTTGTGTTTTTTTTCAAATAAACTTTCAGTTGTTAGTAGCGCTTGTCCTTGTCTTCCTTCTCTGTTCTTGTTCCTAGTCGCAGCGCTGGTGAAATTGTGAATATGTACCAACTAGCTCAAACCACCATTTTGCTACAGTTCATTTCTAGTACATCGAGCTCTTTTCTATGTCCTAATCCCGCTCCTTTTGACAACCAGGCAGCCCTGGCTTCCCTAATTGCAGTTTGTGCCTTCAAAGCAAGGGTAGCTCCGTGGCATGCCAGACGTGCTCTTTGCCCAGTTGAGGTCCAAGTTATGTGCGGTGGCCTCCTCCCATCTAAAGGGCACAGCCGCAGGATTTGCCGGATTGCATCTTCAGAGTGGTGGCGTCAACATCGATACTACAAGGATTGCCTTTGGGTGGTGTGTGGGAAGGACAAAAATCGTGTGCGGCACTTCCATGAGTGGTGCGAACAAGCGAAAAAACACACCGAGTTCCTTTGGTACACCGCCCGCCCGTGGTTTCCCTCCAGTACAGCGTCTCCGTGCTCCGAAGGAAAGCTCTTGGTCCTGGGTGATCAGCCGGTGCCAGAGAAGTTCCAGAAGATTCTAAAGTTGGGTCCAAAATTCGGTGTCCAGCCTTCTTTGGGAAAAGAAGAAAAGTTGGCTCTTGCAAGGTCAATCGCGCGCCAAGCACGGAAAGAGGAGCAGCCTAGGTGCGTTGTGGAATGTGTTGAGGCCCTCAAGAAGAGTGGCGGAGGGCCGGCCCAAATGTGGGACTTGGCGCACTTGACCGATTTCTTGACGTCCGAAAAACTTCGCGTGGTTGTCTCGGATAAAGAAGGTTATTTCGTTACGCTGCCAGAGAAACTTTTCCGTGAGAAGGCTAGGAATTCAGTTGCCAAAAACTTTAAGCCTGTGCGTTCCAGTGCCCTTAAACAAAAAAGCGAGGCGTTAAGGCTGGTAGGTGATATGAATTTGGTTGGCCTCCAAGCATCCATTAAGAAGGCGAAAGGCAACTTTTTAGAAGTGTTTTTTGCTGCCAAAACTCATAAAACTGACATCCCCTTCCGCTGCATTGTTACTGAACGGGGAACTTGGCAACATGCCGTTTCAAGTTTTTTGCAAAGTAAATTGTGTTCACTGACAGTAGAAGACCCGTTTCTTGTATCTAATTCCGAGGCGGTTGTGCAATATCTGAAACTAAATAATCCTGGTGGGTGTGATATGTTTAGTATTGATGTGCAGGATTTATTCTATTCATTGCCACATGATAGGCTCCTCCAGTGTGTTAAGAAATGTATAGTAGAGGATAATGATGAAGAAGCATTCATTTCAAAGTGTGGCGTTTCTGTGGGCTCGTTTTTGGAGCTTGTGTCATTTTATCTCAAATCCACATTTGTTGATTGGGAAGGCAGGCTATATGTTCAAAAAACAGGAGTGTGCATTGGCTCAAAAGTGGCTCCGGTACTTAGTAATATATTTCTTTCCTATGCAGATAGGAGCATTAAAGTTAACTTAGACAACCGTGTAAAACAAATCTTCCGGTATGTAGACGATTACCTTGTTTTTGTTGAATCCCATGACTTCAAGGCACATGTGGATGACATTTTAAAGACTTTTGAAAACTGCGGGTTTGGTCTGAAATTTACCTTTGAATTACCGGAAGATAATCAGCTGCAATTCTTGGATATTAGATTGGAGAAAAAGGTGAATCATGTTTGTTGGTCCTTCCTACAGCGGTCGGAAAAGCCCTTGCTAAATTATCAGTCTGGGCACTCGAAAATAGTTAAATGTCGCATAGCAGTGTCTTGTTTAGGATCTGCACTTACTAAGTCATGTATTCATACTTTAGGCAGCAGTTTCGATAAGCAAGTTCAAAGGCTAAGGTCAGCGGGCTTCCCCAAAGATGTGATAGCGCTTGCTAGCAACAAGATCCTGAAGAAGATGAAGTCGTTTGGTAGACATGAAGCACAGGAAAATTCCGGCAATGACAGAACGAAGTATGCGGTAATACCCTACATTCATCAGTTATCCCATAGGCTTAAACAGGTTGGCACTAGATATGGGGTAAAAGTGCTCTTTTCGGTCCCTAATAAACTAGGCAAGGTTTGTGCTATTGTTGACAAAAGAGCCCGGGAACAGAAGCAAACAAGAGGCAAAAGAAAAAATGCATGCCAGGTGGATCATGAGTCAACCTTTGTGCCATGTGCAGAGGGAGTGGTTTATAACATACCTTTTAAATGCGGCAAGAGTTACATTGGGCAAACCGGTAAATGCATAAATACACGCTTACGTCAGCATAGAACCTCTTTGAATGGTGCTCCTTCATCAAATCTGTCCCTTCATTACAGAGATTGTCTTCTAAACAAACCCGGTGTGTCTAACAAAAAAGCATGCTTTCCTTTGCTTAACAGGGCTAAGATTAAATTCAGACATCCAGATCAGTTAACTAGGGAGTTGTGTGAAGCCTATCACATTCACAAGAACATCGACACGTGCGTTAGCACACCATCTGTAAACTTACATGAGTGTGAAATTTTGTATCTAGATTTTTAACTCTCTTTTGCGTGCCTGGTGGGGGAAGCGCAGGCGCTTTGGGTTGTCAGTTGTGTGCATATAATTTGTGTTTTTTTCAAATAAACTTTCAGTTGTTAGTAGCTCTTGTCCTTGTCTTCCTTCTCTGTTCTTGTTCCTAGTCGCAGCGCTGGTGAAATTGTGAATATGTACCAACTAGCTCAAACCACCATTTTGCTACACTTTTGTATTTCGCCTCCACTAAGATGGAATGCAAAGTGCAGGCACCGCAACTGAAATCAAGAAAGGAAAGGATTAAAAGAAAGAAAGACAAAAGAGGAAAAGAAAAAGAAAATTTCTTTTTCCTTGCTTCGCTAACTGATGGTCTAGTTACTGAACTTACGATTGAGCTCATGGCCAATGCTGGAAATTTCTCTATTGCCACTTCCACTGATGGATCCTCGGATCCAATCCACTTCCTTCGGGTCGGAAATGTTCGGCGCATACAATCTATTATGTAAGCCATGTCTGGCCGAGCTTTTTGTACTGCCGACTTCATTCCCTCGATGTGGCCAGCAATACTGTCTTCATCCTCCCCGTCTGGTGCAGTTGCCTGCAAGCAAAAGGAGCCTACTTCACACTGCACACCAGGTTGTCTTCAGCACAAGGACTACATGAAATCCAAATGCATACCACAGACGGCCTCGAAACACGCTGCAGGGCATTTCCGCCAACCGTGGCCACTTTCCCATCTTTCATCGTTTTTTTTGACGGTGGAGAATCTGCCCCATCATTCTGCTGGATACGGATTTTTCTCCGCTCATATTTTGCCTTGAAGCGGAGAGCTTCTCGCCAAGAGTCCTGTGTTTAAAAGATCCCACACAATGCAAGCATTACTACTTGCACTGACAAAAGCAATCACAGTACAATTAAATACATGCTAACAGTGATGGTGTTGATCACAAGCTACCAGTAAACACCCATGGACATAACAATACCTCATGAGAAGCTATAGATATTGCTCCATATTTTATTGCAGCACATTTTTGATAGCATAAAAACACTAAAGGACCCACACTGATCTCTCCCGACATTAGTTTTTTATGGTAGCGCGCACATTACCAAATTTGCAACATAGAGTTCCTTTCCAGTAATTCAAGCTTTGTTTTCCAATTATCTTTTCACTGTGAGGCGAACTTTTTTGTTGTTTTAATGTCCTGAAACGACACATCAGCTACGATGGGCACCACAGTGGAGTTTCTGGATTAATTTTGATCACTTGGAGTTCTCTAATAACTAGGCCAACCAATGGCCTTTCGATTCAAATGCCAAACAGACAAGCTGGGCCAGGATTATCAAGCTCTCTCGTACAACCCTTTAATACACCGTCCTATTCGACAGTCTTCATGACTACCTCCAGAAGACGGCTGTAGCACCGAAAAAGACAACACATAGCAAGCAAGACGGGACAGGCACAACTTCAAACTATTTATTCACCGCGAATGCGAATGAATATAAGGACAAATCAAGATGGGTAGCAAGAACCACACATGCGCGCGAGGGTTTTACAAAAAAACTGGATAAAAGATAGGTTAGGCACACACATATCTCACGCCCGTGTATCTAAAAAAGCAGTTTCATTCTTTTAAATGGAGATAGATGGGGCACTAACACAATCGCTACAGTTTCTTTTAATATAGAAGGCCGGCAACAGATCACGGGCTGTCTGGTCCTTACTTGTTTAAAACCTTTGCTTCTTTCAGCCTTGCCACACACTTAATCTTCCTTTCTTCTCTGCAGGCTTTATAATGATGTGGCAGATGAGAACCAGTGCATTTTGTAAATCCCGATTATGTTCCACTAATTGGTCGTTATTACAGCGGCCGGGTTGTCCAATGTGCTTTCCGCATGTGAGAGGAATCTGATATACGACTCCCACGGCACATTTAACAAGCGGAGCTGCATGCTTCTTTTTACAATCAGTCTTGTTTACCTTGTTGGGATCAGTTTTAACGCACAAGCCAGCCAGTTTCTTTGGGGTAAAAAAAACCACAGGAACCTTATATTTTGTTGCCACATGCTTCAAATTGTGTGCCAAACTTGCTGTCTTTTTCGGCGCTACAACCATCTTCTGGAAACATGCACCAACTAGCCCCCCAACAAGTATTACTCATGACTGCCCCGCTACTGCAGCAAGAGGGAAAGAGGACCTGCTCACTAGCGACGTACCACAGGAAATATCTGAACAATTTTTTATCCCATTTTTTTTTGTGAGATAGTATTTTATGAAAGAGAATCAGCCAGCCATGCCAGCAGCATGCACTGTGGTGTGAATGACTATCAGTGGCGCCCAAAACAGAGTCATTGAAAATGGTACGGCTACCACTGATAAATAGAAAAGACATTATTATTATACTCAGAACACCTAGGCCGCCCTGTTAATTTAAGAAAGTCTGCTGTCCCTACAAGATTAGTTTGAAGGGCTTCAGCTGCCTACTTACATAGCCGGTGCCAGATGAGTCAGCCAGGTTTGGGTACCTGGACACCAGAGCTTGCGCAGCCTCATTGTACAGTTTGCCAGGGTACCTAGCACAGTTAAGACAAACGTGTAAGGCAGTACACAGTGAGGATGTTCTTTTGTAGGCTCACATAGACATTTTAGTTTCAGATGCAGTCAGTGTCTTAGGTGCAAGACGTGGGAGGACACATAAGCTCTGCCTTTAAGTTTACGACGTGACAGCAGTTCCCCTTGCTCACATAAGCAAGGACATTGCTTGCTCTCTCACAATCAATATGTGAAAAACTAAACCACACACATTTACAGCCCTCTTTAACCAAGTCCTTTGAACATTCCTACATGACATACCAATAGCATGTCTGACTCGCAACCCAAGGGTCACGGATTCGATTCTCAACTAACCGCAATTTTCCTTTCGGGGCAACTCATCCACTTCATATGCAGAACTGAGGATTGGGCGATTTGGCGATGATCCACCAAATACAAACCAGCGCTTACAAACACAGACAAAGGACGAGACGAAACAAACTGAAAAGCCTTCAGTTCGTTTCGTCTCGTCCTCTGTCCGTGTTTGTAAGCGCTGGTTTTTATACGATGGATCAGTTTATATGTCTGGATGGCCTAATGATGTTCCAGGCACATTGCAACCTTCTAATTACCAGTTTTCTAATTTCATTCACTTTTCAAGTCCGTCGCTCTATGTGTGACATAGCCACCTTTTCAACAAATTCAAATTTCTTGCTCATGTCTACTAATGCCGACACAGGATTTTCTGCGCCACGAGCTCCTTCATGCTTTCTCGTTAAAATGGCTTATGGCCACGCAAGTTTGTAGCCCAAGTTATCTCCACATTGCCCTACATGGTCCAAAAGTCTTGCAAATAACTTACATGGTGTATAAGCAGAGGTCATGATAGAGCCATTGGACAACTCTGCTCCGTGCTCTGAAGTATTGTCCACTTTAGTGGCGCTCTATACTGAATTTGATGTCGTTTGGTACAGCTGGCAGGCTGTATGTGAGGCTGTATGTGGCAGTGACACGGGATTGCTCCGCTTGCTGGGGCTCGTCAAGAACATCCGCAATCCTAAAGTGCCAGGTTAAAATAAGAAAAGAAGAGAAGAGCATACTACACAGTGAGCACAGACTGTGGCCAACATTTCCATACATTTCTACTATGATTGCCATTGATTGCAGTGGAAGACATAAATTGGACACTCCTCCTTGCTGCATGATGCTCCTCCAGCATTATTTGAAATATACAAAATAATGGTTAATACTGGTAAGAAAATGTACTCACCGAACCTGGCAATCCTCGGAGACTTTGATTTTTGCCCTGTCCCGAATTTCAAAGTCTTCAGGTATGTCAACAAAGACATTAAATTCTTCTTCGAACATCTGTGGAAACACGAGAATGATACTAAAATAGCTAACCATGTAAAGTTAAACTATTCAAAATGAGTGTGTCACATTATTTTCCGGAGAATGTTGGCATGCTTGCTGCATCGCATTACGAGACCTCAATCAACGGGCTACGCACTCAATTCAGGACCTGTCAATTTAGAAGAGCAACGACCATAAAATACTGCAACACCAGCAACACTTCCCTCTACCTCGGGTATTTCGAGTGCAGTCGTCAGCACGTCTGTCTAGAGCACAGGAATGCCTGCATATCGCACTAAATAAGTGGAATTTTCACGCTGGTATTTGGTCGTAGAGATAATGCTTGCGCTGGTGCGAAGCAGCATTGACAGCGGTTGAGTGAAGATTTCACTTTGCTCCGCACTACACCGCTCCAGCGCTCTAGACAGGCCTGTACCTCGCGACTGAAATAAAGCATTAATATGTGAAAAATGCTCTATACAGCTGCCTTAGTGTTAAGCGGCGCGCTCCGGTGTGCATTTTTAATATTCGCCGACCTTTGTTGTGACACGAGATCCTTATGGAAAGGGAGATTTTTAGAGCATGACGCATAGGGAAGCACATGCATGCCGAGATATTGCTTTAAACTTTACATTACACGCAAACTGTCAACGCACTACGTAATTCACTGTGGACAAAAGCGCGAGGCATAAGTAAGGTACACACATTTACACGCGTGGATGTAATAAGCACCTGCCTACAAGCACCAGTCCCCAAAAGAACCCGAGAACGGCAACTGACTTGTCACGGAGCTACCACGTAGATAAGTTTACACAATTACTCACCGTGAAGATGAGGGTGGCAACGTCGATGCCGCGGAACAGCTCATGGTCTCCCACGCGCTCAACCAGCCCGCGCCGTGTAAGCGTCCCATCAAAGGGCAAAACAAAATTCCTTTCCCGGAACGTTACTAGGCACTTGCTCGTCATGGTGACGTACGTATATGTACTACTGCGAAATTAATGAACGTTGCTGAGTGAGACGCGAAGTAGAGTTCCTCGAGCACGTGCAGCAACTGGCAGTATGCGCCCTTCTCAATTTGGCTGAGCACTGTGGTGACTTGGCTTGGCTTGGCCAGCTTAGTTTGCACAACGTGACACTCCAATTGCTAAGGTTATTGCAAAATAAAATTACACCAAATATACTTAGTTATACTAAATGCGACTTAGGTGCTCTAGCACCTAGTGAATTTGATTATTATGATGAAAGGGCAAAACAACAACAAACATGCATAGCGGCTTTATCGCTAGGAGGCTGTTCGTGTCTATTCGTGTCCCTGGCCGTTGGTGGCAACTGCGCCTAATGCGATGTGATTCCGATGTATATGCAGGAACTACGGCTTTCTGGCAATTGGCACACCGCGTTTGCGGGGTCTCTTTGCGGTCTTTTGGCTTGCGACTACAACGATGGACGCGAAGTACTGCCCGAGGTGCCCATTCTTTTCGTTCCAGCTGACGAAAGTTGTCACGCACATTGGATTAGTTCACAGTGCAGAGCCAAACTTAAATGTTTTCTGCGGCATAGGAGGCTGCGCGAACACGTACTCGAATTTTTCATCCTACAGATCGCATCTATATCGCCGCCACCGAGATGTGCTTGAAGAAAACGGCAGCACTTTGAGACACGGATGCACCGAGAAAGCAAACAGAGAAAATTCAGAACTGGACGACGACGAGCCTGTCCCACATGAAATGGACTGGGCTGACACAGCGGACTATGGTAGCGGTCACCGCCAGAAAGAACGACCTTCGGCGAATGTTTGTTCAGCTCAGAAGACAACAGTCCAACAAGACAGATTTAGCAGCTTTTTGGACCAGGCAAAATCGACCCTGTGCAACTTCTTTTTCTTTTTCACTGAAGAGCACAGCTTGCCACACACAGCGGCTGAGAAAGTGTTTTCTGAATTGCAGCTGGTGTTTGAGCTGGTGCTGAAGGCCTATGGCAAGGAGGTTGAACGTGCAGCAAAAACAAACACAACAGCACTACAACAATTGCTAAGCTGCTCATTTATGTCTGACCTCTTTAGTGACTTAAAGAACAAGTACAGGCGTGAGCAATATGTGGAAGCGAATTTTCCTTTTGTTCCTCCTGAGGAACAGCTTTTGGACGGCACAGCAAAGTACCATTATGTACGTTTGCCCAAGCTGCTCAGTGCACTTTGTGAAATCCCCGACATTGCAGCCCACTTGAAAACACCAAAGCGTGAGAACACGACGCCGTCTGTGTATAAAGACTATACTGATGGTGCGGTGTACAGAGAGCACCTTCAAGATGTGATTCCAGAAAGCAGAACACACACAATACTTCTTTTGTTTTATACTGACGAAATTGAAGTTGTAAATCCTCTGGGAGCGAAACGAGGAAAGCACAAGTTACTCGCTGTATACTGCAGCTTGTTGAACCTTCATGTCAAGCATAGATCGAAACTTGAGAGCATATATTTGGTTCTGCTTGTTCGCTATGTTTATGTGAAAAAGTACGGCCTCAGCAATGTACTACAGCCATTACTCGAAGACCTAAACAAGTTGTACGCAGAAGGCCACACCATTTGCTTAGAAGGACAGGAGACAAGGGCCACAGTCATCGTGTTCGGCTTCTGTGGAGACAACCTTTCCCTGAACCGCTTGGGCGGATTCACTTGTTGTTTCAGCCGTGGGCGAGTCTGCAGATTCTGCATGGTATCTGTGAAACATTTGCCAGAAAAAACCTGTGAAATGATGTGCCAGCCACGCATATTACGCAGCCACCAGTCACATCTTGAAGCAATCGCAGTGAACCCTGCTAACAGGACTTTGTATGGCGTAAATGAGGTCTCGCCCCTTTTGCAGTTGCCATACTTCGACATTACCCGGCAATTACCACCAGACATTATGCATGACATTTTGGAAGGAGGAATAGATAGCATCCTTCGACATGTTTTGAAATCTCTCCTTTCCCGTGGCTTACTGTGCAAGCAAGACCTTGAGGAGCTGTCTTCATTCAAGTATGGAGCAAATGATCTGAAAAACAAGCCCCCACCGATCAACCCGGCATTCATCAATAGCAAATCTGTTTTAATGGGAACTGCTGCTACCAAGTGGTGCTTGATAAGGTTTTTTCCCTTGATCTTTGGAGCGAGAGTTCCAAAAGAAAATGAGGATTGGGAATTGCTTTTGAAATTCCGGGAAATTGTTGACATTGTATTTGCATCGGAAATGACATCTGCACGGCTTGTCTACTTGGAAATGCTTGTGCAGACATTTTTGAACGAGCTCACTGACAGGTACGGGCCTGGTGCAGTTACCCCTAAGCTTCACTTCATGGTGCATTATGCTAGGTTTGTGCGCGAGGTGGGACCTCTTAGACATTTCTGGTCCATGAGGTTTGAAGCGAAGCATCAAAGCCTCAAGAAGTTGGCAGCCTGTGTCAAAAACTTCAGGAGCCTTACATACACACTTGCAAAAAATCACCAGTTGCGACAGAGCTACCAACTCCGCACCTTTCAACTGTACGAAGAACTGAAAACATCGTCAAGTAAGCCTGTTGACTGGAATGCGCTCCCTGCCTGTGCCAAAGAAGTGCTTCCAACCACAGTCGTCCATGACGTCAAAAGTGCAACACTTGATCGACGCAGGTACAAGTGTGGATGTGTTTTGGTTTCGACAGGAGCGGAGTGGCCAGAGTTTTATAAGATTGAATCACTCTTAGTGGCAAATGGGGTCCTCCACATCGTCGCAACAACCCTGGAGGTGCAGCACTTTGACCGACACAGGTACTGCTACTGCGTCAAAACCACAAATGAGCAGAAAATCTATGAACCTAGTGAGAAGTTTGAACATTATCTTCTGGACTTGTATGAGAATGGTATACTTGTACCAAAGTGGGAGACTCTGCTGTAAACAAATGCTGCCTTGTCTCAAAACAGCAGTATTGAACTGAGCTAATAGTATTCTTCAGAGTTTTATGTAGTGCATCTTTGGCATATTCAAATTACCACTTTTTATATCTGAGAATAAACGATTTTGATGCTTATGACTCATGCCATCTCATAATTATACTGTAGCATCTTAACAGGCCTGTGCTGTCTGGAAATATGTTTATAATGCGATAGCATTTTTCATGTCCCTTGGTGAAAAGCCATGCCCAGAATCCGCACCTAATAACTTTGTTCAAAAGGTGAGAGACTGACCGGAAAGAACCTGGGTCGCACAAGCCCTACGGCTAGGTGTGTTGGAAGTAGCCACCCGCCATGACATCGATTAACCTCCACACCACAGCACTAGAGTTCGTATCAGCACTCCCGGTGATCTGTGAATGTGCTGAGCAAGTCGAGGGAACTGCTCACAACCTGGATTGCACAAGACTCATGGGTGGTTGTGTTGGCGACAGCTACCTGCCAGGTCATTGATTAACTGCAACACTGTTGTGCCAGGAGTGTTGTGAGGACTCCCGGCAATCTAGGAACCTACCCAGCAGCTAGTGAAGCAACGGCCCACTGTGACAGGGCGCAGTGAAATTAGTTATTTGTACCGAGAGGGTGCTCAGGGAGAGCAACTTGGGGCTCACAAGTCCCACAGGTGGCTATGTTTGAAATACAGTATGCATATCACGATTCAGTATCTCACTTTGCATCATTCTTTATAGCCGCAACTTGGCAAGACCACTTTGCAGCAACTCTCGGCATCAACAACTCAGTAACAACAACCTAGCCAAAAGAAACGCTATCGCAATACCATCTCAGAAGAATGTGCTTAGGGATCACCAACTTTTTAGCTACAACGCCATTTTTTGTCTTACATCCTGATGTCAACAGCACACAATGTAGACGGGGCACGAGAAGACGACATACCAAGCGCCATCTTCAACAACATTTATTTGAAAGACACACGGCTTCATATATGCTTACATAAAGGCACCATAATATCAGAAACTTATCAGTGCACACCACGTGGCACAGATAGTTCTGCACACTTGTGAAAATTATTGGTCATATAACAGCTCCAGTTCTTTTTTTGTTCGGCGGTCGAATTTCGATGGAGGCGAAATTCTAGAGGCCCGTGTACTGCACGATGTCAGTGCACATTAAAGAACCCCAGGTGGTCGAAATTTCCGGAGCCCTTCACTACGGCGTCTCATAGCCTGAGTCGTTTTAGGACGTTAAACCCCCATAAACTAACTAAACTGTTTTTTTGTTTGCAAAAAGGACTGTCTGCTAACACGTTGGTCACACAGTCTGGAAATCTCGGCTGCCTTGGTAATTTCACGTATCACTGTGCTTTTCAAGCGCTCTGCATCGTCTAAATTTTGTGGCACAAGTTTCGGATGGGCAATCCCTGATGTGAATTCCTGAATTTCTGCATGCCTGATCGGCATTAGTTTTGTGTTCTTTCAGTCTGGTTCGTGAAATTGAGGCAACTGAGATTGCCAGTCTGTGTAACCAATGTGTTAGCACGCCGTCTCTTTTGCTAACAAAAACAGAACTTTAGCTGCTAACGTGCAATAATTTTCATGGGTGTGCAGAAGTGCCTGTGTCACATGGTGCCTTTATGCAAATGTATGCGAAGTCGTGCTTCTTCGCTTCGCGGTCCAGTGCATCCATGGATGCATGCATGCTGCATGCATGCAGCGCGCATCGGTCGGGGGAGTAAGCGAGCAGTTTGTCCTCCCGTTAGTCCTTTTCGGGCCAGGACTAAACAAATGGTCCTCCAAATTTGCACACGGCACGCAGCTCGCCGCAGTTGGTCCTTTCGCAGACTAACGGGCCGTTTTGAGGACTAAAGTTGACGTTACTCCCCCCTTGAGCCGGTTTTTTTCTTAGAGTGTACCCAGGTTCTGTGCGGGTCCGCCCACAGCTGTGAGCCACTAGCTTTGAGCCCCGAGGCAGCACCCGGCACCGACGACGACGAAGGTCCGCAGAGCTCCAGTGGCACACAAGCTGCGTTCTCTCCACCACCGACGAGGGAGAAGACAGGGAGCTGAATCCTCCAGACCTTCGGCAAAGAATTAAGCATTTCGAAAGTTTCCTCGCTCGATTAGGGCTGCCTTTACTCTTCCCATCCTCCTGTCCTTCGGTGCAATCGTCAAAGGACATGCCGTTACGCCTGCGTGCGTTCACAGGTTTCTTATCGAGGCCAGGAGATTTTCGTGTTAACTCTTCTCTCCCTTTACCTTTCGCTCCAAATATATTTGTTTACGATTATTACTTTCTAGTAATTTATTTCAACCCTCACTTCCTTGTTTCCTCAATTTTCGTTTCTATATCCTATAATTCTCTAAAAATTCGCAATTCGTTTTCCAAGATTCATCAATTTTTATTTATAGGCACCTTAAGATAAGTTTGGATGAATTTTTCTCCTGTTAGGGTCTGCACCTAACCCTGGCCAATCCCACAGAACGGGTATGTCCTATCGGTTCAGAAGCCGCAACAAAAGCAACCTTGCGAGGCACAGGAGAACGCGGGTCCTCCGACAGAGACACCTGTGAAGGAATCATCTTCTGAATGAACTCTTTCTGACGCACAGTAAATAAAAATGCCTGGCTCGAGGTAAGCCAGCCACGGTGGCGGGAGTCTCAATCCAACACTGATCGCAGCCAACAATTACCACCCCTCCGCCTGGACCTCTGCCTCTGCCTTGACGTGGCCGCCTTCCCTACAACCCGAGCAGGACTGCAAAATTATTCTCCGGCGAAAGAAAGGACCTCCTCTGAAGGATTTTGGTCACCCATTAGATCTTGACTGCAATTACTCCAGCCAGTTGCACCATTATAAATATGAGCTCCCTCAGGGTGCGCATCCCTGAAGGCTACATCAGTCCAACAAATTCACCAACTAATGCTTGCCTCCGAGACTTACGCCGTCCCTGTCTGCATGGAAACCCCGGAGGCTATCTCCAAGGGCGTCCTTAATGACCTTTTACTCATCACCTCGAAAAGAAAGCTTTTGAATTGCCACTGGACACCCCTTCCCGACGTGCAAGTCCTCTGCGCTCGCATGCTGAGCGCCACCTGAACGGCCCTCCTCACCTTCAACGCCCGTAATCCTCTGTGGTCGGTCATCTACTGCGGAGATGAATTGCCGAACAAGCAAGTATGTCAACTCTGCCACCGAGTGGGCCACCGCGCCGACGTCTGCTTCAACATGGGCATCTCTTTCTGCACCGCCTGCGGCACTCTCAAAGCCAAACAATGAACGCCCACCTGTGCGCATCCTGTTGGAAGCTCTCCTCGCCGACGCACTGGAATGTCGGCAATGCCTGGTTTGAAACACGACCCGCCAAAAACAAACCTCATTACCCAAGACTCGAGTGGGTCGCAAATAAAAAAACAATCTACCGACCCGGCTAGTGTGCCCCACTAACACCAAGTCTCTCTAAAGTCGGTAGTCAGCGATTCAGAGAATATGGACAGCTTCCTGTCACTACTAGATACCTATAAGGGTGGCCGATAAAGCATCGACATCACCACTCCACCCCCTTAATATATGACAGTGCAACAGCCGTTCTCTTTGTTCTAACGCAGCAACTGTTTCCAATATATACACACCACCTCAGTCCCACTGATATAATTTTCCTTCAAGAAGTTACCGAAGGGCTCATCCGCATACTCGGCTATTATTACCCTCTCCAGCCTCACCTCGCAACCTGGGTAACGCCCAGGTCTCGAAATTCATAACCGCTGCAGTCCACCCCTCTACTAATCCGACATCGAACATCAACTCATTGAGATTGTTCTTCTGGAGGCCCACAAGAAAAGAACGCCGTCCACAATGTGTACAGTCCTTCTCAAACAAAAACACACTACTTTTCTCCCCCTGCTCCGGAATGGCCCCACATAGCGCAACGTAATCATTGTGTGTTGCTTGGTGATTTTAAGCTTTCCATACCGCCTGGGCTTACAAAGACGATACAGCCATGAGAACGACGCTCATTAATACCGTGGACGCTGCACACCTTACCCCATTAGCCCCCACAAGAGAAGGTAATAGTGTCTTCTGTGACCCACCTCCGGATTTTACTTTCAATAAGAATGTACCCCGGCCTATCTGGACTAACCTTTAGGGGAAGTTATCTAACCTCGGACTAACCTCGGAAGCGATCATTACATGCTCTCAATCAGCATGTACTCCCAACTGCGTTAAATGCCCCTCTGTAACATCAACATCACCAATTGGGAAGCTTAATGTTACGACTGGGCATGCCACCGTTGCCACCACTGTTACGACAGGGGCTCCTTGCCTGTCTCTACTTTTGGGACTGTGGCATCTCAGCCTGCTGCCACTGTTGCGCAGAGCTGCCCGACGAAACGAATACAATGGTAAGTGAATGAAACATTTAACGAAACATTAACGGCGTAGTGGCCAAGAGCCCAACGTGCTCAAACAAACGGCACAGCGGTGCACCGGGAGAGCGTCTCTCGCTTGATGTCTCCGTCTGCTTGTCTGCTGGCGCAGCTTGACCTTTTATAGCCTCCTATGACCGTTTCCGATGCCAGCAGCTCAAACCCTCTAATCATGTCACGGCACTGGTCACAGTTCAAATTTCATGAACGGACAAGAGGAGCTCGGCCGTTCGAAGATTGCAGCCGGGAAAGGGCTGCTGTCAAAGCGTCGGTCGCGGATGAAGCCGGCGCTTGCAAGAGAGGAGGGGGAGGATTCCGCCGGGCATGCCTGGATGAATCACGCTGCAAGCCGCGACATATCCGAGAGTCTGGGCTTGCGTTGCGCAATGGCGGGCGCACGGCGCTTACTTTCATGGAGGCCAGCGAAATGCATGCTCTGGCTTAACAGCACCCCGCCGCCACACAATTTGCCACGAAAACGTGCTGATTCCACGTTACTCGGATGCGGGGCTCGCTCGTAGGCTAGGGGCCTCCCAGGTGGCTCCACGCTCCTTTTCGTGAACAGCTCCCGCTCGTCCGGCCAGGATCACTGGTCCACTGCCGTGTCGCCCAGGTGTCTCGACCAGCGTCGCTCGGTTCCTCTGACGGTCTTGCTTCTCAGAATCGGTCTTTGATCGTTCCGCCTCTTGGCGAGAACCGGCCGTCAACAGGCAAGATCCAACACGAACAAGTGTCCTCTGTCACCCGTAAAAAACCAGACTTCAAGGTCCTAAAAACTGCTAGCAAATTTTTTCTGCCGTTTCGCTCTCTCTTCACCAAGAGACACATGTGGGATACCAGAACTCTTAAAATCAAAACTCAGTGTCAAGCACACGTAACACACGGAAGGAAAGCACACGTAACACACGGAAAGAAATTTGGTACCGTGAAATCCCTCGGGCCGGAAAACACTCTGCTGAGGCTTGAAATAAGGACAATAATTTTGCGCCGATCTAAGAGTGAACTTCATATCTGTTCGCGAAGTGACAAAATATAAGCCACGAGGAGGTGAAGGGCAGATCTGCTTTAACGCAAAGCTCAGTGCGTCTGCGTTCGCAGGTAACTTTCTTAAAATGGACGTTAAACGGCGTAAGCTACCGCGGGAGCTAATGCCTCTGCCTCTTTCACTGTAGCTGTATTTTTCTCAATGTGTGTCCTTGTCCTTCCAGTTTCTAGGGGAGGAACAAGATGAGCACAATTTGCTTTCGCTGACTGACGACTTTCCCTTTCCTGTCGCTTCGCGCGTCAGTCGAGACTCTCCATTGCGAGTGCGTAACTGTTCCTATGGAACCGCTCTTCTTTTTTGTTGTTCTTGGCGGAAAATGAGACCTTCCAGGAGTGTTTAGTTCCTAGCGCACCCATTTTCATTTTCGTTAGATGTGATGTTCGCCTCTATTCGGCCTTTTGAATTACCATGTAACGAATAGCGTTATCACAACTCGCGACTTGCCATCGCGATGCCTTTGCTTGGCCGATTGCTTACTATGTTTATTCGTGCCTGTTATCTCGTTGCTGCTGTCACTGTGGCCCCGTACAAAGTTGCGCTTTATTTTTAGGTATAGTGAAGTTGCCACGCACCTATGACCTTTGATCCTAACCCTCAATTCTGGATTGCCAGTACCCAAATAGCACAGTGTGGGTTCCAAATTGGGGCCCCTTGTCGGCCCCAAGTGGGCAGCCCATATGGGCCCCATGTGGGATTTGCAACTCGTGCCCAAGACGGGCCCAAATGAGCGGCAGCCCACTTGGGCTACCCTAAACGAGCCAGAAGAGAACCAGCTTGGGCAGCCCATTTCGCTTGGCCCCAAAAACCCAGGTCTGGCCAAACGTAGGCAGCCCATTGCAATGCCCTGGTGGGGCCCATGTTGGGCAGCCCACTTTCAATGCCCTGGTGGGGCCCTTGTTGGGCGTGAGTGGGCAGCCCACTTTCAATGCCCTGGAGGTGCCCTTGTTGGGCCCGAGAGGGCAGCCCATTTTCAATGCCCTAATGGGGCCCTTGTTGGGCCCGAATGGGCAGCCCACTCGCATGCCCTTAGGCAGCCCAGTTCGGCCCAAAGTGGGCAGCCCTCCTTGGTTGGCCAGATGAAGCCCAGTCTGGGCACAAGTGGGCTGCTCAATTTGGCCCAGACCGCTCTTTATAAGGGCAACCAAACTGGGCTGCACTGACGAAGCCCAGTTTGAGTCAAGTGGGCAACTCATTTCCGCTCTACAAAATACTGGTTGCACATACATTACTTATGCATAAACAGGTCAAAATTATAGAAAATCCGATGTATTCACAGCAACATCTTATGCAGATGCACCAATGTCTTAAGCTTGTCTGCATTAACATGGCCAGAGTCAGACTCTGGCATGGCAGTGCAAAGCTGAAGTATGATATATCAAATTCAAAAGTAGTTTTGTTGCATGTTTTATTGCATTATTTCACAAAAGCTGTACCAGTGGTCAGGATGGAGTGCCCGCGTCAAGTTCATCCTGGCCTTCCGGTCACCATTCCTGTCCCTGGTGCCACACAAAAGCTTGCAATATGGGAGTTGATGCGGGCCACATCTGCATCAGGCACCATCCGCTCCAGAGCAGCTGCAATCAGACAGTTAATTACAAATTGTGCAAAACATTAATCTGAAAAACATGAATTCTCAGCTATGGTGTCAAACCTTGTAATACCATAGAGTAGACAGCAGCAAAAACACATTAAGTGTATTTGCATTAACCAGAAAACTAGGCACGAAATTTGTGCAAATCTGAAAAGGCGTGGAAGCTGTACAAACCAAATTGAAGAGCTCAGTGTTGCTAGCGACTCACAAAATGGACTGTTTTTTGAGAAAGCAAAAGAAAAGGAAAAAAACTACAGCATCCTCTAATCCGAATTACGGAAAATTAAGTCTACCTCTAAAACTTGAAAGCATTATTCCATTCGAATGTGCACTACACTTTTTCGTTAATTAAACCGAATAAAACACATTTGACCAGCTATTTGTAGTTTCCGAATTATTGGCACATCTTTGTAAACACGACAATAAATTTCAGCAAATGCTGATAAACAGTGAGCAGAAATCAGTAAATAAAATTTGCTGCTCGCAAACATGTACTTTTTTGTTATAAGATGTGCATCATACCTTTTATTTCGAACAAGAATATTGAGCTAGAGTCGCATGTCATTCATATTATATGTAGCCTGTGAAAGAAAGTAATTCCAGTCTCCTATAATGGCATCACTTTACCTAGAGAAAACTACTGTTTGCCTCTTTGAATAAGTAATGCATGCTAATCACCAAAAATTCATCCCACTGAAAACAGCCTTTGTAAGCTAAAAATAGCCAAAAATAAAAATACAGGTACCACTGCTGCTCACTAATTACACAGCTGAAAGCAGTACTAACCAAGTTTTTAGCACATATTCCACATGCTATGTTACACTGCAACTTGAAGATGGTGACCATGGGATCTTTTTTATTGTAAACATCACAAATTTAGATGCAGAGGTGGAAAAACTTTAAATTTAAATTCGATATTTTCTGCATTCAGTGTATTTTTTCATCTGACAGGAATCAACATACTGTGAGCACTTTATGAGCTTATATAAGTCGTCGTCGCCTCTCTGGCTGCGACTTCATCCTCTTTTCATTCACTGTACATTCCCATGGTCATCGCTTGGTGCTGTTCGCTGGAAGCACGTCTTTTCCAGCGGGCTGGAATAAACGTCTCCCTTGAATTATTCCCTTACACGTGGTGGAGGTGCTCCTTGGATTCCCCGTATCCTCTTTCCCCGCTTCTCGCTGGAGCTGCGTTCCGGTCGTCGCGTTGTCTCATTCAACCCTGGAGACGAAGTCTTGCTTTCTACCCCTCTCCGGACGCTTGGTCTTTGTGACAAGTTTCAGCCTCGTTCCATTGGTCTCTACTTGGTGCTCAACCAAACTTCACCTGTGGACTACCGCGTCACCCCTGTTGATCCTCCCCCGGACCGCCGTTACCGCGGGACTGAAATTGTCCACGTCTCCCGCCTGAAGCCTTTCATTCCGCGCTTTGCATCGGACTAATCGCGGCCAGGCTGGCCGCTTCTGACCGCACGGGTAGTTAGTGTGAGCACTTTATGCGCTTTCGTCGTCGTTGCCTCTCTGGCTTCGACTTCATCCTCTTTTCATGCACTGTACATTCCCATGGTCATCGCTTGGTGCTGTTCGCTGCCAGCGGGCTGGAATAAACGTCTTCCTTGAATTCTTCCCTTACAATACCAATGAGTCCCGCAAACTTTTTACTGTTAACAAAAAAAGAACAATGTCCTTAATGGGTCAACTTTTGCATGCCAATTTAATGCAGGATTATATACTACAGTAATTACTAATAAAAGATGAGGCTCAAAGAATGTGCTATGCTAGATTCTCCAGCGCCTGCTCATCATGCATCCACAAGACTATTCACACATACGACATCTTGGAACTAGACAATGTTACAAGTACTTTGCTAATAGCAGTTTCCACAGAACCAATGCCATCCTTCGGCAGTGCACAGGCAATCAGTGAGTCTAGGACATTTTCTCTGATGCATAAGTAGTTAGCAGCCCATTCGTACATTGGCAGGATTCCAAGGTGGAACTACATATAGAAAGGGGTACTATTCACATCGACATTAGGCAAGCAAGTGACAAGCTGAGTGCCAGCATCGCATAGCACGGAAAGTTTCTAGGAGGTAGTGTAACACTGACAGGGTTTTCAATAATATTGTGGCCTGCCAAAGATTACCTCAATCTACCGTATTTACTCGAATGTAACGCGAGTTTTTTTTTGCCGTAAGTAGAAAGGAAATGTCACCCCGCGCGTTACCATCGAATACTAGGTTTAAAAGCGCTATGAAGAGTACCAAACACACACTATTAAAATCATTTCATGTGTCAAACATGTGCGTTGATCCTACTGGTCATTCGAAATCACGTACTCCACTTCTTCACTTCTTCTTGTGGCTACGTGGGGGAGGGGGGGGGGAAATGTGCTCGATTTCTGCCACCCATATCGCGGGGGCACAGCTTGGAGCGGGGATGGGGATGTGGGGAGGGAGATGTCCGCTTGCAACGCGCGCTGGTGGTCCGTGGTGTCCAGGAAGGCAGGTCCCCGCAGCAGCATCAGCAGCCACAACTGGGGAGGGGAGGGTGAACGGCACGCACTGGGAGTGGCGCGTGCACGTCGGGGGATTGCAGGAGGCAAGCAGCCCATCACCCCGGACCGGTCGAAAGGCTGGGCGGAGGTGGGCGATGACTGCAGCTCAGCCGGGGTAGGCTGCAGGAGGCCACCACGTGGCGGCCGATGAGGACCGCGGAGTAAACTGCTACAGGGTAGCAGCGCGGCGGGGTGCGCTGAGGAAAACCGCCGTTTCCGGCGGCGCGCAGGAGCTGTGGCTACAGCTGGGGCGCCAGCGGGCTGGCGCGCAAGGGACCGGCGGCCGCGTCCAAGGTCACGGGATGCGGGCCTGGTCGTACCGCCGGTGGCTGCGTCAGGACAGCAGCAGGGGGAGAAAACGCTGGATACCGCCATGGGAGACGGCGCGTCGGGGCCCCGCACGCACCAGTGCGCGCGGGGAGGGCATCGGGGGAGCACTCCACTTCGCCGGTCAACCAGCACGCGAACCACAGGTCACAACTACTAGGACAAAACGGCAACCTAATCGCAAACGCAGAAAAAAAAAATAGAAGCCAGTAAGAGTCAAGCCAACAAGAGTCGACGACAGCTGGAGTCACTGGATGAATGGATGGAAGGTAGGAGCATCCCCTTTGAAACGGGGCAGTGGTTGTTGCCACTGTGCTCAGTTTTTTCCCTTTATTTTTGTTTACTCTGCTCTAAAATGTTAATACAATTCGCCATTTCCTTTAAAAAAAACGTCTTCCCAGACTTTAAGACTTGTCACCTCTTTGCTTTTGTGCCACCAATCCTCCAATTGCTTTTTGCTAATTTCCACCGCAAATTTATTTACATGACTATTGTTATCTCTAAACCCTAAGGCCTCAGGAAGAGTGACTGTGCCTACATTGACATGGGGATGGATACCATCGCATTTTAGGATGAGATGCTCTATTGTTTCTACAGATTTACCACACACAGCACATGTGTCATCTTCTTCGTTAAATGTTTTTCTGTAGCTGCGCGTTCTAAGACACCCTGACCTAGCTTCAAAGAGGGGGGCACTGCCTCTTCAGTTATCATAAAACGTTTCCTTCCTGATCTGCCTTTTCCAGCATCGATATAGTTTACACTATGCTTCTTTTCCATTGAATCTATCCAATTTTTACCTTTGACGTTTTTAACCTGTCGTTTAATGCTCTTTCTTTCTCCTTCCTCGTCTCTGGCAAACTTACTAGCCAACTGTCTAGTTCGTTTCCGCCACTGTGTGTCAACGCTCTTTCTGCACAGGTATTTAAATACCTGTTATCATCCAATTTCCTCAGGCGTTCATCGTATAGTACATTGCTCTGAGCTTGCCGTGCTTCGAACGTTGCCCAGCCATACCCCCCTGTACTGCCTCGTTTGTGGTTTTCCCGTGGGCACCTAGTGCTAATCTTCCGACAGTTCTCTGATTTGCTTCTAATCGCGACTGAACTTGAGCCCTTAAGCATAGAACCGCATTCCCGAAAGTAAACCCTGGAACCATTATTCCTTTCCGAATACCTCTGAGGACTTCATAACTGTTGTACCCCCCCCCCCCCCCACTGCCCTATGTTTCATTATCCCGGCATCTCTTCACCCTTTTGGTATGAGAAACTTTTCGTGCTTTTCCGTGTACATATGCCCGTTGTTTACCCATACCCCGATATATTTGTATTCGGCCACTCGGGGTATTTCATGGCCTTGTATTGTAAGCTCCTGATCAGTTGTGCTGTTGAAAACCATCACACCTGATTTAGTTGCGCTAAAACTGAAACCTATACTGTCTCCATCGTCTCCACAGCAATTCACCAAAATTTGCAAATCTTCCTGGCTATCTGCTAATAGTACAATATCGTCCGCATACATTAAACCCGGTAGACGTTGCTCAACAAACTTTCCGCCTAATGTGTATGACAGATCACAACCTAGATTGCTTCCTTGTAGCCTTCTTTCCATACTTATCATATAAAGCATGAAAAGCAGCGGTGACAGAGGACAACCTTGCCTTAATCCTATGTGCATCTGGACAGTTGTTGTACTCTTAATTTCTTCCCATGTTATTTCAACTTCATTTTCTCGATATATTTCCTGTAGAAGATTAATTACCTCATGACTGACACCTTCGCCTTTTAATATTGCCATGTGCCGAACGCGCCGTGCGGCCTCCACGCTTAGTCGAAGAGGACGACGAAGTGTTGGTGGGCTCCCGAGGCGCTCTGGCTCTGTGCTTTGGACCCTGGCTGTCTGATTAAAGCGCCTAGCCTTCTGTTCCCCCCGACGTCTACCTGCACGGCTCCTCAGGTCGTGACACTGGTGGAGGTGCGACCGATGATCCCTTCTCCTGCGGAAGACTCGACGCGCCCACCTCTTGTGACCACCCCTGTCCATCGTGCCAGCCGGAGGATCCGAGGCCAATCCCCCGAGGTCGTGACGGCGAACCCTCGTGCCGCTCGTGAAGGCGAACCCTCGACTTCCACTCCCCTCATGGCGACGCCACTGCCCGCCGTGACGATGACTGACTTTCGACCAGCCCCACCTATCTGACCCTTCAGACCCTACGAACACCTAAGCCCTTTCACGGAGGCCAGTTCGAGGATGCCGAGGACTGGTTGGCACACTATGAACGGGTTGAGACCTTCAACGGCTGGGACGACACGACCAAGCTGCGTAACGTGTATTTCAGCCTCGAAGACTCTGCCCGCACGTGGTTCGAGAACCGTGAGGCTACCTTGTCTACGTAGCCGGACTTCCGACGTCAGCTCCTGACTACGTACGCCAACAGTGACCGCCGGGAGAGCGCGGAGCGCGCCCTGACGTCTCGAATTCAACTTCCAGACGAGAGTGTTGCAATGTACGTAGAGGATGTGACGCGTCTTTGCCATCACGCCGATCCAGCCATGAGTGAAGAAAAAAAGCTGCGGCACCTGATGCGTGGCGTAAAAGACCAGCTCTTTTCCGGTCTCGTACGGAACCCGCCCAACACCGTCGCGGAGTTTCTGGCCGACGCCGCCCACATGGAGAAATTGCTGCAGCAGAGGGCCAATCAGTACGCCCGGCAACTGCGTCCAGTGTCGTCGCTGTCCACGTTGGACCGGTTCGACCACGATCCCGGGATGAACCCGAGCTCCCTTCGTGAAGTAATTCGTTCCGTGGTCCGCGAGGAGCTGCAGCACCTTCATGGAACATTTTCCCCTCGCATCGATTCCGTCACCAGCGTCATCCGCGAGGAAGTTCAGCAGGCGCTCAGGGTACAAGCCGCTGCGGTCGTGCCGGCGCCGCAACCGGCCCCATCCGTTCCCGCGCCGTACCCGGCCCCTGTTCAGCCAGTCACGTACGCGGACGTCGTGCGCCGCCCAGCCCCATTTCCTGGGCCTTCCCCTTACTCCCCTCCAGTGGACGCGGTGCACGCTGCTCAACCGCTCCCTTACTGGGCTGATCGGCGCCAGCCACCGCGGAAGACTGATCTCTGGCGCACTCCAGATCAACGCCCGCTGTGCTACCACTGTGGTGAAGCCGGCCACCTCTACCGGCGGTGCCCGTATCGCGAGAGAGAGAGAGAGAGAGAAAACTTTTATTTCTTTCCAAGAGGTTCGCGGGGATGAAGACTTCCTGGTCGTCTTGCTTGGGTGCTGGCGACTTGAGTCTTCAAGCAAGAGTGGGCCCTCAGTCCAGGGCTCCACTGAGTTGTGCCGCTTCAGTTGCGTGCTTTACCAAGGCCCTCTGGACCTCAAGCTCGCTGCTGAAGAGACAGCTCTCCCATTGCTCCGCACTCGGTGTTTGTTGATTGTGGAATGCTATGTTTCTCTTGCATTCCCAGGTGATGTGATAGAGTGTGGGCGTACTGCCGCACCAGGGGCAGTCTGGTCTGAATTGCGTTGGTGATATCTTGTTGTATGTGTGTAGGTTAGGGAATGTGTTCGTCTGTAGCCTACGCCATCCTACAGCCTCTTCCCTATTTAGTGCTTTGTGTGGTGATGGATATCTCTTTCTGATTCCCCTATATAGTTGTAGGGTCTCTGTGTAGCCCCCCTCGCATATGAGTAGCCGTGACTCCGAGACGATCGATAAGCCTGCTCGGTAAGTGAGCCCTCGAGCTAGACTGTCCGCCCTTTCGTTTCCTGCTACGCCTGCGTGGGCTGGCACCCAGATTATATGTTGTATGGGTATTCTTTCAGCTGAGGCTGCCGCCTCGCTGATTATTCTGAGGGCAGTGCCGCTGATATTGCCCTTCGTATAGTTTCTGCATGTTTCTTTCGAGTCCGTTAGGATATTTAGGGAGCGACCTTTTCTGTAGCCTTCGGCTATCGCTAGCGCGACGGCAATTTCTTCGGCCTCTGCTATCCCTGACACCCCTACTGAAGCGCAGGTGATAGTTTCCCCTGTACCGTTGACCACCGCTACCGCGGCTGTGCGTTTCTCTGCTCTTGCGTACATAGAAGCGTCGGTGTATAGTGTGCTTTCGGATTGGCCTAGCCTTCTGTTTATCTGTTCGGCCCTGGCTCTCCGCCTTTCTTCGTGTAGGTTGGGATCCATATTTTTAGGTAAGGGTCCCACGTTGAAAGTTCTTCTGAGGTCGTCTGGAACTTCTGTGTATCTGTCAGCCAGACCACTTGCGTTCCGACCTAGCCTTTTTAGGAGCGCCCTTCCTGTGGGGGAGCCCCTGAGCCTCGTCAATTGCGCACCCATTTGAGCCTCTGCTAGCTCGTCAAAGGTGTTGCTGACTCCGAGCTGGAGTAATTTTTCATTTGACGTGTTCCTGGGTAGGTGCAGAGCGATCTTGTAGGCCTTCCTTAGTATACAGTCGGCTTGCTCTCTTTCCGCTTTTGTTGTTGCGTGGTAGGGCAGCGAGTATGTGACCCTGCTGACGATTAGGCTGTTTACGAGTCTTAGGGTGTCGTCTTCCTTCATTCCGTATCTTCTTTGGGATACTCGGCTGATCATTCTTCCTACTTGTTCCGTGGCTTTCCTGAGCAGGGTGATGGTGTGGCTGCATTTGCGGCTACTCTGTAGCCACATGCCCAGAATGCGGATTATGTTTTTCTCCGGGATCGGTTGTCCCTCGAGGACGACGTCCAGCGGGGCTTGGGTAGGGTGTCTCCCTATTCTGATGAGCTCCGATTTTTCGGTCGAGCATTTCAGGCCCCTCTCCTTCACGTAGTCTTCTACGCAGGTGGCGGCTTCCTGTAGTCGGTCTTGTTTTGCTCCTAGCGATCCTTGGGTGATCCACACGGTTATGTCGTCGGCGTACATGGCGTGTTTGATACCCGGGATCTCTTTGAGCTTTCTTGCCAGTCTTAGCATTGACATGTTGAAGAGCACCGGCGATATGACTGAGCCTTGGGGTGTTCCTTTGCAGGGTGTGGCGAAGACGTCACTTCGCAGCTCGGCTAGCCCTACGGTCGCTGTTCGGTTGCTTAGGAAGGCCCTGATGTAGTTATGTGCTCTCCTTCCGCAGTTCGTGTCGTTTATGCCTTCCATGATGGCGGCGTGGCTTACGTTGTCAAAGGCTCCTTTGATGTCGAGGGCCATGACAACGTTTTCTCCGCTTCTCGGCATTTTTTCAAGTACTTCCTCCTTTAGCTGGAGGAGTACGTCTTGCGTGGACAGGTGGGCTCGAAACCCGTACATGCTATCAGGGTAGAGTTGGTTTCTCTCCAGGTGTGACTGAATTCTCTTCGTTACTATTCGTTCGTACATCTTGCCTAGGCACGATGTGAGGGATATCGGCCTGAGGTTTTCCACTTGTAGTTTTTTACCGGGCTTCGGAATCATCACCACGACCGCGTGTTTCCATTCGGCGGGTACTGTTCCTTCCTGCCATAGTTTATTGAGGTACGCGGTGAGCTGGTCAATAGCTCCGTCGCTTAAGTTTCTGATCAGTGAATTGCGGATTCTGTCTGCTCCTGCTGCCGTGTTTCTTGTTGCCGACCTGATCGCATCGACCACCTCTTCCCTGGTTATGGGCCTGTCCATGACGGGGTTCTCTTCGCCTTGATATTCCTCTTTGTAACACTCGACCTGGTCGTTGCCGTAGCATTTGACCCGGACCTCCTCCAGTAGTTGTTTATCTGTACCGGTGTATTGGTGCACCAACCTTCGTATTGCTTTGCCGCTCTCCGACTTGTTTTTGCTTGGGTCCATGAGGGACTTGAGGATCTGCCACGTTCTGGCCGTGCTCAGGGTGCCGTTCAGCGCGTTGCTAAACTGCTGCCATCCTTGTCTGGCCAGCTGCGTCGCGTACTCCTCCGCCTGCTTGGTGATTTCAGCTATCTTGGTCTTGAGCTTCCTGTTCAGCTTTTGTCTTTTCCACCGTGCGGTGAGTCCGCGTCTCGCCTCCCATAGCTTGAGGAGTCGCTTATCCACCTCCAGGGCGTGTTCGGTTCGGTCCACTTCTTTGGTGTAGAGTTCCTGGACCTCCTTGAGCTGTTGGCTCCACTCCCCCACAGATACAATGTCGCCTCCTTGCATCTGTCTACAGTGGGCCCTGAAGGCGTCCCAGTCGACGAGACGGGTCTTGCCTATTTTTCGTTTTGTGTCTTCGGCTGTGATGCTGGTTTTCAGTATATAGTGGTCGCTTCCTAGGTTTTCGAGTAGGTTTTCCCACTCGACCTGTCTGGCGCCCCTCACAAAAGTCAGGTCGGGGCAAGTGTCTGGGCTGACGCTGTTACCCTGTCTGGTTGGTTGGGTTTCGTCAGTTAGGAGATCGCAATCCGTTTGCTCTGCAGCGTCGCTGATTGTTCTTCCTTTTTTATCGTCTTTGCTGTAACCCCATTTTGGGTGCTTGGCGTTGAAATCGCCTGCTATTATTAGGGTGTTGTTGCCCGCTAGTTTTCTAGCCTCTGTAAAAAGCCTGCTAAAGTCCCCATCCTTCTGCTTAGGCGGGCTGTATAGGTTGATAATAAAGGTGCTCTTGGATTGTGCTTTCTTTTTAGGTATAATCTCTGTGATCGTGTGGTCGATCCGAGTGTCCGTTATTTCGTCGTGTGCTATGGCTACCAATTTCTTGCTTACGAGGGTCGCCGTACGGCGAGCTTCCTGACACGTATAGCCCCTCAGCGAAGGTGTGCAGTTGGCTTCCTGTAATATAATTATGTCTGGTGGGGTTCCTTTGGCATAAATGTACTGCTGCAGGAGGCCTTGTTTTTGCCTGTACCCCCTGCAGTTCCATTGCCATATCTCTAATTGTTGGAGGCGTTCTGCCATGATGGTGTACTAGGGTTGGAGTTGAGGGTTTCTGCGCCGAACCTGCGTTCGTTATATAGGCGTTCTCTAGCGTCGTTAGTCGTTCTCTGCGCGTTCTGATTCTTAATGTGTGTTCTAACGTTTTGCTCTAGAAGGGCAAATTTCTGCTGCATAAATTGCATCTGCTCTTGCGTCTGTTTCTGCATGTTCATTATGAGAGCCTCGAGCTTCCCATCTTGTGGCTGTGTTGCTTCCACCATTGGGGGTGGTGGGGTCTGAGTTTTGGGCTGTGTCTGCCCTGTCCTGATTTCGCGGAGTTCTTTAAGGACCTCGCTCAGCTGCTTTCTGAGTTGGCCTAGTTCCTGTCTGAGGGCTTTGTTCTCTTCCATTAACTGTTTCTCGCGAGTGGATTGTGTGTTTGTGTTTGAGTGCGGAGCAAAGAGCGTTTTGGGAGGGCCGTCTCCCCAGCTCACCTTGACACCGCCGGTCTTCTTTTTCTGCTGTTGCTCTTGTCCTTGCTTCTGCTTCTGTTGCTGTTGTCCCAGGGGCGGGAAGGACTCGTCCCGCTCGGATCCTCGACTCCGGCTCCGGTTGCGGCTGCGTCCGCGGCTGCCGCTGCGCCCGGATTCCTGGCTCTCGTCTCGGAACCACCGCGGCCTTCTTCTGCGGCTGCGGTCCCGGCTCTTGCGTTGCTGCTGCAGGGGGCCCCACCGCAGCTCGCTCGCTGATTTGAGTCGTTGTTTGCAGTCCCTCGTGCCCGTGATGTGGTCGCCGTCACACACTAGGCACTTGGGTGTACACTGGTGGTCCGTCGTTGGGTTCTGAAGTCCGCATTGTCTGCAGACCTTGGCGTTCGGGTTTGGGCAGACGTCCATGCGATGCCCCTGTTGGCCGCAGGTGTAGCATACCTGCCTTGTTGGCCTGTACGGGTGGCACCGGTATTCGCTGCTGTGGTAGATGACAAACTTCGGAAGAGTCGGGCCGTCGAAAGTGATGAGGGCCGTGCTTGAATTTCCAAGCATTCTTGCCGTTATGACTCTGACGCCCTGGGTGCGAAGTCGTATGTGGGCCTTGAGTTCCTCGGATGTGGTTTTCGGTGCTGGGCCGTGAATAACTCCCCGTAGCGTTCCCTCCGGGGCCGCCGCGTGTGTGTTCACTGCAAAGCTTTTGCCTCCAAAGTTGATCTGCCTGATGTGCAGAACCTTCTTGGCTGCGTCTTCGTTAGCTGTGCTCACGATTATGATGTTCGAGCCGTGGCGAAGTCGGACGAGAAGATCTTCTTCCTTGCATCCTCTTCCGGTGGCCGCAACCACCGCTTCCACCACTTTGTATTGCGGTAGATCCTTGACTGCGAGTCCCCTCGGCCGGAGGACTATCTTGATGTCGTCTTTCGGGAGAGGAGGCAGTCGCAGCCTCGGCCCTCCCTCCCATTGTTTCTTCTCCGGTGCGCCAGCTGCGCTTCTTCCCGCTTCGTCGGAAGATGGCGACCTTCCTGCGCCGTTTCCCGCCAAAATTTGCGGTTTGTCGCCGCCATTTTGGCGTCTCTTCGATTTCTTTGACTGGACGACCGCCCAGCCTTCTGCTTTGTCTGCGTCCATTCCGTTAACTTGTGGTCGTTGTAGAGTCGATGGGGTGCTGCATCCCGGGGCTTGAGTCCCTGTAGCGACGAGGCCGTCGTGGCCTCGCGGTACGTGGGTCACGTCGATGGTGTCGTGGAAGTCTTCTTCCATGTTTTCGGGCGGTTCCGTAAAAAATCCTGGTTGTCTTGTGATTGTGGGTTGTTCCTGACTCGAAGTTTTCGTTCGGGACATCGCTCCGATGCGTCTTCACCGCGGGCCGAGGCCGGGAAGGCCGCGGAGCCCCGAGCTCGTGCTAAGCCTCGTTATGCTTAACGCCTGGCCGACCACGTGGGAACTTCAAAGTCCGATAAAATCCTAA
Source organism: Amblyomma americanum (assembly GCF_052857255.1). Taxonomy (NCBI): domain Eukaryota; kingdom Metazoa; phylum Arthropoda; class Arachnida; order Ixodida; family Ixodidae; genus Amblyomma; species Amblyomma americanum. The sequence goes on from NC_135501.1 coordinate 47,446,286, forward strand.
AAAATGGACCCACCGGCTTGGAAGTGGTATCCTCGTGGTCCGCTTCACTTTCGGCGTCGGTTCCAGCAAGAATTTTGGAGATCCGTAGGGATTAACCGGGTCAGAGGACCCAAAAATCGCGGAGCGCATGTGAGGCACGTCCGTACTCTTCGACGATCGCAGCGCCCTCCCGTATCGCGAAATGGGTCTGCGCGGATTTGCTCTTGACAGTCCCCGTCCACGACCCGGAGAGCACCCTCAGGACATCGCCGAGTATGTCAACCGCCAGCGTAGTTCCCTGCCTCCTCCCCGCCGCCCGTCTCCGCGCCGCGAGTCGCGCTCGCCTTGTCCACGCCGGTCTTCGCCTTCTGCGTCCCGTTATGCCTCAGAACAACGTGGTTCCTCGATCCCACATCGGGAAAACTAGCTCCGGCGACCTTTGGAGGCGAGGCCGCAGAACGCCGATCCGACGCAAAGCTTCCACCTCCGCACCGACCAACTCGCCCCGACGTAGAACGCCGCATCGCCGCACAGTTTTCCCCGACGCTCCACCCGAATCGCCCCGACGTCGCAACACCAGTCGTCCACCAGCTCCCGCCGCCGCACCGACTGAGTCCCTCCCCTCAAACATCGACAGGCCGCGCTGACGGCCGGATCTCCTTGGACATCCCTGTTCTCGTCGACACTAAGGAGGTCAGCGCGTTGGTTGATACGGGCGCAGATTACTCCATCCTTAGCGGACGGCTTGCGACGACCCTGAAAAAAGTGACGACATCGTGGGAAGGCCCCGACATACGTACGGCGGGGGGACATGTTGTCGCACCACTCGGTATGTGTGCGGCCCGTGTTACTGTTCGCGGCTGCACCTTCGTCGCCACTTTTCTTGTTCTGCGCGAATGTTCTCGCGATGTCATCCTTGGCATCGACTTTCTTCGTGAGCACGGTGCTATAATAGACCTTTCCGAATCGCTTGGTGACGTTTTCCACCAAATTGGCCACAGCAGAGCCGGCGCAACAGGGTTCTCAGTCCGCCCTGCGAATCGCCGAGGATAACGTTACGGTGCCTCCACGTGCCAGCATTCTCGCTAGAGTTACCTGTGATGAACCACATCGGGGACTCCGTGTTGTCGAGCCTAATGTCTCTCTCGTACTCACTAAGGGAATTGCGGTGGCACGAGGCCTTAGCTGCCTGCATGACGGTTGGCCAGAGGTCCTTATTACCAACTTTTGCAATGAGCATCGACATTTATTCCGTGGCACAGCCATCGCTTACGTCGACCATGTCCAGGAAGTGGCCGAATGTTTTGCTTGCGAGGAGGACACCACTGGAGGTGACGCAGCAGCGCTCGACGACGTCAACATAAATCCGGGCCTTTCATCCGCTGAAAAGGGGCAACTCCAGGACCTCTTGGGGGAGTTTCGTGCGTGTTTCACGTCGTCGTCTAAGGTGCGACAAACGTCGATAGTTAAACACCGCATCATCACGCCTGAAGGAGCTCGACCCATCCATCAGCAGCCCTATCGTGTGTCCCCTCGGGAGCGAGATGCTATACAATCACAGGTCAAAGAGATGCTCACGGACAGCGTCATCCAACCGTCAAGCAGCGCGTGGTCGTCTCCTGTCGTCCTGGTGAAGAAGAAAGACGGAACATTGCGATTCTGCGTCGACTATAGGAAACTTAACAGTGTGACAAAGAAAGACGTGTATCCGCTGCCGCGTATCGATGACTCCCTCGACCGTCTTCGCCAAGCCAAGTACTTCTCTTCGGTAGACCTCAGGAGCGGTTATTGGCAGATAGAAGTCGATGAGAGGGACCGTGAGAAAACCGCCTTCATCACACCGGACGGGCTCTACAAATTTCGCGTCCTCCCCTTCGGGCTCTGCTGCGCTCCTGCCACTTTCCAAAGAATGATGGACACCGTCCTCACAGGTCTGAAGTGGCAGACATGTCTTGTTTATCTTGACGATGTCATTATTTTTTCCGCAACGTTCACGGAACATCTGCACCGTCTCAGAACTGCCCTCGAAGCCGTTCGTTCCGCCAACCTCTCCCTCAAACCACAAAAATGTCACTTTGGATTCACCGAATTGAAGTTCCTTGGGCACATCATTAGTGCTAATGGAATCCGAGCTGACCCAGAAAATCTTGCTGCCGTTGCTGCCTTTCCGGTCCCCGCTCACAAAAAAGCAGTCCGACGTTTCTTGGGCCTCTACTCCTATTATCGTCGCTTCATTAGAAACTTCGCCCAGCTTGCCAGCCCTCTGACGCTCATAACCCGGGATGATACATCATTTTCCTGGGGCAGCGAACAGCAGACTGCCTTCAACGACTTACGACGCCGACTCCAATCGCCGCCAATCCTAGCACATTTCGACGAAGATGCCGACACGGCGGTACATACGGATGCGAGCAACGTCGGTCTTGGCGCCGTTCTCGTCCAGCGCCAAGACGGTGTCGACAAAGTAATTGCCTACGCCAGCCGCGCACTGTCGCGCGCTGAATTGAACTACTCTACCACCGAAAAAGAATGCTTAGCAGTAGTCTGGGCAGCAGCTAAGTTCCGCCCATATCTGTATGACAGACCGTTTTGTGTCGTCACCGACCACCATTCGCTGTGTTGGCTAAAAAATTTAAAGGACGCTTGCGGCCGCCTCGCCCGTTGGGCATTACGCCTGCAGGAATTCGATTTCACCATCACCTATAAGTCCGGCCGGAACCACACCGACGCTGATAGCCTGTCACGCGCTCCCGTCGAACCTCCTCCACAAGACACCATCGACGACGACAGCTTCCTTGGAGCCGTCAGCATGTCTGAGCTCGTCTCCAGACAGCGTGCCGACGCCGAGCTGCGTCTGCTCATAGAACATCTCGAAGGTGGGCACCCTGAGATACCACGGTACCTAGCTCGTGGGATATCATCGTTTTGTCTCCGGAGCGGGGTGCTTTATAAAAAGAACTCTACTTCCAGTCCGACAACTTACCTGCTCGTCATACCGTCTGATTTACGGGATGAAGTTCTCCTGGCCTGCCATGATGAACCAACTTCCGGCCACCTTGATGTTACCCGCACCTTGTCCCGAATCCGGCAGAACTATTACTGGCCCCAGCTCACGTCAAGCGTCAAGCGTTATGTCCGGACATGCCGGCAATGTCAGCAGTGGAAGAAACCGACGCTCAAGCCTCCCGGGCTGCTTCAGTGCATCGAGCCGCCACAAAAACCATTTGACAAAGTCGGCATGGACCTTTTGGGGCCATTTCCTTTTTCGTCGTTCGGCCACAAGTGGATCGTAGTCGCCACCGACTACTTGACCCGTTACGCTGAAACGAAGGCCCCTTGCGCGAGGTACTGCCGCCGAAGTTGCCCTCTTCTTTATGCACTAAATCGTGCTTAGACACGGCGCCCCATCGATCATCATTACTGAACGAGGCAAGGCGTTTCAAGCCCGGCTCTTACGTGACGTCTCAACGCTTAGCCACAAAGCTCATCGACCCACAACAGCGTACCATCCCCAAACCAATGGTCTAACGGAACGGCTCAACAAAACATTAGCGGGCATGATCGCGATGTACATTGACGTTGAACATAAAACATGGGATGAGATCTTGCCGTACGTCACCTTCGCAAATAATACAGCGACGCAGGAAACCACCCAGTTTACCCCGTTCCGTCTCGTCTATGGCAGGGAGGTCCGCATGATGTTGGATGCGATGCTCCCGTACGGCGATGAAGAGGTAACCCCTGAAGCAGGAAACTTCGCGGAAAACGCAGAGCAAGCCCATCAGCTGGCCCGCTTGAACATCAAGGAACAGCAATCCGTCGATGCTCGACACTATAACCTTCGGCACAGAGACGTGCACTACGAGCCGGGTGACAATGTATGGGTGTGGACACCCCTGCGCCGCAAAGGGTTGTGCGAAAAGCTTATCAATCGGTATTTTGGCCCGTACAAAGTCCTGCGCCGCCTGAACAGCCTCAACTACGAAGTTGTCCCCGATGGAACTGTGGTCGCCGGCCGTAAGCGTCAACGGCCTGAAGTCGTCCATGTAGTGCGCCTAAAACCGTACTATTCGCGTGACTGAGCGCTGTGTGCACGCTGTGTGTCGCCCCTTTACCTCCTTACCCCACGTGTGAACTTTACTCTCCTCACCTCTCAACTAGCGCCGGATGTATAATTCACCTCACCCCAATTTTTCGTTTGTTTTTCCCCTTCTTCTCTCCCTGTACATAACCCATTCCACACCGAGACGGTGTTTGCTTTCGCGGGGGGGAATAATGCCACGTGCAGAACGCGCCGTGCGGCCTCCACGCTTAGTCGAAGAGGACGACGAAGTGTTGGTGGGCTCCCGAGGCGCTCTGGCTCTGTGCTTTGGACCCTGGCTGTCTGATTAAAGCGCCTAGCCTTCTGTTCCCCCCGACTCTACCTGCACGGCTCCTCAGGTCGTGACAATATGTTCCACAGGAATTCCCTGTTCGCGTTGTCGTATGCACCGCTTATGTCCAAGAAGGCTAAATACAGAGGTCTGTTTTCCGCCTTAGCTATTTCTATGCACTGGGTAAGCACGAACAGGCAATCATATAAGCGCCTACTACTTCTGAACACATCCTGAAGTTCTCCGACAATTCTATTACTCTCTACCCATGACTGCATTTTTATTTTCACTGCCTGCATCGCCAGCCTGTATGTAACTGATGTTATCGTAATCGGTCGGAAGGATTTTATGTTCGTCTTATTGCCTTTTCCTCTATAAATCAAATTCATTTTACTCTGTTTCCAGCTGTGCGGAATTTGCTGACTCGTTATGACTTCCTCCAATATTTTTATCAGCGTTTCCTTCGTCTTGGGCCAAGTTCATTAATTAGCTTGATTGGAATTTTCTCGATCCCTGCTGACGTACATGTTGGAATATTTGCTTCCGCCTTTTTCCAGTTAAGATTCGTCAGTTCCACGCTGTTTTCTATTGTGCGTTCCAGTGTTGCTCCCTCGTTTGGGGTGATTACTCTATCGTCTTTCTTAAATGACTCAGCTATAACTGATGAAATGTAGTTCACAGCGTCATCTCCTTCTAAACATTTTCCTTCGGTATCGTGAATCTGTTCCTGCTTTCTGTGATTCGCTTTGCCCAGCCAGCTTATATGGTTCCAGAATTTCCTTGGCCCCCTTTAGTTGCATCGCGAACTTCAGCCAGCCAGCGATCAGAGGACTGCTTTATTTTAGCCTCGACGAGGACCTGCACGTGCTGTTTCTTTTCTCGATAAGATTCCCATTTTCGGACTATTTCCTCTTCAGATAACTGCGCCCTCTTTGCTTCTCTGTGTTCCCGTGATGCCAACCGTCGTTGTTCGATGGCCTCTCTAATTTCCTTATTCCACCAACTTCGTGGATTCCTCTTTCCTCTCCAGTGGTTTACTCCTTTTACTTGTTTTATTTTTGTACTAATGAGGAGTTCTAACTTATTATAATTCCACTTTTCCATGGGATTTGTCTTTATTGCTTCCTCTATGGACCCCGCTAATTGCGCTATTTGTTCGTCATTTATTTTCCGCACTCTGTTTGACTCCCCTTCATTTCTCTTTTCAGCAGGGCTCCAAACTGTAGACTAATACGCTTATGATCACTACCGAGGCTGTATTTCCTCTCTTTGTCTATTTACATTATTTTGAGCTTGCTATACATCCCCTGCGAGATTAGGCAGTAGTCAATGGTCGTTTGCCGGTTACTGGATTCCCTCATGATTTGTCCCTCACACTTAGTTTCTCTGTATACAATAACTAGGTTGTTTCGCTCGCAGAAGTCTAGCATCAACCTCCCGTTATAATGTCTATCCATCCAGGTCCTCGATGTGGCTATTCATGCCCCCCAACAGAATAATATTGGCGCCTTCTCAAAACCGCTTTATATCGCCATTTAGACACTTAACTAGATCCGTGTTCTCTTGCCTGCATTTGTCCCTAAATAAACTACTCCTAGCCATGTCCTTTTACCGGCAATTTTGCCCGATAACCAGACATGATCTTTGCAAGTTGACTTTATTCTTTGGCAATTTGTTCCTTGATGTATCAGCATACCTACTCCTCCTCCCTTCCTCTCTGTTGTTGTTCTGTTGCTCCCTTCCCATGCATAACCATCAATATATGGTGGGTCTTCTAGATCCCTGAGATGTGTCTCGCATAGCGCGTATACACCTACTTCTTCGTCCTTCAACTGCTGTTCTATCTCTAACTACTTCGCTCTCTTTCTACCGCCTTGCATGTTTATGTACCTGACCCTAGTGTTAAATTTGTTTTTGTAGTTTTCTTCCTGGACCTCCTAGTGGCCATATTATTGGCGTCAGCCTTCATTGTTACACTTTCTACTTTGCTTCTACCTACCCCTCTGCCTTGAGCCGCAGAGGACCCCCTAAAAAAGCTACTGCCCTGCCTGCCAGGCGCCACCCGATCTCGGCTTCTAGCCTGCTATTAAAGTGGATGCCATCTCGTGTAAAGCCTCCGCCAAAGCCTGCTCTATGCACTTCCCTGTTTATGTCTGCCACTTCAAAGCCTTTCTCCTGGCTTAACTTCCATATCTCCCAATTAACAGCCACAACGTCCTTGGCAATTTCTCCGTTCCTTCCTTGCACTTCCGGCGCTATGCACACCACGATCTGGACTTGCTGTGCTATCGCCCTTGAATCGTCAACTCCCTCCGATAATCTTTCTACTACTCTTGCGGCTTCACCATTCAAGACATGATTTAGTCCCGCCGCAATCACCGCCAAATTGCGCTCTTCAACATTCTTAGAAAGTTCGTTTCTTGTTTCTCTCAGCACTACGTCCATTCTCCTGTTTTGGAATGCCCCGACTGCTACCCGCTTAACACCCTTTACACGCTCCATTATAGTTCTTTTGCACCTACTCATATTTGAGTCACCACCGATAAGTACTTGGGTACTCCCTTCCTCCATCCTAAGTTCCGGTTTATTATGCCGGCTCTTTTCTGTGGCTGCGACCTCATTCCTGGAAGTTATCTTGTTCTCCTTCTCTCCATCTCCAACACACTTCCTAGCTACCACGTGTGAGTAGCTGTTCCCGTCTGAACCCGCCTGACCTAACTCCTTATCGCTGTCCATGCCAGCGCTGGCCCCATCCACGTGGCTTGCGCTTGAATATCCGCCAATGTTGCTTCACTTGACGGTGCCAGCCATTTTTGCGTTCAACAATTCACTAAGCTGCTCTTGGATTTTGGGCTTCTCTGCCCTCTCTACCTGCAGCTCTTTTTCTAAGGCATCCATACGTAGCGCTAGGCCGGTGTTTGCTTCGTCAGCCCTGTCCAGGCGTGCACCTAATACGCAGCATTTGCACATAAAATCCGCGCCTTCGGCTTCCCCTGCAGATTCGAACCGCGTTTCTTTCAGATTCACCAACGTCTCACACTCCTTGCATTTTACCTTAAGTTGCTTGACCATCTTAGCAGCACTATTATTCCTACCACAAAATGCTAGAAAAGAAAAAAACAACCACTTGCAACCACGTGCTCAAACAAAATTCTGCCTACCGCTAAAGCCAATCACCTAGAAAGTGATACTAACTACCTGTCTTCTACTAACTAAAGGAATACTAACTACCTGGCTCACAAGTGAGCACTGCAGATCTATAGCTGCTAGTCGGAAAAGGTCCGGACGTTAGGTCACTGACCTGCTCTTTCGCGAGCACTTCACCTAACTAGCCGAGATCTTAAACTAGCCGAAATCTAAGCTCTCAAAATGTTAAAGGAAATAACTCATCGATTTCTCGTAGTCACGCCCTCTCGCAGTCGTCCGCCCGTCAGGTCCCGGTCACCACCCGTAATCCGAAGATCACCAAGACAAGCGTCCGCACCGCACGGCCAGCGCCTCCTCTGTAAAAATAGAGGAGGCGCTGGCACGGCTCTCACTGGCGCGATAAGAGTGCGCCACCTCTTGATGAATGCTCGCAACCTGTAGCGAGGTTGTGTGGCCTCCATGACAGCAAAAGGAGACAGCCATCTCGGAGGCACCGAGCGCTCGCAATCGCCGTCAAGATGACAGCAAAGGAGCGAGCGATCCCACCGCCATCGGTCGGTTAATCCTTGCAACTGATGCAAGAACGTGGCCACGTGACTAACAAGCAGCAGGGCATGGATGTTCGCTCTTTCTCGTGTTTGGTGCCAGTGCGTACAGGTGTGCGTTCCGTGCTTCGAGACTTAGGCCTATCCCCATCAAACGGTCGAGTTATCTTCAAGCGGAATAGCGTGCTCACGCGCTCAGTATACAGCTGGCTTCAAGCGCAACGCTATTCTGCTTGCTGAGAAAGTGGGAAATTCAGCGGCTGCAAGACGTCTGGACGTCAACGAATCGACGATCAGGGGATGGAGGAAACATCGCGAGGAATTTTTTAACTGCAACAGCCTGCGAAAAGGCTTTCGGGGGCCCAAGAAAGGCCGCTTCCTGGAGTTGGAGCGTCCCCTTGCAAAGTTCATTAGCTAGCAACGTTCCCGACTGCTTGAAGTAAGCATTGAAATGCTTCAGTGCATAGCACAGGAGCTTGAGCGGGACACGGGTTTGACCCAAATCCAGTTTAAGGCATCACGAGGCCTGGTGCAGAAGTTTATGCGAAGGGCCGGGTTATCCCTTCGACGCACGACTTCTATTTGTCAGAAGCTGCCCGGGGACTTCGAATCAAAACTTCGAGAGTTCCAGCGCTACGTTACCGATCTTCGTCGCTCTACCAACATGCCACTTGGACATATCGGCAATGCCGACCAGACCCCCGTGTATCTGGGCATGCCTATGTCCAGAACAGTACACAAGTCTGGTGAGCATGAAGATCGCCTTAGAAGCACAGGCAACGAAAAAATCAGGTTACCGTTATGCTGCCATGTTTGGCTGACGGCTGCAAGCTCTATCCATTCATCATTTTTCGCCGGAAGACGCTCCCGAAGGAAACTTTCCCGAAAGACGTCATCATGCGCTGTCACAAAAAAGGTTGGATGGACTTTAATCTTGTCATAGATTGGATTCAAAGCGTGTGGGACCGAAGGCCAGGTGCATTGCTGCATCTGGAAGCAATATTGGTTCTGGACTCTTTCCGAGGTCAACTGACACCCGGCGTCAAACAAAACCTACAGCGTGACCGAACGCATCTGGTTGTTATAAAGGGTGGCATGACCTCCGCAGCCTCTGGACGTTTGCATGAACAAGCCCTTCAAGGATCGCTTGCGACAATTATACTGGGAGTGGATTGAAAGCTCATCAACAACAACACCTGCAGGTAGGCTGAAATGCCCAAGCGCGTCTACCGTTGCCCACTGGGTTTCAGCAGCCTGGTACGGGCTGCCTCATGATTTGGGCTACCGCGCATTTAGGAAATGCTCATTTTCAAATGCTCTAGACTGAAGCAATGACGACCTGCTGTGGGAGGCAGCTAGTGACAAAGAAGAGACAAGCTGTGATGATGACAGTGACGGCGACAACGGCCGTGAGGATGAAAATGTATAGGAATGCCTGTTTGGCTTGTATTTCAATAAAGTTGTCTTTGACCCTCAGAACTGTGCGATGTCAGTTCCTCGCGTCACATTCGGGTTCTTTCGGTTTTTCTGTCGCACGCCCGAAGTCAACCCTTGCGTTACAATCGTAGTTTTTTTCCCCATTTTCACACCCGAAATGTTGACCATCGCGTTACAATCGTGGTCGCGTTACATTCGAGTAAATATGGTATAATGCTGCTTCGCCCAATGATTCACTCCTAATCAGGTTCACTATTTTCATCACGCTAAGAGGAACCTTTGTTTTTCACACGACATCTGACAGGCTTACCTCAACCAGAAAAGGAAGGAATAAATAACTGAAACGTTACAAAAACTTTCAAGCCCTCAAATGTTAGACAATATTCGCTAACAAATGTTCGTGTCAAAATTCTTGTGCGCGACTCTCTCAACTGCTGTTTGCATTTTGCAGGTTTGTTTTGCCAATTTACTTTCCTGGCCTTTAATTTAAGGGTGTCCATTTGGAATCGAAGGTGGCCTAAATGTTAGTAACGGTGGACATTAAAGAGCCTAAATTTAAGCATAAGTGTAGCATAAGGGGATGGAGAAAGTGGAAATCAAATATGTGCATTATGTAGTGGAAATACCACTGACCGCTTCTCACGCACTTGTCCTCGAGAGCAAGCTGGTAACTTGCAAGACATTTTCGAAAATTCGCGCTCTTGCGCCGCAACCCACGTCACCAGGCGTTCGCCCGAGATTGCGCGCATTGCATTGGCTAGCGCGAATGGTGTCATGATGCAGAGTGCTATCATTGGTTCGCGAGCAATACAGAGAAAAAGGACGGGTGCTTGCCCGGCCCCAAAGGTGACTGGAGCACCTCCCCCTTTGTATTCCCTCTGTCTGTAGTTGCGGCGGCTGGTGTACGAGTTGAGAGGTAAAACATGGAGGCCGTTTTTAATTGCCAATATCTCTGCTTTACAATAGCTATACTGAAAATTTTTGCCAGAAACGTCGCAAAGTGCAAACAAGAGCAAACAAACATGGCATGCAAAAACTCGCCAACAGCAACACTATATAGGCGAAGCTTCGTAAAAGGTCGCCTTTGCCTTCCACCTTCCAGCGTAAACTGCAAGGCGACTGGCGCCTTTACGAAATTTTTCAGTATGAGGTGTGTAGCCTCGTCCACTGTGTCGCCTCCGATCAAGGCAAGCCGCTTGATGTGAAAACCATTACAGCACAAATCATAAGATTTTGAATAAAAATAAATAATGAATGAGCATTTATAAATGGTCATATTTATTGCATACAAGCACAGCAAGTAAGACCTTTATCTATGCTTAACATCCAGAAATTGTTTACACCCATTTTTTACCAAAGAATTGCTATTTCATGCACATGATGAAAAAAAACGCATGTGCAACCAACATAAATACAGAGATAAACCTGTCTTAACTGCACTGCTTAGAAGAATGTGCTGGTGCCAAGCTGATCGAAACATGCTCAAGCCATGAGCGACAGCTTTTCAGTGTGATGCGCCAAAGCATGCCCTATTAACCCCCTCCCCAAATATTTCTTATTTGTACCAGAAACCCAAGAATTATTTCACCAAATTTCATGCAAGCAAACTGCAAGACATTGATCAAGAGTGACAAAGGTAAAAAAATGGCACAGCTAAGAGATGGAGACCATGCTGCAACTTCCAAAAAATGCCAATCTGTGAGAGCAATACATATGCAGTCATCTTGCACTCCATATTTTCATGCCTGCTGGTTCCCGGAAAAGTTCAATTTTCTAGGCACGTACTTTTAATTTTCGTTACTTGGAGCAGCCAGAAACTTATGTGCAAGCATACTGCAAAACTGCCAACCTGGCGATATCAAAAATCAGAAAATATTATTCGCACTTTCTAGGGAGTGGGGTGGGGGAGGCACTGCATCAATCTGTGTCGAGTCCTTCACGGCAGGGACTTTGCTGTCTACACTAGCACCGTGCCATGGCAGCCACTTCAGAAGGCTCACAGGAAAAGCTACACCTTCTCTACTGCAGCCTTCCAGAATGCTGTACCCATGCTGTACCACAAAATAAGCCATAACCACTTTAGCTTTGGCTTAAAGCTGTACTCAAGGTGATTCCGAGCTCATCTTTTCATCGCGTGAACTCAAGCCCCAAGTAGCCACATAATTTTGAATAACCAGTGAAAACAGTGCGGACAGATAATATGCTGATTCCAGAATTTCCATGTTTACGAATCAGATCATAAAACTTGCAATGAGAAAAACATTTCTTTACAACAACCCACTGAAAAGCCTGGCTTACCAGAACAGCCCTTCTGTCAGGGTCTTCAAGGAGTTCTTCCAGCTCCTCAATATTTCCCACGGAACTCAATGGGACCAGCTCTTCTCCAAGATAATGCTGCAGAGCAGCTGCGCGATCTGCTTTGAGCTCTTTGATGACAGCTGTGATCTCCATCAGGAGCTGCACTGTCCGACTGTTGAAGCCTGAAATGTTAAAAATCTATGATTAATTACAGAAAGACTGCACGTATCCCTCTGAGTGCTTTAGTACGGCTAAAGATATCACAATTTGGTTTACACCAAACACTGATCGCATAGCACAGAAATAATTTTTTTTTTAAATTCGGTGCCATTTGAAATTGGTCCGTACCCCCGAGATGAACGCACTAGTTGCTGCACTACAAAGTACAAGTTGTCGGGTGTTTTGAGAGAAAAATAGTAGAATACGACTGCATTACTGGGTCCCATTCACATCACGCATTCATTAGGTCTACCTTTATTCTGCTTGAACCCATCAAGCTTCTCAGCTTGATAGAGCAGCTCTGCCTTCTGAAAAGGTTCGAGATTTCTGATATGAGCGAAAAGCATGTCCACTCCCGATTTTGAGAGCGCACTGCACTACATAATCTGTTTGTGACCTGTAGTAAACTGTCAAAATAGGCAACAGAGAAAGAGAAAAAGAGAAAGCTTCGTGGCCTGTGGATAGCGTGCTGTCTCACAAGATTTAATTCCCACCACCACCTATGAGAGAATTTTGGTGTATCTGAACATTGCTGAGCTGTTCCTGAATTTTTTATTTCTCTGTTCCATTAGGAATTTTCACCCCCGGCCAACGCCACTGCAGATTTTTCTGTGACAAAAGGTCGGTAACACTGTCGCATTAAAATTCAGAAATAATGTGGGGTCTGGACAGCAGTTAATGTGCTCACTGTGATGACAGCATTACATGTAATAGCCTTATGCTCCTGCTCCTAGCAGCAGATGTGCCAATAAGTTGTTTTTAAATACCATAACTTTTGAATTTCTTAGACCGACAAATCGCCCCCATATCCATAGTTTATGAAACTTCTTTTGAACTGCAATGCCACGACTAAGGGTGATGTCATGAGAAACGACAGGCTATCTCGCACTGCCATTCACATCAGTCGTGACAATCTTGACAGTTGTCTGGAAATGAAACAGCACTATACAAAATTGAATGTAGCCCACTCATGTTGCGAGCATGGGGTGTCCATTTCTCGTCAATATGAAAAATCCATTCAGTGATATATTGCCAAATTCATTATATAATCAGCATATAACTTTCCTGCCACTGTTATTTTAGGCAAGCAAGCAAGACTGAAGCAACAAATATTAGAGGTATGAAAATTCATATTCAAAATTCTGACTAAATTTCAGACAGCCTTCGCTATTCGATTCCCACTTTCACTATAGTTTAATCACGATATAACGAACATGGATACAGCGATTTAACAGTGTAGTGAAATGAAGAGTGAAAAATCTGACATTATATTCGTTATAATGAAGCAGTTTTTTGTATTCGCATGGCTCAAAAGGCAGAAGGAGCCGTAAAAACTTAAAGGAATGCAATATTTTGATCATCTGAATAGTCCAGAGTAGTAGTGTGTATGAATGTACCGTGCATTCACATGCCGCACCATATAGGGGCAGTACGAACTAGCGTCAAGCTGACAGACGCAAGACAGATACGTGATCGAACCATCGCCTCATCATGCCTCACTCCCCTGCCACATGTGCATACCTGCGCGCAAGTGCGCTGCACTCCATGACTAAATCAACTCCGTTGTGCAAAATGGCAATGCAGAAGCACAAAGTAGTCTCATTTGAGTCATTTTTGGACGTCCACAGCGAGCGCAAAAGGGGACATTACTGAGGACTTCGGTGTTGCATCTAGCACTCAGTCGACAATTGTGAACGCAAGACAGAAGAGTGCAGACATCTGTTGACATCTGTTCCAAAGGAGACATGAAGAATGATCACCTTGTCATCATGTCGACTAGTGGTTCTGAATGTTATGTTTGAGAACTTAGTCTCTGCTCATGACAACTTGGTAGTGCCACCTGAACTGACCAACCAAGAAAACGCTGACGAGGTCGATTCTTGCAGATGATGCAAGTAGGGATGATGACAGTGAACCGGAAAGTGAAGAATGAGCTCTAAAAAGCGCAGAGGCTGCCGACACGACCAGGAATTTGAAGGGCTACCTACAGAAAGTACCTGTGGGCTGATGTGGAGAAAGCTCTACATTTAATTGATTTCATGGAGAATTTTGTACTCTCAAATACTGCTCAGTGCCACCAAGCAAAGATTGCATTGTTTCTTAAATAAATCTGGGCGGAGCCAGCATCCCCATCTAGTGTTCATTTCTGCTCTCCAACACAGATCAAAGAGCGATATTTCGCAAGCTTATACCCAGGTCTGAATTCAACAATTGGGCTTTATTACACCTTTCTGTTGTCCCACTGAGAGCACCCTTTGCTTGGGTTTATTTGCAGACTTTTGCACATATTTAGAGCGATTGTTTGGTATAGCAAATTTTCGGCCAAAATTACACTTAGTTATAACGAGATGTGACTCTATTCGAACCTCTTTGATCAGAAATTATGAATTTCTGGTTCATCTAAACTGGCAGTGAACATCGTAACATTCTAAGGCAGCAGTATCTTGCACTTATGAATGGAGCCTACAGCGATTGACGTCAATGAAAGCATAGGGAATTTTTTTATGTTGATCAATGTAAAATAATAATGTAATCATTGAGATAATTGATTAGAAAGAAAGTGGTATACAAACCTATGAGCACCGAATATCATGTTCGGTGCTGTATCAACTCCTCTAAGACGACAGCTGTTCAATCTTCTTCCGTAGATATCTGCTGTATGTAACCTATTGTTGAGATGTTCACCAGCACCATCATTTTCAGTAGTAACAGACATGTATCTTAAGTAGCGAGTGTCGCATGGAACATGATCCGAAGGAAGAGTGGAAGTTGTGCGATAACCCTTTTACACTACCCATGGCAGCAAGGCTGCCCGAATCGAGGCCCTTTATTAGAACAAGGGCCTTTACTAGCGTGCAAGTGTTAGAGGCTTCATTCTCCAGAAAATCCGGTGTCGTCAGCGCTGTCAAAGAAAAATTATGGCCACTGCTATGGCAGGTGGTCGTTTACATGTGACATGGCTGGACTGATTTGGCAGCAGCTTGTGTGTCCTCACGAGGCCAAATGAAATGGCAAGAGCTCCCAACTCGGGCTTATCAAGGTAAACTTCGAGATGGGAGAGTGAGATGGAAATCAAACCCACTGGGACCTTTTCATCCGCAGTAAAACATGGTACTCCTAGTCAACACAGGCATGTTAGTGTCGCTTGGTTAAAACGAGGCTTTATAGCTATCTATGTCAGGTGGTATTCCACATGATAGGGCAACATACTACTGCATGTGACTGAGTATGTGTGGAATAATAGCGGCAAAATTTGAGAAACTATTTAGTGATTAAACAAGCAGCGAACTCCGTGTATGTTCGCAAGTATCTGCAAGGAGAGCCACAGGCTGGAGCCGTTAACGCTGTCTGTTTTCCCCTAAAGGCAGATCTTCGGTGTCCCCCGAATTTTCTGGCACCCTTGGTCCCATAGGTATAGGTAGCTTAAAGGGGCCATGACATGGTCGTTCTTCATATTGCAGTTTTCTACTTCAGTAGCTAATGCAAGAGCTTATGATTCAATTTTCGAAATTTGGCTGCCCTGGACGCGCTGTATTTTCCAAAAAACACGATCGAAATTGAGACCGGGAGACTTCTCCCACTGGCAGCGACAGCCATATTGAAAGCTCTCATGACGTCACTAGCACGTGCACGGAGCAACGTCGTCTGCTCTTGTTGCTCCAATATACGCAGCGAGGTCTGATTCCCCTCTGTACTTTCGCGGGCGATCAAAGTAGCAGTCGTCCCCCATATATGAATGACTCGTACCGCAAAAGCGATAATAACCCAGTTTTTCTTCGGTATAGGTAGGGTCCGGTCACACTATAGGCCGATGCGACGGCGATCGACGGTCGGTGGGCTGATCGGTACACAAATGCCTTGGCTGACGCACTGGTCTGTCACCCTAGACCGATGGCAACGCCAGCACGATCAACGACCGCGTATCGTAGCAATGTTACAGAGTCAGTTTAGTGGGAACCAGAAGAGGGTGGTAGGGGGCTAGTTGGTATGACATTGAATTAACTTAAGAATTTTAAAACTTATTGGACCTCATGCTAGCCACGGCGACATACGCGATGTGTGTGCACCAGCGAAGATGTGCTTTCATTCAGTGCCTGCGCATAGAACTGATCGGCGAGGCAAGCGACACGGGCAGAAAACGCTGCACGACGGTGCCGCTCGCTGCCGTCGCCTGGGCTTGTGCGGCAGAGCGAAAGCTTCACGCCCGGTGAGGCGACGGCCGGAACAACTGCGCTTGTGTACCTTATCCGCATCGAAAAAGCGCAACAAGTGGCTACATATCATATCTTCACACTTTGTTACTAATCAGTGAGGAACTTTTGCCATATTCTTGATTTTCGGTTAACGGTGGACCGCCGGCCCCTTTCATGACGAGGCCTAGCGAGTACACAGGATTCGTGCGTGCTATTTCGTCGATTGCGGAGAGCGAATTCGCAAATTGTAGCGCCTGCAAATAGCTGTCGAGCGCAGTTTTGGCTACAGTGCCCTCAAAGCAATGACTGCCTACATCGCAGGACGCGAGTACAATAAGGGGGAAGTGCCGATGTGTGACCCGGTCTGCATAGCATGTGCAGAAGGCAGCCGGCAGCAGCCGTCGGCGTCGACTGTGGACAACAAATCTGGCTGTTTTCATTAATTCAAGTAATGTCCGAACGTATTTTTAGCTAAACCGATCTAAAATTAATTTTTGGTGACATAAAAAAAGCAGATACAATTAGCGGAAAGCGCCGGTATCCTACGCGAAGAGTTTCAGGCAATACAGCAATAAGCAGGCAATACAGCATCATCGGTGCTTATTGCAGTGTTTTAATGGTGTATAAATGAGTAAAAGTGCAATTTGTGAGCAAGAGTACGTAATATTAAAGATAATGGTAACCCACCTGGCGTTTTATGTCACGCAAACGAGCAGTACTGTTTGCGCACAGCCATGTAAACAACATCAACGCGGTGCTGCAGTTGTCCTAATCGTCGCACTCCTGGGACACAATGTGCACACACAGCAAAATGCTGTACTATTATTTCAAAGCACTCATTTAGACGGCGGCGGCTATTCATCGGTGCAGACAGTGAAAGCATTAGAGTCACGTAGGGTTTTTCAAGCGGCTTGGTTCCTGCACGAACGTTCTATGAGTCGAAGGAAATGTACGTTCGACTTTCAAACGCGTACATTCATGGCGGAAGTCGTCGCACTCGGCACTTTTCTCTGCTTATTTCGTGCCTCAAGGTTACTGCAGTGCACCTTTTGATAATTTGAGTTTAATTATCGAGCGATGAATAGCGGACAAGAACTTGGTAGCAAGCTACAAAACACCGTGGCTTTCACGGCGCACATCGGCGAAGGCATGCATGGCACTTGCCGCTTTTCACATACGGGAGCACTTGACTGCTCAAAAGAGACCCCACTCTTAACATACGAATAGCATGCTTCTAAGCATGCTTCACTCGGCTCGCGTACTAAGTTGAAGGCTTCCCAAAAGAGAACACGGAAAATATATTTTATTTCGCTAGGCTAAAAAAAAAACTTCGAGCGACCGATCTCTACGGTGTGCATGCAAGCACCTCAACAGCCCGCAGCAGACGACGCGTGGCATGTATGCACTCATGACGTCAGCGATCAGAGGTTGCCAGACCAGCAAACAGTTCGGAAAAGGAATGAAAAAAAAATCTTTTTAAATTATTTACCGCACAGAATCAACTGAAAACTGGAGGAAGTTTAATTTAACCAGTTGGGAATTAAAGGCGATAAGCAGGGTATGCCTGAATATAGGCTATAATGGCCCCTTTAAGAGGGTGATCGCACAAATCCCACTGTTTCATTGGATAACATTTCATTCGCTGTTACACCGGACATACTACATCCGGCGCTACGGACAAGGGTGGCTTACATAAACACCTCAAGGATAGGTTACACGCAGCAAATACCTGCGAAAGAAGATTCAACTGCTGAGTTGGTAGAGCACCGAATACGAAATTCGAAGCTCATAAGTTCAAACCCATCTGACTGCATTAGGTTGTTTTCTTTTACTTTCTAATCAATTATTGTAATCATTACAGTATATTATTTCACAATGACCAATAAAAAAATATCCCCTATACCTTCCTTGTGTCAGTAAATGTTGGCTTAGTGTCAACAGGCATACAGGCACACAATACACCTCCCAGAGGCTTGGAAAGCTACAAGCTTCGCTGGTACTGAATAAAAAAAAATTAACTAAGATTGAAAAACAGATATGCAAGCAGGTGGTCTAGTTATCACCATGCATGCTATACACTGCTTAGCAGATCAGAAAGTGGTTGTTATTAAAGAATACCAAAACTATAGCTCTGCTTCTTTTGTTAAAAAGCGTGAACAACGTCGGACAAGAACAAGAAGGACACGGGACGAGCGTGTCTTTCTAGTTCGTGTCCTTGCTCTTGTCCGACATTGCTCGCGCTGTTTTGCAAAAGATGCATATATACCAACTCGCCCAACAGAAGGTCTGCTTCATTGGTAACTGCACCTGGAAGTTGCTGCTGGAAAGTCGTAGATTCTCGCGGCCGCATTTCTGGTGCGCTGCAATGATCATCCTCGTCCAGGATCACATCGTCGCAAACTTCCGCATGCCTGCAGCTTTCACGAATGGGACTGGCAGATGACCCTGCTGCACTGCTCCGTTCTTCAATACATCCTTTGATATGTAGAAAAAAATTTGGTAAGCTTAACCACATAAACAGCTGGTACACACATACTTATACATGCAGTTTAATAGTACATTAGTCTTTTCCTTGTAGTTACTACCTGCTGTGGCCTCCTCCGATTACAGCATATTATTCCATCTCTACTCTCTCCTCATCATTAAATAAAATGCCATTCTTCATTTTGCTATTAGAACTGCAGCATACTAAACAAGGACAAATCAATAACTTTCACATAGCGGAACCTACAGAGAGCTTTTAATTCAACGCTAGAACCACTATTTACACTATCCGACTAGTGGTGTTAGGCAGGGTGGCACATAAATCATAATGTAGAGTCGACACTGGTTCTGGCAACAAAATAACGCTGCCAAGGTTAGCTGAGTGACTAAAACCTCTGTCATGAAGTTCCAACACTTACACCTAAATGCCAGTTATTCTGCAATTATCTTGTTGCTTTTCAGTTTACCACATTTTTCTTGGCTCATTGCAGTGTGATGTGCTATTAGCAAGAAATTAAATGCAAACAAAGCAACTACAACATTGGCAGAAAAATGAAGACTAACAAGAGAGTCTTTATAGCAGCATAGGTAACTCACTTTTAAGGCATGAAGACCATATTTTAAGTGACTACGTGTTAGCTGTTTTGTCCAAATTTCATTTATTGCTCCCACTATGTCTGCTGTACAAAGTGCTTTTTTCTTATATTATGATTGATTCTCTTAAAGGGGGGTATGACAGCATATTTTCGTGTATACCATGCTTATTGCATTTAGTTCCCAACCCGTTAAATTACAATTCCCAGAAGTTTTAGTTGATATTGTGTGCTAGATATTTTTAAAACAAATTTTTTTTTCATACAGTTAGAACTCGATTTAACGAATTATTTCATTAAATTGAGAAATTCGCAAAACAGAGAACGGCATCTTTCCGCCCTTCGAAATCTAACATAATAATGTAGCGGCACTGGAACGCTGCCGCATCACTTTTGTAGATAACTCGACCCTGCGCATATGGAAAATCTGCCGAAGCAGCCGAATCGCTTGCGCATGAAAGCGACATCACGTTAAACGGATTCGAATCCAAGGTGGAAGGGTCACTGATTACTGAGTCCGTTGCTCCATGCAGGGGAGCAGCTTACGGCGCTGTCAAAACAAAACCAGGGCCCTTACTTGGGCAACTAGACGTTACTGCTGGTTCGCTGCTAAAAAGCTGCGAGGCATTGTGGGCAAAATAAAGGAGAAATCACTCCTTTTTCATACTCATATCTTCCGGAAAAATTGTTAAATCCGGTTAACTGATTGTTTCGTAACTTAAGGTTCACGAGAACAATGAACCCTGTGAGCACTTGCCGGGGAATCAAAATTTGTTCTTAAAATTCTAACTTCATAAAACGGGTAATCTTTAGATCGAGTTCTAACTGTATTGCGAAATGATTGCAGGTCTGACAACTATTGACTACTGACATCACGAGAGCATACACACTACGTGTCCGGAAAGGATGCAAGCAGCTTGACTTGCATGAGATTCGATTCAAAATCGCCAGTACATCAGGCACGTGTCAACAGGCAAGTGTCATACGTCGAAAATAAAGTCATCGCTATAGCAGGCAAAAGTTAGCATTTACAATGAAGGTAACAATTTTCCTTAGATGACCGCGCTGCATAGGGAGTACTGATACAATCATCTGAGGTCCTAGCTATCAGGTGGGCTTCTATTATTTCTATTGAAGCCCACCTGATAGCTAGGACCTCAGACGAATGTATTAGTACTCCCTCTGCAGAGCTGTAATATAAGGAAAACCGTTATCTTGCTTGTGAATGTTAACTTCTGCCTGCTGTAGCGGCGACTATTTCCCAGTTATGACACCTGCCTCTCGACACGTGCCTGATGTACTGGCTATTTTGAATCTCATGCAAGTCAAGCGTGCTTGTATCCTTTCCCGCCACCACAGGAGAATTTATACTGGCTGGTGGCCGATAAACTTTTTAGTTGTGAGTCAGCGCTCTGTCTTGTGTCCCTTCTTCTCAGTCCTGTCGGTGGGGCTGTTATGAATCACCCTGATTATCACGAAATCGCGAGACACTAATCGAAAAACGGGGGCTTTTGGGGCGAAATGCCCCATTTTACTCCACGTACGTAATAAGCTCGTCTATTTTTCCGCTACTTAACCGCAAGAACGTTGCCTCTACATATTATTTCAACGAAGCTCAAGATATTCGTATCACTGCAGAGTTTAACGGTCGACATTCGTAGCGAAGCTGCACAGCAGCGGTCCGCACTGCGCACCAATGCTCTTAACGATGGCTCCGAAGGCCAGGAATAGGAGCTGTCCTAGGGGTGCCAACTATAGTGCACAAATGAAAAAGCTCTCAGTGCACGGTCTATAAGCTAAACGCAGTAAAAATGCTAGATTACCCTAAAAGACAGATAACGGCTAGAGGATCTTCTTTCTTGTGGCATATGAGAGCAGTAACGAAAACGAGTCCCAATCGCCAATCATGTTCGAGATATTTTTCATAAAGCTCGAAACTTTTCATTTCTTTATGAAATCATTTGTAGCGCCCACAGCTTAGGCACGGATATAGATGATAAATGGAAACTCGTAATTGTGAAGTTCGCTTCCTCAAAACTGAAGTAGAACATTTTTCCTCACGATCCAAATATAAAAGTTCTGTTTACCAAACTAACCGAATTTGCCAAAGTCACACAATATTCGTGTTCTGTTTGATCGAACAAGCTTTATGCGAACCATGTATGCTACATGTATTTCTTCGCCACGGGACGTGCCTGCCAGTTGGATTGTAAGCTTGATCGCACCGCCACTACTGCCAGATCTACATTGAAGCCGCTTACAGTTTGCGGAACTCTCACCCATAACAACCCAAAAGCCCATCCTGAAATCCAATTTCCGTCGTCTTCTCATTAGAATACCTGTTGCATTGTTAAAGGTTTAAGTTTAAGGAAGCTTAACGTCCAAAAGCGACTCGGGCTATGAGAGACGTCGTAGTGAAGGGCTTCGGAAATTTCTGCCGCCTGGGTTTGTTTAACGGGCACTGACATCGCGCAGAACACGCGCCTCTAGAATTTTACCTGCATCGAAATTCTGCCGCCACGAATGCGGATCGAACCCGCGTCCTTCGGCTTAGCAACTGAGCGCCGTAGCAACTGAGCCATCGAGGTGGCTGCGCATTGCTAAGTGCAAGGTGTGAAAGGTTTGTTCAGCCTACGCAGCTTGCGCGTTTTTTATAGAAATTCTGTGCATGCGTGGCAGTAATGGTCCTTTTTCTCTAATATCAAGTTACGGGAGAGTACTTCCTTGACTCAGTCAGAATTAATTAAAAATCCTCACCCTGTACTGCTACAAATGTCCAAATAATCGCCACAAGCAGCAGTGGTTCGGATCTATCTCCCTCCCTCCAGGCAAACGATCACCCCAAGCTGCTAGAAGTAGCGGTGAACTTCTTTTATGGTAACTTATTCTAGGGTAGATGCGTGGCCAGAATCAATGAAGATTACGCTGCTTCTTCGGCGTCTTGACACAGCAGACGATGCGGATTTTCAAACCATTCTAACGAAACCAGTCACACAGCTTGGTATTAGTGAAAAAAGCACCGTTAAATGTCTCGTCCTGCGTTCAGTTCCAGCACGAATAAAGAAGCGATGTAACCGAGAGAGCGATTAATTATTGATGACGAAGTATTTGAGTTCGAACGTGCTTAAACGTTTTATCGCTGTCACCGGAGCTCGAAGTCAGGTGATGGTGCACTGATAGCTGTGCGTGAATCTGTTTACAGCAGTGAATATTACGTCACTTCCGGAACTTGTATGCAGACGTGTAGGTAGTGAATGTAAGAGTTTTATCTTCTGTGTTGACCTTGACATTCGCTTGATTCCTCTTGACGTGGCCAACGTGATGTACTCAATGACCTCGTCACGCGACTTCCTTCAGCGCCTCTTTTTGTTCTTGGTGGTTTTAACTTCACGAATTCAGCTGATACAACTATTTTCCGCATACGTGTGATACGTCATCTGGGCGCCCTTCTTTAATCAGGATTTTTCTCGACTTTACCCTGAAGCACCTTTATCTTCAACCGACTCGCCGCACCTAACATTTAGCTAATGTCTTTGTTACAGTTTTGAAGACTGGACCTGATTTAATTTTTATTACATTTCTAACCTGCGTTCAGTTGCCAATGTAAAATTGCCTTCGACATTCGACCTTCCGCCTTTGCCACGAATTCACCGACATTCATTCGCGATTATAGAAATCCTGGATATATTGCTATCAACAGCGAAGCGAAAAAGTTTATTTGTGACAATTTCGCAGTCTCCTCTTAACTACCGCCCTATGCTCTTAACCAGCGTGCCAAGCAAATTCGTGGACCATATCATCCATTCTCACTGAATGAATTTTCTTGAATTTGAACAGTTTTTTCATTATTCCCAGCACAGGCTCCGGAAGGGCCTATCCTGCGAAACGCAGTTAGCTATTTTCGTCCATCACCTGCATGCGAATCTCGATTTTATCCTTCAAACTGACGCATTTTCCCTGAACTTTGCAAAAGCGTTTAAAAAATTACCTCACAAACGCTTTCTACAAACGTTTTCTTGTTCGAATCTACATCCTAACATATTGCACCAGAGAAAAAAATTGCTGCCTAGCCGTACCCAGTTTGTTTGTGTTAATAACAAAGCCTCTTGTTCACTTCATGTAACATCTGGCGTCCCACAAGTTTGCGTCCTTGGTCTTCTTCTATATTTAATATATATTACCGACCTACCCATACGTGCCTTACCTAACATCCACTTGTTCATTGATGACTGTGTTATTTATCGCGAAGTTCATAACCCCTGCGATCAACCAGCTCTACAAACTAATAAATTAGGTACACGACTGGAGCAATCAGTGGCTGATGGAGCTTAAAACTCGTAAGTGCAAACTTGTGTCTTCTACTAACAAACGTAGTCCTCTGATTTTCCCATTTGTAATCCCGCACGTCACGATTGAATTAACTGACTCGTACAAATACCTTGGCGTAACCTTGAGCAATGATTCAACCTGGAACGTGCATGTAAGAAAAGTCATACCATCAGCTAACAAAAATCTAGGATTTCTCAAACATCATCTACGCCATGAGCCAAAATACCTAGAATAGCCTGCCTAGAAGTTACTTCTCCACCATAACCTGGAAATTGCTCGGCCATCTTGAACCCTACTCAAGTATGTCTGACCAAATTCTTAGAATCTGTACATAATCGAGGCACTAGATCCATTCACTCCTGCCATTCATACAACATAAGCATATCATTATTAAAAGCACAATCTGGCCAGACAACCATTCTTTGTCGCAGTCGAAACGCGAGTATGTGTCTGTTTCATAAATGTTTTTAAAGCTCACTTAATGTGGCGATTTACACCTGTCCTACAGCACGCATTTTGTCTCGCAATGGTCATTCCCTTCAAATTGCCTGTTCATGCACACGTACTGCAAAATATCACTCTTTCCCCGATCAGTATCGGACTGGAACGGTCTTTCACAAGATATCGGCGCAGTTACTTGCTCACCCGCATTTTGCGGCGAAAGCTACATTGGCCATGAACTTGCGATTTGGCTGTGGCACTTATGAGGAGGAGGCACAGAGCCGTTGCCTAGCAACAGCTGCAGCTGGCGGACGCTGCGCGCTCGCCGCGCTGTCTGGCATGACGTTACACTGCGCGCTTCGCCGCGGAGCCGCCCTCACCCGCCCTTAGGCGCTTAACCCCTAACCAACGTATTCAGTGGCGCTGTCTATGGGAGCCACTGAAACCCCTGCACACTCACTGAATAAAAACAAAACCTGTGTCATGGCTGGGAATCTAACCAGAGCCTTTGGCGCTTAAGGCGGAGACGCTACCACCTCGCCATGAGGGCTGAGTGTTTATTATGAATAAAGGCGCATCTAGTGAATGCATGGGTTTCATATGTTAACTCTTTCAATCCTGAAGTCGCCGCGCTTTCGCTACGTATATCCCGGCTTTACAGAGCTCGGCCATAAGCAAATATTTTCAAGTGTATAGCTCCCACATTTATTTGCGAAGACATGCCAATTTGACAAGTTTTTTCTTTATTAAACTGCCCCGCTACATGTAAACCTCACCTTATGTAATAGAGCAAAGCATACGGGCCTTTAAAGTAATAAAGTGGTGTGAAGTCATCAAAAGAAAATTGGATCATTTTCAAATAAAAAAGTTGATGCACACTTTGCTCTGTACAATCTAAAAAGACTCATCCAAATGAACTCTGACGCTCCGTTATTTATTGCATGCTTAGAACATTTTTTCAAATATCATAAAGATTATTTCGTCGAGCTAAGATGCCACATGCATCTTGTGGTCGTCGGGATCCTTACTTTGCTGCGAATGCAGCATATCAGGAAGCCATCACGGAAAGTACAGGTGAGCTTTACTAGCAAGCCTTACTAACTCTCCTTAAAGATGGTGTAAAATGTTTTTAGAATGCGGTCAGTGGTAATCAAACTAATGCTATAGTTTAGTTAGTGCAGGTTTTACGAAGCCTGTAAATAATCCTGACAGCTGCAGTGGTATGAATGGTGAAATTGATTGGTGCTTTTGAACCGCTTTCACTACCCTTGACCCCTTTGTTAGCACTTCTGAATCTGTTTCAACATATCCTGTACTTATTGATGTTGTTAGCATTGCTTCTCTCATTCAAAAGAGCTCTCTTCTGCGCATTCATTGACGCAGTTATAGGAGGCTGTGTGGCTCAACCCACAAAGACCATAGTAGCTGGGTAACGTGGTTGCGGCGTGCTCCCGAGGCCAGGTCATGGACACTTTTGTTGCACGTGAGGATGATACTTTTGGGACGAATTTCTGGGCCCTGTTGCATACCTGCGATTCTCGCCTTCCTGAAGAGGCTGTAGTAACCGGACCTTTGTGCGCTCACAGTTCTTCGAAACGGCTTTTTTTTTCGAACCTGGGTTGCCCATGGAATTACATCTCTCGGAAATTATGGGGCCGGGGCGAATTACCAGAAGAAACTAACGCCATCAGGACACACACCTTGTATCGTTTCGTTTCTCACAGCAGTATATTTCATCATCACCGCCGCTCGCACCATTCATTACATGTGTGCCATTACCAGCAGACATTCATGACAGGTTCCTGCTATAAAACAAGTGGCTCTGTCTCCCGCGCCTAAACCGCGACATCCGTGTTTGTTGCATTCAGAAACTTTAGGTAAAAACTTAGCGAGCACTTTTGTGACTTGGTCCTGAAATTGGACACAAAAATCGACCCATCAGGGAGAAGACACAAGTGTAGACTGCATTGTTTCTTGCACCTTCATTCTCTTCTTGAGTGTGGAGCCTTCTTTTCTCTCCTTTTGCGCCCATTGCCTCGGCTCCTCTCCTCAGCACAGTAACGAGAAATGTTGGAAGATTATCGCCGATTAGCCAAGGTTCCAAGTGTGCGCAATACACGCTAAGACTCAACCCGGGTCTTTATTTTTGAAATATGCAATTGCATGTAGCAGCCTGCGCATTGACCAACTGTTTCTCGAGCTCTTGGTGTGCCTGAACTGTGTGTTGTGGCTAGTCTCGAAATGTACGGACATATTTCCCCACAGTGGAGCTCGAAGGGTGTGAATGAAATTTTCGGTTGTCTTTTTTTTCTTTCCGAAATTCCCCCATAACAGAAGAGGCTTTAAAAAGGAAGCGGTGGGCAACACCACCTTCGGCCATATGCGAGAAATTTTGTTTAAATGAGCAATCGCCCCTATTTTTTCTTTGACAAAAAAGGTCAAGGACTACATTGTGCTAAAAAGACTAGGCACATCCAACAGACTCCTCTCTGACGCATGTTTGCTTGCTTTTATTCTTAAGTCTCCCCAGAAGGACTATCACAGAAAAGCAGTCAGAGGGGTGCAAAAATATGTTTGATCATGCTTTCACGCTGTGCATATCTGTAATGAGCGAATGGCGTGATATGCACCGATATGCCTTTTGGTAAAACTTGATACAAGCGATCATTCCATAATCATAAGGGACCGGTTTTACTGCAAACAGCTTAGTGGTGTTCAGTGAGTTTTCTGGTCGTGTATGACGCCAACGCCTCGTGCATCGAGCCTTTGCCGATGTGTGCATGGTAATGTCTGCCCCAAAGTCGGGCCACATGTCCGATACTTTGCTGCTAGCTCGCAGGAGGCGAACGTGTTAGTCATCCCGGTGACGCTAGGTGGAATCTTGTAGGTGCATTTTGTCAAAGTGTGTCGTCTTTCCCACTATATCGCCTTCCAAGGATGTAAGAGATTAATTTATCGAAAATTTCTACTAGCATGCATCCAAACGGCTGTAACGAAAGCGTCCAAAAAAACCCCCTAAGCACACTGGCTAGAGGTCCTTTTACAGAGCATTACACTTGTATAGCCCATTGAGTTGCCCCCGGCGTAGACAAGTGCGCATGCAAGATTATTTGCGTCGGCTTCCGTTCTACGGGGCTGTAATGTGTCTCGAATGGCTGTAGGTTGTTTTCTGAATAGTCTTCGATGATCCACATAAAACTATATATTGCCGCGAATATTTGCAGTGTTTGTACGTTTTTTAAATCTGCCGCCCCACCACTTTATCGCTTTGTTTGCGACGCAAGACGCGACTAGATTTATCTCGATTGATCGCAGCCAGGCAGAGCTGATTCTACGTTCTTCCGGAATGTTCTAGTAACTTTGCGCTCTTTATCTCGAAAGTTCGCTATCAGCATTAAATTCAGCACGGCCGACAGCGGCGGCCATTCTGTTCGACGACCGCCGAGCACGCTTGTCGCTTCGCCGCCGCCGAGTAATTCAGTCCATTTTGGGTGCAAGTCAGACCAATAAACAGTTTTCTTTTAGAAGACCCTTCTGTCCGTCATCGCTGCTTGGACTGCCATCACCACTACGTCACAATGTTATAAGCTTGCCATGCGAATTGAAAGAAGAGAGCATTTTGAAGATGGACGCATCGGCGTATCATATAAGCGCCGACGAGGCTGCGGAGCGTATGTGAATCGGTTTACTACCTTCCTATACTATACAACGTTTTAAAAACAGCTAAGATAATTTGAATTGTGTACACAATGGCTTCATACAATGTTACGCAAATGAAGAACCACTTACATCCAGAATACATTGTATACAGTCATGACAGTGGGATATCAGGACGCTTCTAAAATTACATAATTATTAACTGAAAAGACAAATTTGTTTTCTGATATGTAGGAAGGCTAGTTACAAAATCTGAAATTTTTAAAATTTTCGTCCGAAATGATCACAATTCATGGCTGAACGGGATAGATACGCCGTGTGGTGATCGAATAAATTGCGACAGAAAGCCCTGTTTACGACCATTCATGGCACATGCGTAGTCCTTAATTGTGTCGCAACGCTTGCTCAATAGTATTTCGCAGCCCAGCTGCTATGATGCGCTCTTTTCGGCTCTCTCGCCAACCTGCTCCATCCGCTCTTGTTATCTCTAATGCTGGGCAGGAACTTTATGTCGGGTCAGGAACACTCTCTCAGGATAAGCTATTAATGGCGAGTTAGATGAGAAGGCATAAGTGCGCCCTATCTCGCTGTTTTTGATAACGGCATTTCTGCGCGCGAATGGCAAATACACCAAGCTTCATTTAACGCTGGATATCGAAATCATTGGGAACTGAAAATCTTCAGTACTGAAATACACAGAGCCATTGAGAAATGGTGGGCTAGAGCCCTGAAACGCCTACCTTCTTATGTAGGAATCGAATCTGCTTAATGACTGTCTACAAATCCAAGGTGTTAAGTTACAGCGGGCCACAACTTGGCGTTGTAAGATCACAAAAGAGACATGTGTTATTCCTACGGCACTGCTAAACACATTTGGTTCTTTGTGTGTGCGATGCCGTTCTTAAGTGCGGACATTCAGAAAAATGTATCATAATTAAGCCCTTCATTCGTGATCTTAGCGCAGAACAAGTATATGGCACAAATACAGACGCAAATCACGGTTTCCACGTTTACGGGACGTGTAATTGCACGATAGCGAGTGTGTGTCGCGCTCGAGCAATCACTGCACCATACTTTGCACACTTCTTGGGGTTTTGGGGTTTTATGCTTTCCTGTGGTGAGGCAAAGCCTCAGCCGTAGCGCGCGTAAACGACGCAAGCTTGTGTTGAGTGAAACATACAGCTTCTTTCACAGCATGGCTTTACGTAACGCGTGGACCATTGTCGGCCAGCTACGTGTTGAAAGCAAGCTCCTGGAACATCAAATGATAGTAGTATGTGGGATGTAACACTTCGAAGCGGCACATTGGCTGTGTAGGATTCCATAGTGTGTTGCTCTGTTTTGATATGATCCCCTTCGGGGTCCTTTACATGCGCTGACATCGCACATCACGGGTTTGTGAATATATATATATATATATATATATATATATATATATATATATATATATATATATATATATATATATATATATATATATATATATATATATATATATATAGTGATTATTTATTTATAATAACAAAAAGGAAGGTAAAAGATGTTTGCTCACCCCGGCATCTGCCATCACTAATCGGCGGCACCTGAGCTGGGGTAGCGGAAATATAGGATAGCAGGCAGTTTGAAGAAGTGAAACAAAAGAGGTGAGGGGATAGCAGGAAAGATTGTGAATTTCACCTCAATCGAAATGCGGCCATCAAGACCAGGATCGAGCCCTTCGACATTAAGAAGAGCAGCCGAATGCCAAAGACACTGCGCTATTGCGGTGAATAGACATTCAGCTCTTTGTCTAAAAACAGCCTTTTAGCTTTAAAATAAAAGGTGATTGTCATCCATGACTTGTCAGTGAGTATTACTTGCACTCATCCATGACTTGTCAGTGAGTATTACTTGCACTCTATAAAACTCCTTTCAAAAAGTGAAAAATTCATCAAGCCCGCCGTTGCCTCCAAGAAACTGTGCACCTTCGCAGAACCGCCCTACCGGCCAAGTATGCCTGGGCTCACGCTGGACTAGGGCGCGTAGATGCTTTATCTGACCTGTTGGGATTTATAACATCGACTTCAGGAGCCAGCACCCCAGCAAAAGTTTTTTCTGAAGATAAAGCGACTCACTTTTCGTAGTTGGGCGACATGTCACCCAAGATCTTCTGGTGCTTTTTGGAGTACCTCCTGTGACGCCTCTTGTGTCCACTGTGCCCAAATCTGCTCGTTGGTATGACACCCGCTGCAATGGTTGAGTCCGCTGCATTGCAATCATAGAGGTTCTTTTCTGCAGATTCCATTGCCCGAGAACTCCTCATAGAAGGTTGGCCAAAGGCTGAGCACGGAATACAGAGTCCACTTAGGTTAGCCCGACACTCATTCACTCTCTCACTTCGATTTCTTCTTCTCTTGCTCAGAGTGCCAGCGGCGGGTATGGTATGGTCTTGGCTAATGCAACTTGGAAGCAACGCTTGGTTAACCCTCGAATGATTATAGTCAGTTTTATATCTTATTTTAAATGATCTGCGCAAATAATTTGTCTAGGAGCTCGTTCAATTTATTGGAACAGCATGGAACCTCCTTTCCTCAAGTCCTGCGTTTTGAGAGCAAAGAGGTCTTCTCTTCTTCATCATCTTTCTATCTGATGGCCTTTGACTACTACAATATCTAGTGTAGTCATTAAAACAGAGTCCCGCGCACCGCCATACCTATGTGATGCTTTCGGTACTTGCTGGGTCCTATTTATTACATAAACGGTGCGAACGCCCAATTGATGGCACAAGCACCAACTACAAGAAGCTTGGTAGCTATCAACAGTAGAAGCGAATGGGTAATAATTTATATGTGCGGCAGATATTGCAACTTCTTCGCCTCTTATTACCCGTAAGCGCTTTCGAGCTTTCCTGGCCTCGGCCCTTCGCAGCAAAATTTAGGTCCACTCACAAACGTTTCACTCATGCGTTGCAAAGGCGGTACATTAAATAATTGACGTACACTTCAAAAAACCCACCAGTTTAATTTGGTCGGACGGCAAATCACACACGAAAGTTGTAAGATGAATCCCCAAGTTAAGTTTTATGTGTAGAGTATTGGTCCAAAATGAACGCACCTAAACTGTTACAATGCATTCATTTTAATTCTTACGTTCTAATATACTTCTTTGAATGCTGCAATGATTCTCTAGAAGCGCGAAAGATTACCTGTTAGTAATGCTAAGCACGGTAGCCTGTATTCCATGTTTACATTTATGTTCGCCTCATTGACAGCGTCGTAGAAATCGGCTTCTTTTGTATCGTGCTCACTTCTCCGCCTGCCACGGCGTCTTAATCTAAGAAGGCAAGGATAACAACGCGCGTTCCTTGTTTGACCTTGAAACTTTTACTTCGCGGACAACGCATGCGTTCGTTCCCTTTTTACGTCACGTCTAACCTTTCAGCCTGTGCGATCGCTAATCAGAACAGTTCATAAGCCTTAGTGACGCCGTGTCTTCAAAAGCAAAATATGTAAAGCCATCAGGCTTAGCGATGCCGTGTCCTCGAAAGCAATATATGCATAGCCTGAAATCAACTCGCCCACGATGCCTGCACATCTCCGACGGTGGACAATAATAGCAGCAATTTTTGCCATTTTAATGCTTGAAAAAGCGGCAGTTGAAGTCGAAACTTGCCAAACGCAAACTTATTCATCGCTCCCTGAGAATGAGATCGCTAGGCGTGCAACAGTTTGGTCAGTCCGTGTAAGAGCAGCCCATTTGTCAAGGACTTCACCCAGCTGTTGTCCACCACCGTTTCCAAAATTACAAAAGTGGAACCCGGAATGTGCCCGCCACATTTTTAACTTTCAGCTGCCGTTCACAATTTCACACATATTCAGTAGTGTAGAAAAATCACACCAGGTTTGAGGCATTGGTCGAGGCCTCAGAGGAAACGACCAAGAAGGTTCGGAATCGTGCATGAATGTAGACCTCTGCGTACACCGGGTGGTCTAGAAGAAACTTTCGAAAAAAAAGGCACTAAATATAGAATGCTGTGAACGTAAATAAAATCATTTTAAGAATAAACTGCCAACCTTGACGAATGAAAGCAACTGTGAATGGATAATAATCAGCCAAGTCCCATAACCTAATAATTAAACATTTAATTGCCCCCCACTGGTTCTTACGGCCAATTATCAGATCGTAGCAGCGGACAAGACCATGTCACATCAGCTTTCAAAGGACAAAAAAGTAATTGAACAACTTGGTGCGAGCAAATCTGCTGTTTTTGATACAATCCCATTCAGAGCACCTCAGCTGTGCAGAGAGGTCAGTGTACATACTAGGGGTGTGTAATTAGTATGCGTGTAATTAGAATCATTGTGGCATAACTACCGTTTCGAGTAATGGGAAGCAGCGAACTGCTAGTGGTGCCTCAGTGGTAGGGGCTTTATGTTATATGGTTTTAGCTATAGCTATCAAAGACGCAACACTGGTCTGCATTGGAGGGTACCGTGCTGTAAGGCAGTGTGACGTCATGCCATAGGTAAATGAAAGAGGACATGACGTCACACTGCCTTATTGCACCATACCCTCCAGTTCAGACCAGTGTTGCGTCTTTGATAGCTATAGCTAAAACTGTATAACACAAAGCGCCATTTTCTTGTGAACCTGACCACGGCGGCCGCGTTTCGATGGAGGCGAAACGCAAAGGCGCTCGTGTGCTGTGTGATGTCAGTGCACGTTAAAGATCCCCAGGTGGTCGAAATTATTCCGGAGCCCTCCACTACGGCACCTCTTTCTTCCTCTCTTCTCTCAGTCCCTCCTTTATCGCTTCCCTTACTCCGTGGTTCAGGTGTCCGTCTAGATGTGAGACAGGTACTGCGTCATTTCCTTTCCGCAACAAGCAATTACTTATTTATTCATTTATTTCCTTATTTATTTTGTTGTGACGACGGGAGCAAATAAACAACAGCCACACCTTATTAAACGAGGAGGGTGAGAGTACGAATGACCGAAAGCCTCCTAGATAATGTATTGAGGCACTGCCTGCTGACCCGTTTGCTGCTTAAGCACTGTCGAGTGGCGAAAGCGTGAAGGTGACGAAAGAGCATTATGCACGCCCGGTTTTGGAACACTCGTTGAAGAAGTCTACGGCGTGCCGTGATCCCACTTCGGTCCAATTATTCTTAGTAGGTACGGAAACTTGAAATCCATTTCGAAGCGTGTCTAATACTGTTAACGCGTGCGCTGTTTCATTCGTTCCAGGAATTGAATACGAGGATGTTCGATTCGGTAATTTCGAATCATTTACTCCCCTAGAGGAAACGAAGCTTTCATTGGTGACGTGTTTTAATGTTCGCCGCCAAGTTCGAACTAGCTGCGCTGCTTTACAATAACATGAGCTTTGGCTTTCTTGCTGGTTTGCAGTGACAAACCACGCTGTCCAAGTTTTCATAGATTAAGTTGAGAAGAGTTGCAGACAAGAACTGATAATGAAATTCATAATAATATGCGAATCGCTGGTGACATTGCCTTGATGCGTAAATGAGGACGAATTTCTGGGCATGAGCAACATTTGAGCAGGAGCAACGATAGTTTCCCATAGGCATCGAAGAACTGAAAGTGTTAAGAGAATAACACGCTGAATACGGCCCCGGTTTCTGAAGAAGACCCCAACTTAGGACCCGAAACGTCCTTTTTTAACTGAGTGAGCTTCTTTATATCCTCTAATGCGTTTCCTTTCCAAGACGAGATTGTTTCATACATTTCAGTTCACTGAACTTCCTGCGCGCCTTATGCGCTGTTTAACTTTTATCCGGGGAAGTGCAACGCAATTCCTCCCGCTCCAGTCTTTTAAGCGACTACTTCTTGTGAGTTTTAAAAGCTCAGTTTGCATAATCCTCTGTGGGGCCTCAACAAACAGGCTGTGTTAATTAAAAGAATAAGATGATAATTCGAAGTTCTTGCTTCACCATGGTTTTCAAATCTACTTATGTAAGCTGGCGGTTCACAGCTCTTTTTTTCCTAGGAGGTTGTCCCGTTTTTTTTTTTTTGAGCACACCTATTTCCAGGAAATTAGTGTTCGATATGAGGGTTTGTATAAGCGAACATCTTCGTCTCAAGCTTCGCTCACTAAGAACTTATTGTAGAGGGTAACATCTCACCTTTCTGGAAACGTTCGGAAAGCGGTATTTTATGCTGCCTTCCATTTGTACTCCTGGAGCATCAGGTGCTTCGATAGATTGCCGGGAACACCCGAACACTAGACGATTTGCCATGGGACTTTCTCGCAACGACTCAAGTGTACTTAAAAGTATTATTTTGGAAATGTGGCAACTTCGATGGAAGTAGCCGTAATGTCTTCACCTCTCCTTTCATTTTCGGTCGAGCAGGGTTGGACAAGAAGACCTCGCGGTATGCTTTACTTGTCATGAGACTGAGGGAGATATCTGGCTGCAGTGCTCTTCGCGGCAGAAAATTATTTTTCATGTGAAGTCTGTCTGCAATGGACAGAAAGAAATCATAACAATGTTAGGGATTGTTTTAGATTCACATGGTACCGCTGCAGGCGCTACTTATATGCGCTCATTTCATTTCTGCTAATGCCGGCTTTGTTTGAATGTAGTGCGAAGACATTTCGCCGATAAGGAGCGACGCAACGATGAGCGTGTCCCAGCCTGAAGCTAAAAAAAATTGATGTGTTATCGACCAGAGAAGGAGCAATTATTTCACGGAATGAACTTCGGCATTGCAATTGGTCTACACAGCAGACCAGTGTATGGTAATTTTAACAGACTTGATCGCCACGAGTGATTCCTTGATTTAGCAAGCTCATCGGACCTAGGATTCCCTTGGGCAGTTAGAAGTGCGTAAGAGTCTTAAACGTGTTGCTTAATGTGTGTTTCTCTGCGCTCCTGGCATTCTAATAGACAGGACCTTAAGGTCGAGGGCTAAACAACAAGCCAGAATAACGATATCCTGGCTGCATTGAAAATAAGAGAACTCAGTGGTGCATAAGAAAAAAAACAAATGATCCATGGCCAGTTTTATAAGAAAGTGAACTCCAAGGGAAAAAAATTGCTGAGGAACAAAAAAGATATAGGGAGATGCGATGTGAAGACGTGCTAGAGGAGGACTGGGTGCGCTGCTGGTGTAAGAGAAGGAAAAATGTATATCACTGGTGCAGGAAAGTCACACAATGGGCGCAGTACAGATGAGGATGACAACGAATATGTTAGAATATAGGCCTTGACACGTGCGCCTGCTTTTCTTTATTTCCGAAAGGGTTTTTGTATTTTGATGTTCACCTTCGAAAGAAAGGGAAGCAAAAAAAACTATACAGCCAAACCAAGGGGAACAAAGCAAAGCGTGAAGGTTACCATACAAAAATACGTTTTTGACCTTGTGCGAATTTATAGTTTTTTTCTTTCAGGTCACGTGGTGCTGCACACGTGCGGCATTGTGAGCCAAGTGCACAGTCCTTAGAACGCAGCAGCAAATATGTTTTACTGTTCCATACGCGTGGAACATATCGCGCAGAGAAGCGTATAGTTGAGCTAGTTGTTACATTTTTCGACTACATAAACTGCGCTGCGACAGGGGACGAAGGAACTACACACGTAGCGCACAAACGAATTTTGAACGGAAAAGACGTGCATAATATATGCTCGAAATATACAACCAGGAACGCATGCGCTTCCCCAAAAAATGAATATCTGGAATCCGATCAGCAACATTTACGCTGTATATTTTTCGGTAAGTGCACGCGCTACTGGTTGTAGATTGAGAGTGTATATTATACATGCATTTTACAATACAGTTTAAATTTGTTTGCAGCACTTGCCCTTCGTTCTTCTTCCCCTGCAGCAGCGCTTTTTTCTGTAGTCAAATGGTGGCACAAATCATGTACTACTGCCTGCAGGAAAAGCATACTGTGCGCAAAGAACGTTAGTTACCTCTTGCTCCGCAGCGGTACACGTAAGTCCGAAGGGGCACGAGCCTTTTGCTGGCAGAATCTCTTCCACCACAACTGTCGTAGTAGCAAGAGTCGAAACGAATATCATGATAATAGCTGTTCGAATATGTAGATATTTCTGATTTTTTTCCATCAACCGCGGTCTTCGCCAGCGCTTACAAAAAAATAGGTTTGTTTTGATTTAGAGGTTACAAAATGCCTTGAAACGACTTTGTAGCGCACATTTTACAACGGGTAGGAATAAAAGGAAAAAAGGTTTAAATAGGTACACTCAAATTCAAATAGGTCTCCCAGAGGAACTGCCGTGTATTCGAGTCCGCAGTTCTTATCTACCTCGTTTTCACTTACCTTTTGTCCTGCTCTTCTTCAGCATGAAACGTTGCATTCTCGTTGTTAAGTGTTTTCATTTCCCTGGTAACAGAAGTAGGCCTCTAGAGAAGCGGCTTATTCTTTAAACAAATACCTTTGCCACAAAGGCTGTCTTAAGCGTTTATTATCACCTCATTTCAGTTTCGTTAGTGCTACTCGTGCAGAAAATACCACGGCTGATTTATCAGAAAACAAGTATTTGTAACGCCATACTTTTACTGGATGGGCTCCCTAAAAATCACAGAAACAAATTCTGGCAAGCAGTATTTTGATCTGATACTTATTGGCTTATAGATGTAATGGAGGCTTATAAATGTAGGCATAGGCGAGCAAGAAATTCCACACACGGTTTTTGCAACAGCAGCTCTTTATGGTGTCAAGCGCCTTCAAATTGTGCTCCCATAAAGAAAGCAGAAATTCAGAAATTCAGCTGTTGCGGAAATTTTTCAGCGATTGCCTAAGAGGTTGCTGACGGGTAACCTCACCATTCCTTCCAGGTCACCTCATCATTCCTTCCGGGTCACCTCAACATTGGGACAGAAGGCACCGTAGGACGCCATCGACGTTAAAGAGGTCCTCTTGTTCTTCTCTCAATACTTCCCCTCTATCATTTACCCGTCTTTCATGTTTGCCTAGATAGCATGAATGAGTAATCTTCTTATCTAAACGCCCGCGAATCCAGTGCACACTCTGCGAAGACTTGTGCACATTGTACGCTCACTCAGATTTTATTGTTGCTTCTTGCTTTCCAGGCCACCTCTAAAATAATCCTACTGCTTAATACCTGCGGTGCGCAGGCAAACGTTGGTCCGCAAAAGATTTTATTTTATTTTGTTTAAAATATCTGTCAATCCCTTTTTCAGGAATTTTTACAGGAGTGGGTAGAAGACTGCAGATTTTTGGTAGAGTCATTCAGATAAGCGTACAAAATGACGACGAGATATGTTAAGCAAATATATTTGATCAATGTAAACAGAATTGAATGGGGCAAAAAGGCAACGAACAATCAACTGGTTTCGGATATATATGATGGCACAGCAATAGAGACTAGCACGTGAAATATAAAAACAATAACATCATACACAATTTCACATCGCAGATTACATCATACATGGCAAACAAAAAAACCATAGGCACAGTAACAATAGCATCACTTTCTGGATGCGGACAGCAAAGTTTGACCAGCAATTTCAACACATTTGTCAACAGTAGGTGGTGCGACCACCGTCTTGGCTAAATCATTCCACTTGCGAACAGCTCGGGAGAAGAACGAAGAACTGAATGTGTTATTAGTGCAAAAATATTCTTGGAGTGTTAGGTAATGCTTATGACGGGTTTCTCTGCCTGTGTAATAGGAAATGCATGTGTTAGAATCCACTTTAATCTTATTATCTTGGATGAGATACAAAAATTTGAGCCGGTGTAACTTCGCACCGCTGGTTAAAGTATGAAGGTTAATCTTGGGCAGCATCTGTGTAGGCGAGTCAGTGCGCCTGTATCTACTGCAGATAAAACTCGCGGCTTTCCGCTGGACAGCATCCAGAGCAGCTATTTGATTTTGGGCATACGGAAACCACGCCACGTTCGCATATTCTAGGAAAGGACGTATAATTGTCACATATGCCAAGAGCTTGACTACTTTTGTAGAATATTTTAGGGCCCGCTTTTAAAACATAAACTTTCGCATCGCCTTGCCTGCCACGAGCAATTACATGAGCCCACTATCCAAGATCTGATGTTATGACGACTCCAAGGTACTTATATTGAGTGACAGTTTTGAGGATGGTACTATGATAGCCGTAAGGAAAACGAAGTTTTGATTTCTTTTTTGTTATTGACATTGAAACTGTTTTATCAAGGTTTATGACCATTTGCCAGGTTTCACATCATTGGGCTATCAAGGCGAAGTCTTTATTAAAGCTAATTTGGTCTTGTTGGTTTTGAGTTTCTCTATACAGGACGTAGTTGTCTGCAAACAACCTAATCTTGTATTCGATCTGACCAGCTATGTCGTTTATAAACAACAGGAAGAAAATAGAAGCTAAAACGGAAGCCTGGGGTACACCAGACAGAACTGGCAGAATATCAGAAGTTTGGGAGCCGAACTGAATAAACTGGCGGCGGTCAGATAGGTAACAGCTGATCCAACGAAAAACTGGTCCATCTCCTAGCACATGTTTACGCTTTAGAAGTAGTTTAGTATGGGATACGCGGTCAAATGCCTTGGAAAAGTCTAAGCAAAGTACAGCTATTTGTGCTTGGTTGTTAATTGCTTTGGCGAAATCGTGTAGAGTCTCAACAAGTTGAGTGACGGTAGACAAACAAGCCCTAAAGCCATGTTGACAGGGACGGATTTTTGTATAATATGTTCCAGTATTTTTGCAGCAAGTACACGTGAGAGAGATAGGCCTATAATTTGACTGACAAGAAGTATCACCCGATTTGTAAACGGGCACTATTTTTGCTTTTTTCCATCCTGCTGTAAGGCATTGTTCCGTGATTGATTTATTGTACACAAGGCATAGACACCTGCTCACATCCTCAGCATAGCGTTTCAGGAAGCAGTTCGGGATTCCGTCGGGACCGCTGCACTTTTTATCGTCTAAATTTAATTACAGTGAAAACACTCCGGCTTGAGTTACAGCTGGTGCGCTTAGCGCCTCGTTTGATGTATATTTTCTGATCTGTAAGCATGCGTAATGTCATTGTCTGTGGCATAGACAGAATGGAAAAATACATTAAACGCTTCTGCTTGTTTGTTTTCTTCAATCGGCAGCAACTGTTTGGCAGCGTAATCATTGTGACTTAGATAATGCCAGAATTTCTGGGGTGAGTCTTTGATAAAATTGGAAAGCGTTGAACTGCAGAAGCGCTGTATTTCTGCTTTGTTTTTTTTCTTTTAGCAGTCTGTTTAAAGAGTTTATTTTTTTACAGAAGTCTGAAACTGGGCATGATTTGTTAGATTTCCTCAACCTTTCAATTCTACGTTTCAAATAAATTAGTTCGCGTGTTATTCATGGGTTATGCTTATGAGTGGTCTTTCCTGTCTGTGGGACAAATTTCCTCAAGCAGTGGATAACATGTGCCTTGAATAGCAGCCAGATTTCATCAATGTTGGCCGAGCCCTCCGAGACTAGTTCGTGGAAGTCGTACTACTCGTGGGCAAGGTAGGCCATAATAGTGTCATCGTCTGCTTTGTTAAATGCATACACGGAATTTGTAGTACTACTTTGACGGACACGATTTGCAATAGTTAGCGTGCAAAGAACCGTTTGGTGGTCAGATAAACCTTCAAGAATATCGACGTTATTTTTTCCTTTCAAGAAGAAATCTCTTACAAAAATAAGGTCTAAGATATACCTAGAAGTGCCCTGTACACGGGTACGTTCCGAAACAATTTGAGCCAGGTTGGAGGTAAACAGAAAACTCAGTAGGATATTGTTAGTTAGATTCGGTGGACTCGGAGAGCGCCAGTTGACGTCTGGGGGATTGAAATCCCCTCCCATTTTTATGGGGCTCCCCATCATGTGCTAATGCATGAATTCCAGAATTTGTTCTATATAAGACACTTCGACCTTGAGGGGGGGGGGGGGGGGGGGGTTCTGTATACTGCGCCAACACACAGCTGACTCTGGCCCAACTGATTCTTGCACCAGACGGCCTCTACACCTGGGACATCTGGCATCACTGAAAAGTTTATGCCTTGTCTTATGAGCAAAGCAACACCACCGCCTCTAGTTGTATCTTTCGGGATGATGGAGTAGCCCGGTAGAGCAACTTTATGATTTCCAACGTCTGTGTGGAGCCATGTCTCTGTCACGCAAATAATGTCAGGTTCAAGGGCGACCAGAATCGCCTCCAACTGTTCAATTTTGTTCAGAAGGCTCCGTGCGTTAATTTTGAGGACAATTAGGGCCGACGGCAATTTCGAGTACGCGTGGCGGTGCCGTTGTCCATGTTTTCGTTTTTTGCAACTTCAGCTAAATCATTTTGTGCATAATCCCATGTGTAAAGCCGGCTATTTATTTTAACTTTATCGTAAGACAAAAAAACTTTGTGTTTCTGGTCACGGTGCACTTTAGTTCTGTCCCACAGCTTCTTTCTGATTTGTCTTACTACAGGCGAAAAATCCTCGCTAATAGAGTATTCCGTTCCCTTTAGCTTTTTGCAATTAGTAAGTATATTGGCTTTATCCAGGTAGTCCAATAATGTCAGAACAACGGGTCTATACTTCTAACTGTCAGACATTTGTTTCCGCCCAAGACGGTGGATTCTTTCCATGCCAGTAGTTTTTATTCCTATCATAACTTCGAAGATTTTTTTGTCAATAGTATCGAGTAGATCTTGGTACGTCACATCTTCGAGTTCCTTAACACCGTATACGATAAGGGCAGACCTGCGGCCTCTGTTGTCTAATCCTTCGACTTTTTTAGTCAACGACAGAACCAGTTGTTCGAGTTTTTTAACCCTTTCTACGCATTCGAAGACCTGTTTTTCCATTTTGCTTATTTTTCCATCTTTTTATGTATTTCTCCTAGTTTTTATTCGTCACCGTTTTTTCGTTCTTTATCTCCTGGATGTCTTTTGCAATCACTTTGAGTGTCTCCTCAATCGTAACGCCACCAGGGCCAGGATTAGTTTCAACATCCCCGGCTAAGAGCAACAGAAACCGCAAGGAAGCCGAAAGATCACAGAACCATTCAAGCAAAGCGCGTGGGTACGGCAGCAAAACTAGGAAGACATTACTACTACGAAAGGTTTTGCCGAAACGCTTCTTCACCTGGATGGCAAATGGAATGGGTTTGAGCGATGCATCATGGCGTTGCCGCCGCGCCCACGGGAAAGAGCTGTAATGCTTTTCTGCATTAAATAAATGCGTTTCAAAGATTTCTACGGTCACAGGCGTAAATACAGGCGAACGTATTCGTACTTTGACGACATAAGGAGCGTCTGTGAAGATATAAAACTTCAATTCAGCGAAATTGTTTCGTCCCAAAAATGAAGGCTTTACATAGCATATTTATAGTGTGTGTGTCAAAGAAGTACAAATTTTCTAAAGAAACGCTCGTCGAGGACTAAAGAAACTTTCTTTAAGAACAAATTCTCAGGCGCAGTGCAGTTAGCTAAATTTAAAAACTCATTTGCTCATTACGAACTGAATTCTCAGTGAACTTACAAATTAGCACTTTGGTAGCCAGCGCACAGTTTTAGTTGCGTACAACGCAATGCTGGGTCGTTTTTTTGAAGCACAGAAAATGTTCCCTAAAGCTCTTCAGTGCAAGGAAAAAGGGTAAACATTTTCCACAAAGCAGAAACAGAAAGCCTGAAGTGCGAAGGAAGTTCATCTCAACGGCAACATCTTCTGAAGGTGTGTTGTTACATACATATCCTCCAATTCTAACCTTCAGTGCTATCGCACCACAGCTTGAAACAGCAGACAAACTCTAACGGCGTACTGCACCGAATACTAAAAAAAACTGAGCACCAGCTTAGTAAACGAACCGTTAAGCAATGTGCTATCAAACGCATACTGTCAGTTTCGGAATGAGTATAGTACTCAAAAGCAATATATATATATATATATATATATATATATATATATATATATATATATATATATATATATATATATATATATATATATATATATATATATATATATATATATATATATATATATCTTTAGTGAGTGAACCTGCAGTCTTTATCCTGCGCGCTTCACAGCGCTCTCCTGGCTTGGAAAGTTCATGGCGTTCATTGAAGCGCGTTTATTCGAAAATAGAACAGCCATACTACAATTTTGGAGCACATGTGCTTTTATTAGTGGTCTTTATCATAAAAATCCAAAGCAGCGTGTTGAAGTTGTGTGGTAAACTTAGGAAATAATCACACTGCTCGCTGAGTATGGAGGCAAAAAAAAAAAATGCCGCTGGGAGATAAAACACTCCGAAACTCTACATGGAAAAAAACAACAAGATTGGAAAAGCAGGATATGTACTTGTTGAGCATTCAATGTAAGATAGAATTTAAAGATTTGTTGAAGTTGTTGAAGCGCTCAAAGAACAGACACTCGCAACTGTAAAATTGCCCCAGTTAAGCAGCCACAAAAGTAACAAAACGCCTCTGGCGACTATGGGGGAACAAGGCATTGCTTGTTATGCGCAGAATTTGCAAGCAGAAATAGAACGACTGCAGAGCGAATAACAGGTCTGCTATGAAATAAAAACAAATGGAAACAAAGAAAGTAAACAACCTGTACTGATTTGAGCACTCTTCATGGCATCAAATTCAATGCTGCCGTAGGAGCAGAAACTCCGCCTCTGACTCATATTCTCTACGCGACGCTGAGCCTTGATAAGTA
Organism: Amblyomma americanum; assembly: GCF_052857255.1. Classification (NCBI taxonomy): domain Eukaryota; kingdom Metazoa; phylum Arthropoda; class Arachnida; order Ixodida; family Ixodidae; genus Amblyomma; species Amblyomma americanum. Next base: position 47,488,647 of record NC_135501.1, read on the forward strand.
CTGGAAATGGTTTGCGCATTGAAAAAAAAAGTATTTTCTTGTTATACACTCGGAGTGCACAACAACTGTTGAAAAGGTTGCCGAAAAAAAAAAGCCTGCGTTTTACGCCTGAAACAAACATCCCAAAATCGCATACAGCGCTGTCCAGATGAAAAATTACCTGCACTTCAGATGGGATTATCGAAACGAAAAGTACGATGACTAAGGATATGAACGGCGAAAATTGATGTTCTATTCAAGAGCCTTGTAATGAAGCACTGCCAGTGATAGGTGCTGAGTTCCAAGAGTAATCAGGACTTATATCTACCTGAACCTTGCTTTTCACGACAGACCTGGATCGTGAATAAGGACGAGGCGAATAAGAATCTGTTGATCATTAAAGGGGGCGCTCTGCAGCCCTCCGCAAGCAATAATAAACGAATAAAAAATCAGTGGCGAATACACCTGCGGTAATCAGGGGGGTCAGTGCTAGTTTGTCTACTTTGTACTTTTGCAAATGTTGCATTTTCCTTGACTGGCGCTGCCATACATGAGTGTGCGGCGATAGTTTCTTTCTTGGGATAGTTACATTCATCCCCAGGTTTCTGGCCCATGCGCTTCGAAAAACCGGTCGCGCCATCTCGCGACAGCTGGCAGCGTGACTGTGCGTAACTCAAAGGCAATGAAAAATAAAAATAAATACCTAGTCGCGCATAAAAGTTAGAGATTAGCTCTCTCGCCTATATGTTAAATGCTTCTCAAAGTTTCTTTTAACAGAGTTTCATCAATGTAGCTTACATATTGCGTTTACCATGCGCAATGAACTACGAGAGCATGGAGCCTATGGCGAGGTCCCGAAAAATACCCCACTTGACTTCACTTCGTCGCTCACCAAAGCCCTCATTAAAATTACATCGACAAACTCTCAGAGCTTCAGGTAACGTAATGCCCTACATTAAAATAACTGTAAAGTATTTTACATTTGAGTGGAGCAAAATATTTCCTGCGCTGTTTTTCTTTTGATTATGAATCCCCCGCACGGGCAAGAAACGCGTGGCGCCCTCTCTCGGTGTGTTGGCAAGGCGCACGTCCCTGCTACAGTAGCCCTGCTACAGTGTCCCTACTACAGTGCCCCTGTTTTGGTAGGTTCCTCTGGGAGGTTGAGCCGTGCCGTACGAACGCGCACTTCTATGAAAAGTTCTATCGGAGTGAGGCTACGACCATGGGCTGCTACATAAAGTCGTACAAGAAAGCGCGTGCCTACTATGAGGTGTATAGAGGAAACTATAAGGAGACTCTTTTACTTGGCAGGTATATTTATTTAGGCGCATACAGTGACCCCACGACACGGGCATATGTGATAGTGCAATTGCGCGCATTAACAGTGCAAAGCAATGAAACTTCCTGGTACTTTCGTTCAAGCAGTGAAATGCGTAATTTCCGGACGCTCTTACTTAGAGCTCACTCACCAGTACTTGTATATGGTTATTGCACTGTGCATGAAAAATTTTAAATCGTGTATTAATGACTACATTTTAACACTCCAGTTATTAGCCTCAATAGCAGACAGCTCTTCGAAAGTTTCGTCGATGTGGTGAAAGTGCTGCACGGACGCGTTTAAGTGACTGAGTGCTGCACTATAAGAGGCAGCAAACCTGATGCTGCGTTTTATGGCAGTAGGCAATTTGTCCAATGTAAAAATTAGTGTGTGGCAGCTCACAACATTTTTTTCTACGTTGGTACAGTGCCTCTCACGATTCAATTGTTCGCCGTCGATAAGGGCTTTACCATCGCTGTAATCGATGCTAGTTTCCGCAATTATGTCAAAGGTGTACGTAAACCATGAACCGCTAACGAAGATTTCATAGAATGGCATGCTGGGAACTATTCTGAAGAAACACGGTTGTTTGGATCAGTTGGTTGCAGTTCATAATGGAGACAAGTTTCGCAGCATGAATAAAACGCACACAGAAGACAAGGAACAAACAAGACAGGACTGTGCTGCACTCTCAATTGATTTTATTTGGAAAAGCTCGACGTTTAAACACATCCAGTTATCATGAGGTGAAACCTAATCACAATCATCCAAAAAAGCCATTTCATTCTCCACCAATCACAGTGAAGGCATGCTGACGCAATTGTCACTGGCTTTTCTAATAAAAAAGGCTTCGATAACTTCACGCTGAAGCTTGTCCTTGGCGTGACCCAGAAACCGCGCCTTCTTAAACATAGGTTTGCATTTGCACGACCGGCAGTGTATGGCAAGATGGCCGCTGATACCATCTTTTACAAGATTGAAGTGTTCTAGCGCTATTTCATTAAAACAACGCCCTGTTTGGCCAATGCACACTTTTTTACACGTAACCAAGCACTCGAAGGACGGTATATATCGCATCATGACCACGCCTTAGGCATTTTCTTTAGGATGACTGTCCTTGAAGGGGCAGAGGAGGAGTGCGATAATGGTGGCCGTATTGTGTGTAGTTTGCATCCCTTCCTTTCAGAGAATACTGGCCAAGGTTTCGATGATACTTTGTATAAGCTGCATACGCGATTTTGCCCCCGTCGGGTCCTTAGCATATAAGCATATACAGTTGTTTTTGTTGCATTCTTTTCGCTTTTGGATGATACATCGAGTGAAGAATCTCGGGTATCCATTTCTTAGAAATGTTTTCTTTTGCTGATGATGAGTTTTAACAGTGCAATGGCAACCTCGCACCAAGCGCAATGGGATGAAGTGTTTTCTTCAACACAAGGTTTGGTGAAAGACCATTTTCCGAGCGCTTCAGCTCAAAGAAACCAAGCGCCAGGCTTCGAGAGAACTTGTACCCATTGGAAACCAGTGGCTAAACGGCGGCACTGGGGAACGAATCACACACCGTCCTCGAGCCGCATGCTTAAAGCGATATGCCATTCCTGTTATTGCTTCTTTTTAAAATAAATAAGCAAGAATTGGGAATCGTCTTAACCAAAACTTCCTTGAATTTCCCTCTACCCTTCGGGCAAAATTTTTGGCAGTGTTCCTACCACAAAGGCTACGAGAACAAGACGCACGGCTCGCAGCATCAAACGGTGAAGAAGTGGGAGAGGCGGTAACACGAAGTGTCAAGGATGTGAGCAGGTGCTTAGGTAGGGCGAAATTCTTTTTCAAGAGGTACACGGTCACCCGGTTGCAGATTGTAAGAGGGAGGAAGAAAAGAACCATGGGGAGGAGTCTCCTGCTGTGCCTTTGCCTGCCTTTCTTTTTTCCTTTTTTTATTTTTTCTCGAATTGTGGAGCGCAGTCCGTGGTTGCTTATTGAATGCGCTGTGTTTCTGCCCTTACGGTGTGAAGCATGATGTAGTCGGCGCCTCTCTGAAAACGGCCCGGAACGGTCATGGATGGACATTTGTCTCCAGGCTGTCATAAAAAAAACACAACCGCTAATGGGCTAGTCCTGGCAAAGGGTCTCTCCAGACGCTGACGAAAATATGCCAGAGAGAACATCAGAGTTTCTGCTGAAGATCAGTTACATTCTTTAATGCCTTCCACCAACCTAAGGAATTCCACCAGCATTGTTAAAAGCACAGCGCATGGCACAGGTAAAGAGCGGCACAAAAACAAATGTCGGATGACTTAGCGTGGTTTCGCCGAATGCAATTAGGAGTGCTAGCACTTCTGTTTTCAGTGCTGTTTCGGTGTTCGGTCCTGTTGCGCACGGATGCAGTTGATGAAGACGATGATATCCAAAACACAGCGCAAGAGACTAGTATTTTAGGACGCAGAATTTTCGGCTGCGGTGATGTTGCACTTTTCTAATGCAGTAACCAGCAAAACTGATGTGTTCTCGCCGCCCCGGGTTCGAAACTCACTCGCGGCCGTAAAACGTTTCCGATTATTTTATTGCAGGTCAAGTACATTTCAGACATACAAACAGACCACTTAGAAATCCAAAATTTAAGCCTCAGTGCCACAATAAAAATGCTACCCCGTTAGCCCGCTGTTGTTCTACTAGCGTGTGGAGGCAGCGATTGGTACCAATGCGGCCGCTCGACGGAACCGCATCATCGAGTGGCCGTGGTGGTTCTCATCTGCTCACTCACTGAAAAAGACGGCACACTGAAAGGCTTTTCCTTAGAGCCTTTACTTCGTTCCTTGTCATGCAACGTGAGTGCACTGTGTTCTTATGGCCTCTGTACAGTACAAAATAAAGCCGACTTTGTGAATGGGCGAGACCCTTCTGCGACCGCGTAATTGGTGACAGCATCAAAAGCACGTGTTTTCGCTTTGTGTGGCAAGAAATGAGTCGAATGGAGCAAACTGTCCATTTCGCCAGAGATCACTTGGCGACGAAAGGAGTCGAGCACGGTGCATTGAGTCTCCAACGCCACTATATCAAAGACAAAAGAACACCGCTAAAGAGAGCACAAAAAATCAGGAGACTGGGTTGACACATTTGCCTGTCTGGTTGGGTTTGAAGACTTATAGTAAACTGCGCATCTCAGTCTCATCTGCACAACAAGCACAGAACTTGGCAGAAAAAAGAAGAACGCACGATACTCAAAAAAACTCATCATGAAAGGCTACCCAAAAAACTTTATTCAAAAAACCATTCGACGACCAAAACACGACACATGCGCCAAGAAATCAAAGCACAAAGGCCAACGCCGCCACCAAAATACGTCACTCTACCTGATGCCGGAGGTGTCAGTGAAACCATCGCCCGATTCTCGAAAGAAGGGTGTCTCCAGGTTCCGCACAAGCCCACAAACACTGTTGCGCTTTGCCTACCTGTTCATAAAGTCCGGCCGCGGAGAAAAGGAGCCCAAGGCATTGTCTACAAAATTCCTTGCGCTGACTGCGACGCAAGCTACATCGGCGGAACCAAAAACCTCAAAGAAAGAATTTGGCAGCATAAAAACGACGTCCGCAACTTCGCAAGAAATTGCAATCCTGTAGCCGAAAATTCCGAGGAATCAGAGCACAGAATCAACTTCGAAGGAACCAGCATCCTATTAACCGAAACAAATTACCACAAAAGGCTCCTTCTGGAATCCTGGCACATCCAAACCACCCCGAACATCAGCCGCACAAAAGGAAACCTGCTCCTAGTGTATGCCCAGGGACTTCAAAGAAAAAAAAAGTCGCCATTGACAGCCTCCCCACAGTGCGACAACGTGACTAACAGCCTTAAACCCCCTCCCATGCTCACCCTCCCCCACGCATTTCGCATCACAGCTTTCGTTCCTTTGACCCCTTCGTCCCCATCCATACTTAAGAGACGCTAGCTACTGCCCTCAGTAACCCCTCATGAAGGAGCTGAGTCGGCTTTGAAACGTTCGGTTAAACAAATATTTTTGGTTGGAGATGTGTAGTTTATTATGAGACTCGCTCACCACTGGAGAACGGCAGATATCTTTTTATTTATTGTAATTTATTTTAGTATTGCTTTGAGTACGCATGGCGTCACTATTCTTTTCTTCTTTTAGTCGTGATGTCACTGTGCTCGTATACCTCTCAGCGGGGAAACGTGAGCGCGCGCACTGAGAATGCGGACAACGCTTTTTCAAAGACACATGATCTCATCTACCTCGCGTCACTGCAGCCTAACTCACCCAAACGCAAATATTTATCGACAGGTTACTCCCGATGTGCAGCATTCATTTTCTCAGAAGTGAATGGAAAACTTGCAGAATTGCCGACTTATAAGAAGGTTGCTTCCAACCAGCAACCCACGTTAGCAAATCGCGTTTTCGCTTCCTCTCTGCTGACTGAAAGAGTTAGCATGAGGAGAGATGGTTTTCGGCTGCAAAACTGTAGAGGACGCTCGATATTCTGCAAGTGTGCTCCAAGGGCCGTTTTTTTTTTTTTGGTGCACGCGCCCAAAGTCGGCGCTCTTAACATACGACAGAACTGGTCTACGCATGCCGACTGCAGGAGAAGCCGCCGAACCTCGGCGAGGCGCCGATATATGTCCGTGCTAGACATCGGCGCCAGCTAACAACGGGCGCTCAAGCACGTGTTGGAAGCGGGTCCGGTTTACAACAATGGGAGCACAGAGGCGCTCTCGGTGACTTTTCTTCATGGCTTGAAGCTCTTCCAGGTTCCCAAAACTTTTCTTCGCGGTTTAAGTTGTCCTTTCAGCGCCCCCCAACCTATTTTCTTCAGGGCTCGAAATTCTATCTGTCCGCAGAAAGAAGCACCAGATTACAATGAAGTTTTCTCCTCTTCCTCCATCTGCTCGAGAGGGGACCCAGCCAGCACCAAGAACATGGACTGCCAAACATGCCTCTGACGCCGTTCTGGTCTGCTTAGGGCCCTGTCACACTAGACCAAAACGCCGCCGACGCCGACCCTACAAAGACACCAAAGATCGGCCAACCCGTTCGGCAGACCTTGTCTGTGGCAGGCCAAGCTATCACACTAGGCCGACAACGACACCAACGCGTCCGACGACCAAATGTCTTCGTAGTTTGGCATGCTTTGACGCCTGCGACGCCGACAAAACCAGTCTGCCGACTGTGTAGCCGCGAGATCGGGCGCCGAGCAAAAAGATTGACCAGACCTGAACACGATTCCGCTATAGTGCTGTTTCTTTTACGCTCATAACAAGCTCTGGGATAGATGAATGTCAAAAAAGGTATCATTACTGAGGATCGTTTACCAATGCCAAGGTGCTACGATACAAGAAAATTTCATACTATGGCCGCCTGCTGCTGCTGCTGCTTCCTGCGGCTCACCTGACTCCTGCAAGATCGGCTGCTGAAGCCGCCGCGGAAATCGAGCATAACTATTTTATTATGGGACTGGTTGGCAGTAAAGGAGTGACGAGAGAAGTTTCTTTATAACGGCACTGGCTAGTTCCAAAGCGCCCTAAGCTGCGGCATCGATGCGAAACCAGCTAGGCTTAGCGAGGAGTACGGCAGCCGGCAAGCAACGCAGTTCGTCGCCCTGGCGCTCCCGCAGGCGGCGTCGTTGCCAACAGCGTGGCTGCTGCGTAGGCACGCTGTCGTTGCCCGAATATAGCATGCGGCCTATCTGATAGTAGGCATGTTTTGTCTTTTTTGTTGCGAACATGAAGTAAACCGAGCCTGCTCGCCGGCAGGACACCCTGGATCCCGTCCGCTGCCGTAATAAACATCAGCTTAAGATTGTTTTTGACTTAAGCACTAAACGCTGAGACAGAAAAGTGTGACAAATGTATCATTTCTGAGGATCGTTGATCAACACCGAGTTGATGGTAAAAGCAACAACTTTGATACGAGCAAAATTTCTCGCCAGAATCGCCTCGCAAGCTGCCGCTGGCCCGCTGTTGCGCTCCGGCTCGCCTGTCGCCCGCAGCGGTCCGCTAGCTCCGCAGCCGAAGGTGTCGCGGAAATTGAATACAATTTTAGTTGTTTATGGTGCGATTATACTGTTAACAGCAAAGAGATAATAATAGATATTATACTTTATACGATACGATATTATACGATATTGTCACGTAGTGGTGACGGCAGTCGAAGCAGCGATGAAGACGGACGAAAGGGTCTTCTAAACGAACGGTTTATTGGGCTGACTTGCACCCAAAATGGACTGAATCACTCGGCGGCGGCGAAGCGACAAGCGTGCTCGGCGGTCGTTGAACAGAATGCCGGCCGCTGTCGGCCGTGCTCAATTTAAAGCTGATAGCGAACTTTCTAGATAAAGAGCGCAAAGTTACTTGAACATTCCGGAACAACGTAGAATCAGCTCTGCCTGGCTGCGGCCAATCGAGATAAATCTAGTCGCGTCTTGCGTAGCAAACAAAGCGATAAAGTGATGTGGCGGCAGACTTGAAAAACGAACACACTGCCAATATTCGCGGCATTACTCCCCTCTCAAAGAAGCATCGACCCGATGCATTAAAACAAATAATGCGACTAGTAAGGAAAAAAGAAACGGATCTAGCGAAAATAAAGCATGGAAATGCAGCGGCTTTTAGCGCGCATAATACGGCTTCAGACGGACTACATGGACAACTTCTGGTCGTACGCGGCGTCGCTGGGATGCAGTCATTGCGTCAGGGATGACTTCATAATCCAGTTCACCCAGCCGACGAAGAACCTTGTACGGGCCGAAATAGCGGCGCAAAAGCTTTTCACTCTATCCATGGCGGCGAATGGGCGTCCACACCCAGACTTGGTCTCCTGGCTTGTATTCCGCATTGCGTCTTCGTAGGTGGTAGCGTCTGGCGTCGGACCGCTGCTGATCTTTGGTCCGTAACCGGGCAAGCCTTCGAGCTTCTTCTGCGCGTTGAAGGTAGGCGGCAACGTCGACGTTCTCTTCTTCTGTAACGTTGGGCAGCATGGTGTCTAGCGTGGTCGTGGCCTCCCTGCCATGGACGAGCCTAAAAGGCGTCATCTGGGTGCTCTCCTGCACTGCGGTGTTGTAGGCGAATCGACGTAAGGCAGGATGACATCCCAGGTTGTGTTCGGCATCGACATACATAGCGAGCATATCGGCGATGGTTTTGTTAAGGCGCTCGGTCAGTCCGTTGGTCTGCGGATGGTATGCAGTTGTCCCCCGGTGGCTGGTTTGGCTGTAGCGCAGGATGACTTGCGTTAGTTCCGCCGTGAAGGCTGTTCCTCTGTCCGTAATGAGCACATCGGGGGCGCCGTGTTGAAGAAGAATGCACTTCACGAAAAATTTGGTGACTTCTGCTGCTGTTCCGTTCGGTAGGGCTTTCGCCTCGGCGTAGAGTGGTCAGGTAGTCGGTCGCTATGATGATCCAATTATTTCCAGATGTTGACGTTGGAAAAGGGCCAAGCAAGTCCATGCCAATCTGCTGAAAGGGCCCTGAGGGAGGTTCAATGGGGCTCAAAAATCCTGCTGGTCGTGTGGGAGGAGTCTTTCGTCGCTGACAATCTCGGCAGGTTTTCACATAGTGTGCGACATCGGCAGACAGTCGGGGTCAGTAATACTTGTCTTGAATGCGGCGGAGGGTGCGAGTAACCCGAGATGTCCAGCTGTCGGCTCGTCGTGTGAAGCCTGTAGAACTTTTTCGCGGAGAAAAGTAGGTACAACAAGGAGGTAGACTGTTTTGTTCGCTGAAAAGTTCTTCACAAGGACCTCAATCTGCACACCGAAGGAAGACAGTCCTCGCTTGAATGAAGCGGGGTGTGAAGAAACCTTGCCTTCCAGGTACTCGATGAGGCCTTTTAGGTCAGGGTCCGAGCGTTGCTGCTGAGCAAAAGAGCTGGGGCTGATGGGTCCCAGGAAGGCGTCCTCATCGTCGTCCGGCGGCGGTGCATCTACAGGGGCTCGTGAGAGGCAATCGGCGTCAGAGTGCTTGCGTCCGGACTTGCAAACGACGGTGACGTCAAACTCCTGGAGACGCAGACTCCGTCGAGCGAGTCGGCCAGAGGGGTCCTTCAAATTGGCAAGCCAGCAGAGCGCGTGGTGGTCGCTGATCACCTTGAACGGCCGTCCGTAGAGGTAGGGCGGAATTTTGACGTAGCCCAGATGATGGCAAGGCACTCCTCAGTTGTCAAATAGTTAGCCTCGGCCTTGGAAAGGGAACGGCTAGCGTATGCGATGACTTTCTCCAGCCTGTCGCTTTTTTTGAACGTGGACGGCGCCTAGTCCCACGCTGCTTGCGTCGGTATGAACTTCTGTATCGTTTTTTTCATCAAAATGCGCAAGGATCGGAGGGAACTGTAATCGACGCTGAAGTTCCTTGAAGGCTTCTGCTTGCTGCGCTTCCCATTTAAACGGCACGTCTGCCTTCGTCAGTTGGGTCAGGGGCTCGGCGATGCGCGAAAATTTTTTCACAAATCGTCGCTAGTATGCGCACAGTCCGAGAAATCTGCGCACTGCTTTCTTATCGGCCGGCGGTGGAAACTGTTCAATAGCAGCTGTTTGCTGCGGGTCTGGGCGTACTCCCTCCTTGCTAACGATGTGGCCTAGAAAGAGCAGCTCTTCGTAGGCAAAGTGGCATTTCTCTGCTTTCAAGGTTAGGCCAGACGACTTGATTGCGTGTAGTACTGTTCGAAGCATTTGAGGTGCTCTTCAAAGTTCGAGGCGAAGACAACGACGTCATCTAAATATACCAGACAAATTTGCCACTTAAGGCCTGCCAGCACAGTTTCCATTACTCGCTCAAACGTCGCTGGTGCGGAACAGAGACCAAATGACATCACCTTGAGCTAAAACAGCCCATCCGGAGTGATGAATGCTGTCTTCTCGCGATCTCTTTCGTCGACCTCAATTTGCCAGTAGCCGCTCTTGAGGTCCATCGATGAGAAATATTTGGCGTTGCAGAGGCGGTCCAGTGTGTCGTCGATGCGGGGGAGAGGGTAGACGTCCTTCTTTGTTATGTTGTTCAAGCGGCGGTAATCCACGCAGAATCGAAGTGAGCCGTCTTTCTTTCTCACTAGAACAACCGGTGCCGCCCATGGGCTGTTTGAAGGCTGGATGACGTCGTCGCGAAGCATTTCTTCGACTTGGTCCCGGATGGCCTGTCGTTCTCGCGGTGACACACGGTAGGGGCTTTGACGGAGAGGTCGGATGTGTTGATCCATTATAATGCGATGCTTGGCAATTGGCGTCTGTCGCACGTTCGGCGATGTCGAAAAACACTCACTGTAGCTTTGAAGCAGATTGCAGATCTGGTCTTGTCTGTTCCGGTGCAGGGCTGGGTTGATATCGAAAGTGGGCGAGTTCTCTTGGTCAGGCGAGTCTTCTGCGGAGAGGTCAGAGAGGGCGAAGGAGTCTTGTACGTCAGATACTTCGTCGAAGAATGCAATCGTCGTTCCTCTGTTAATGTGCCGGTGTTCTTCGCTGAAGTCAGCAGTACTTCGGCCTGGCCATTGCGCAAATGTGCGATGCCTCTTGCGATGCTGATTGCTCGGTCTAGGAGCAACTGCATGTTGCCCTCGATGATCCCTTCAGCGTTAATGGCTTTCGTGGCGCCTACGGTCAGGATAACGCTTGATCGGGGTGGGACGCTCACTTCTTCCTCCAGGACACTTAGGTAAACGTGATTTTCCCGAGTTTTCATCGAAGCGATGGCTTCGTCCGTCAAAAGCGTGATCAGCTTGGATCTCAGGTCGATGATCGCCTGATGTTCATTAAGGACATCCATACCCAAGATCACTTCGCGGGAGCATTGCGGTAGGACAACAAATGTTGCAGGATAGGTATGTCCTTTGACAGTCACTCGCGCTGTGCATCGTCCTGATGGCGTAATGAGGTTGCCCCCTGCGGTGCGAATTTTTGGGCCGTCCCAAGCCGTTGTGACTTTTCTCAGCTGCGCAGCGAATGTTCCATTCATCACCGAGTAATCGGCTCCTGTGTCGACTAGAGCGGTAACGTTCCGGCCGTCGATAGTCACTTCTAAGTCAGAGGTCCTGGCTCTTGCATTGCACGTCGCTCTTGGCGTTGGGTCACGGCTTTGCCGCGTATGCGAGCCGCTGGTGGGGCGTGTGGTCGAAGCTCTTTTGGGTGGCGCCGTCGTTTTCAAGGCAGCCTGCGTCGTGGTCGGGGTTGCCATTGTGTGCGGCGTCGGTGCAGCGAGTGCCGGTTCTTCATGCGGCGTCGCGGGTGCTGCATCTTCATGGGGCGTGGTCAGTGGAGGATCTTCGGCGTTTCGCTCTTGAGCAACCTCACCTCCAGAGGTTGCTGCCTTCAGTTTCCCCTACGGGGGCTGGGAAACCTTCCTCGTATCGCGGCTGCGTAGCTGCGGCGTGGCGACGCAAAGCGCGAGGTTGACGCGATGGCGAGCGCGAAAAGCGGTTAGGGGTGTGCTCTTCTCGACGCATGTACTCGTCGATTTCCTGCGGCCGTTGCCCGAAGCGTGGTCGTGAAGCGTTAATGGCAAATCCTCGAAGACCAATACGTAGGTACGGGCAGTGACGAAGAATATGGCCGGCCTCACCGCAATGGAAGCACAACGGCCGGTTGTCGGAAGTCCTCCAGGCGTGGCATTTCCTGGGGCTTGAGCGTCGGTCATAGGCTGGGCGGGCGGGCGCTGGGAGGCGGCGTTGTGGAACAAGTGGCTCATCTCGGGGAGGACGTGGGGGTTGTCGTTGGTGCTGGGCAGTCCTTACTGCAGCGGCGTAGGTCATGGCCTCGGGTTCTGTGGCCGTCGGGGTGCCAAGTGCCGTTGCACTTCTTCCCGTACCACGTCCATCAGAGTCGCTGCTTGTGGCTGTGGGGAGGATGGCAGTAATCGGCGTAGCTCCTCTCGGACGATTTCGCGGTTAACTTCCCGCAAGCTGTCGCTGGTGGTGGCAGGCGTGTCCGAACGGATTGCACAGGCAGAGGAAGGGCGATTGTACTGCTGAGCTCGGACGTCGAGGGTCTTCTCAATCGTGCAGGCTTCTTGCATGAATTCCTCGACTGTTTTTGGCAGCTGGCCGACGAGGCTTGCAAAGAGTTGTTCTTTTACGCCGCGCATTAAAAACTGAACTTTCTTTTCCTCGGTCATCCCGGGGTCAGCGCGGTGAAATAGGTGTTTCATCTCCTCGACGTAACCGCGGACGGGCTCATTCGTAAGCTGGATCCTGGACTCGAGGAGTCGTTCGGCTCTTTCTTTCCCCACGACACTGGTGAATACTTTCAATAGTTCTCTCTTGAATAGCTCCCATGTCGTAAGGAATGACTCGTAGTTTTCGTACCACGTGCGTGCGGAGCCATCCAATGAGAACACGTGTCCAATTTTTGCCGCATCATTCCACTTGTTGAATGACGCCACGCGCTCAAATTGATCCAACCATTCTTCAGGATCTTCGCCTAGGGATCCATTGAAAGTTGGCGGAACCCGCGGCTGGTGCAGTATGATCAGTGTCGACATCTTCGGCGAGGTTGCGGTGCTCGTAGCCGCGTCTTTTCTCTGTCTTGTGCGGTCCGGCAGTTTCCAGAACTCAGGCTCCTCTCCCCGGAGACGTCGGCTGGCTCGCTGAGCTGCTGGCTCGTCCTCGGGTGCGAAGCGCCCAGGGCTGGCTTCATGACTTGAAGGGGGCGTCCGGAACATGGGCGGCTACCCCGCACCTCCACCAAATGTCACCTAGTGGTGACGGCAGTCGAAGCAGCGATGAAGACGGACGAAAGGGTCTTCTAAAAAGAGCGGTTTATTGGGCTGACTTGCACCCAAAATGAAATAAATCACTCAGCGGCGGCGAAGCGACAAGCGTGCTCGGCGGTCGTCGAACAGAATGCCGGCCGCTGTCGGCCGTGCTCAATTTAAAGCTGATAGCGAACTTTCGAGATCAAGAGCGCCAAGCTACTACAACATTCCGGAACAACATAGAATCAGCTCTGCCTGGTTGCGGTCAATCGAGATAAATCTAGTCGCGTCTTGCGTAGCAAACAAAGCGATAAAGTGATGTGGCGGCAGATTTGAAAAACGAACACACTGCAAATATTCGCAGCAATATTATACCGCTACTTGCGAAGCGGAGTCCGCTGCACCAGGCAGCAGCGCAGTTCGTCGCCTGGCTGTACCGCGGGCGGTGCCGTTGCCGAAAGCTCGCTACTAGCGCAAGCATGATTTGTCGCTCCTCGTGTATAGCAGACAGTATTTCTGATAATATGGCTATTTTGTCTTTTCTGGTGCGAACTTCAAGACCAAGCCAGTCAGTAATCACACCGCTGCGGGTGGCAAAGCGTACGATTTGAGCTATAGTACCTAAGTCGAGCGGCGCAGCGATGCTTGCTGCTCCACGTGTCCCTACTTGCAGTGGGGCTGCGATTCGTAAGCAGCGACCGGTGCAGCGCGCCGGCCGAGGTTTCGCACATGGGTCGCCTACTTTACTTCTGTCGCGAGTGTCACACTGGGGAGTGCTTATCAGCACCTCTGAACGCAGCGAAGTGCGCTGTTCTCCATGGCGTCGTGGGTATAGCAGTAGCTTCGCATTCCACAGGTTCCTAGATCGAATCCGCGTGGGCGGGAATGTATTTTTTCTTTGTAATGATTTGCCTTAAATAATCTCTTCCGTCCTGTTTACCCGCGAGCGACTGGATTTATTTTTCGAGCCATGCCTTTCTGACACAGCAAGGAGCGCCACTCACTACTGGGCTGCACTCAGCCTAGGTTCATAATCACGATGGTTAATGAGTTTGTTTTACTATGGTGGGATTTATCTAAAAAAGCTAAAAATGAAGCGTCCCGGCCCATGAATTTCGCATAGAGGAAACGACAAAACAGGAGTGAGAACGAGAAAGGGCCAAGTTGGCGGGAGGTCTCGCACGTTGTCTCGCTAGTGTGACATGGGAGTTGGCGAACCATCGGCCAACTGCCGTCTTGTGGGAGACCTGGCGCTGACGCCGACAGTCGGCCGACTGTTTTAGTCGGCGCAGTGTGACATAGAGCTAGACATCACGACGACATGGTTTTGGCAGACAAAATCGGCCGACTGTTGGCCTGCTGTGACAGACCCATAATACTCGATCCACGTGGTCTCGGCCGGCCTTCACAGGGCGTATTGACGCCTGAGAGGCTAGGCAAGGACTAAATTCGTTTTAATAACAATGGTTGTTGGGCAAACGAAGAGAGGAGGGTTACAAAAAAAGCGAGACTTGTTCTTCTTGAGCAAGAACCTCAGGATGTGCGGGTATCAGATATTTGCTTGCGAACTGAATATTTTCGAACCACTTTGAATTAGGGCAAACAAAAATACATGTTGCTGGTAACGGCTGAAATGCGCTAACAGACGGGAGAGAAAAGAACACATACACATGCGCTTGTGTCTGTGCTCTCTTCCGTACCGTTGGCTCTGTCCAGTCGTTTGCATCAACATTCAGCAACCAGCCCGACTTAGCCATCTTCATTGAACAAAATATCGACAGTCTTAAAAAAGTTTCCCACAACAGAACCAAGAATGGAAATAAGTATCAGACCATAACATTACCTCGTTATTGTGGTGGGGGAATACACACGCTTGGTTTTACGGGATTTAACGTCTTAAAGTGACTCAGGCTATGAGGGACGTCGCAGTGGAGAGCTCCGAATATTTTCGAGTATCTGGGATTCTTTCATGTGCACTGACATTGCACAGTACATAGGCCTCAAGAATTTCGTGTCTGTCGAAATGCGATCAGCGCATCCGGGATCGAAGCCTCGTTTTTCGGGCCAGCTGCCGAGCACAACTACTCAGCTACCGCGGCGGCTCCGGGATGGTTTGAGTAATGGCAGCAATAAACTTTAATTTGTATTGCAGTGCTATGAAAACAACTCGTCGGATAAAATTACTCGGTTCTGTTAAAAATTTAAACAGTCCCGTTCAAATAATGCCTACATCACAAAGCTCACGGAATTCTGAGCTACTATTATGGACTGAATGTTGAGAAAGCATTGTAAGGTGCTGAAATAATTTATTACTAGCGGAGCGACGTCAAATGGTGGTACCTGAATAGCACGACAAAACTCAAAAACATGCCTCTGAAAATAAAACGAACAGAATTGCGGTTGCAGCGCGGACAGAACCATTCCCTCGATGCTCCCCCACGACCCCTATCTATAATCGACCACCTCCGCGCCTGCGACAAAAGTGAAAAAGCAAGCCGCGCAACTACGATGCCCAATTTCTGGCTCACCTCTTAACTCCAATATCTATCACCTCCGGTATTCACTTTCTCCGGCCTGTTATCTATCCACTGACAGCAGCTCAATGTGCTGCCAGCTGTCATAGCCTCATAGGGACGAAACTGCATGTTTCCAAAACATCAGACTTAAAGAGAAAACTTATTTGAAAAGGCACTAGAGCTATTTCTGGGAATACTAGCATTGAATGAGTGTCGACAAATTCAGTCAGGCGTGACTGCGTGCAGGCATGACACATACCCGTGTGGCGGCACGTCGCATGTGACCTTACATATCAGGTGACAGGTGAGGTCCACCGAGACAACACATTTTGTGCAGCGTCAAGTCTAAGTGGAATTTTCGAGACACACCCACTAGCAGTGTTGTGCATATTGCCAGCCACTTCACCCACCCAAGTATATTCTTCTAAAGAACGAAAGCAAACGCCATTTGTCCAGGTTAAGTAACAAGCGGTCACGTATGCCTTTCAGTCACGAAGTGCTATGTATAAGCTATGGTTTAGGTACATTTAAATTACTCTTTCTGTCTGAGGCAGGTGTGAATTATTTTAGCTGGTTAGCTGTGAGAATGTGAATGTGGAACTCAGGCATAGAAGCTGCCGTGCTCGATAGAGAAAAGGATGAAATAATTTTGGCTCAGCATTGCAGATAACGTCGGATTAACGAAATTCATCCAACAAATACACAGAAGATGGAGAAAGCCGCCAAACGATTTCGTTAATATTGCCATGAAGAGCCTTTCAAAAGTCAGCAAAACATAGCAAACGGTTGGAAACTATTTTATGCTAAGCAATAATTCGAAACGCCTGGCGATGTCCAGGCTACATCTGACAAGAAAAATCTGCAGAGATTGTTTTCATCCCCATCATTGCGAAAGCAAGGATCTGTGCTACGCAGAAGACGACAATGCGCGGGCAGGGCCACGGGACGTAGCGGATAGAACTTGGCGAAGACGACGCTCTACAATGTACAGAGCAAGATTGCGGTGGAGTTTAATACGAGGCGTGTTCGGCTGCCGCGATAGCCTCAGTTGTAGCATCACAGGCTACAACTTAGGACGTTTATGACAGAACAGACTTTCTACCGGACTGGTTTCAGCTCTTGAGGCCATGTCTATATTTGCCGCCCTTTTAATTGTGTTGCCTTTTATGAAACTAGTGCTGTGCAGCCACTAGCTGAGTGCTTAGTAAATAATCTGTATATGTCCCCTTTATATACATGCATAACCTCGTGCAGTATGTGCCATGTTGAAAACAAAACGGCCATCAATATCCACGTAGTCTTGCTCAGCGGCCTTTGTTTGCGTCTCCGCGGGCTCTACTCCCATTCTTGAATACTTTTTTATTTCCTTTTCTTCCCATTTTTACTATGCTTGGGACAGAGTAGGCAAATATCGGCAAGAGACGGTCCTTCTAGGCTCTGAACCTCCAGATTAGTGATTTTGCACTCATACATTCCGACGGAGTAATTTTAGACAGCCCAAAGGACAGCTCAAACTAAGCATGCATTTGTAACAAAGTACCTTAATTCCCTGCTCCTTATGAGTGATAGAGTTATATATGCTGCATTCCTCGTTGATAAAATCTAGTTGTAACGAGGCTGAAAACGAGGAAGCTATGGTTGACTGCAAGCGAAGGCAAGCGAAGTTAACTATTTTCTTTTCTAGTTGATCGATTCACAAATAACTTGTCACGTATGATGTAATCGAAACAAACTGATGATGTAGCCATGACATTTCTTTTTATTTTAAATTTCTATAAATTAGCTACTAATGAGCATAGTTTGTTACGACGCGGTTGCGTCTGAGCCCTGCCAACATGAATGTGTTCGGCGGAAAAAGGGAAGACAATTTATTGCAGATTTCAGTATATTTCAGTTTCTTGCAGGATTGCTATGACTCAGAGAGTCAAAGAAAACTGTTACCAAGATATGAAAACCATTTGATCAAGAGCCGGCCAAAATTGATAGTTGCAGATGAAATGAATTCATCTGTTAGAGTGAAGACACGGAGCGGGTGGTAGGCCCTCGGTGAAGATCTACATCTCCAGTTAGCAGCAGCAAGCAAACCATTCAAAAATATTGAAATAATTCATAGCAACCGTTTTGATGGCTGGTGGGTACTGGAAACGAAACCAGTAAGAAGAAAACGGTTTTCGCTTTTCAGATTTAGTAGGAATCTAAGCGCATACTAAGCCGTAAGCACTGACCTGAAAGACATGTAACCAATAACGTTTTAATCTTCTCACGTTTTCCGCTTCGGTTCTATTTTATATATTATATGGGCTTGCTATTTGTTTTTTTTTCTTTTGTCAGTGTTACAGTACGTTTCTCCTAGTTTTCTGGCACGGCTCTGCCTTGAGGCTCCTACTTTATCACCACCCTTTCCTTTTCTTGACGCGTCGGGCATTCTCCCGGACGTTTGCATAGAGCATGCCTCGATTGCGCCGTTTATCGTTTGTAGCAATTTATTTATGTCTTCTTAATGTTGTATTTTCGCCTCTTAAGTGCACTTGGCTTTGACGTTTAGGGGCCTTCTCATCTGTGCATAATTTTGACCGAGAGCTTGTGCTCATGTTGATTCGTATCTGCTGAGCTGCTGTTTTTTGTAAATCGTCCCTGACTCCTACGTGTTTTATGGAAAAGCCTGTGATCAATACGGCAGTCTTGCAATAAAGGAAGTTGGCGCTGCTTGTGTGTTGTCTATAGTCTTCACTGAAGCATGTCTCTCTACGGTGACGAAGCTATAGCACGCGAAGATAAAAATCTAGCATGTGCTCTAGAACGCTTCGAGGACAAGTGGTAATTCAGGAAGAGTTTTGTTGGGATTCAAGGCACAGATTTAAAACTTGGACCTAAGTCTTACTTGGTTGTCTGGGCTAGTTTAGTGAACTCACAAAGAAAATTATTCGGTGGTCATAAACATCTCCTTGGAAATCAGCGTCGAAGGCGCAGCTAGGGTGTCTGCATTGGTAGAAGGGAGGCAATTTTCCTATCTTTTTTCAATCTAAGAAAGTAAGAATGGTTGGCTAGGGCGCACAAGCATGTGCATGGAACTACACTTAGAGAACTGTTAACAACTTAGAAAACCAGGCTAACATGGCCGAGAGGTGAGACCCCATCGCTTTGTCTCCCTGAGCTGACTGCCTCCCCGAGCTGACTTCTCGTGGACGCAGGAAGCGTTTGTGACATGTGAACAACATACCCTCGAGATTGCTGGAATTCTTGCTCTGTGAATTCCGCATAGCAAGAGAAGAAAGACTGCAATGCATAACGAGGTCCCTTTAAACGGGAGAACAGAGGTGGTGGAGGAGTGTTTTCTAACCGGCTCCGTGGAGGAAGCACTTTTGCACCTTCAGTTGCAATCCCTTGACGTCGCGTTGTTTCGACTGGTGGAAGGTCTTCCTGAAAGCACATGTGCCCTAGGAACTGCGCTGAGCAATGTTCGAACAAGGATACAGGCTCGCTATCTTGTTAGGTTAAGATTTGTGCAAGAAAATGCGGTGTTTTAAGAAAAATTAAAGGAAAGGATTGACACGTCATGTGTGTGTACACAGGCTGACTCATTCCCATGTGCAGGTGTGTAACAGAGTGGCTTCCTGGCTAACAAAACTAGGAAGGATAACCGATTCATCAAGCATAAAATGTCTCTTTTTTATAAGGACATGACCTAATGTCGGATCGAAATGGTAGTGTTTCCTTGAGGTGTCGGCGTCGGAGGAAAACCGAGTCCCTGGTGGCGTTTGCGGCTGGGCGGGCAACGCAAGATAGGCCTGCTTCGTTCAATCGAACACGCTAATTCTTTTAGATAACTATGCCCGCATCTATATAGATAGTGTAGCGGTGCCGAAATCAACTTTTGCCACTTTAACAAAAGGATCACCGTCGCTGCTTTGACAGGCCTTCTCGCTTAGCAGTGCTTGCCCCTCGTTGATGAAATTCAGCTTTAGCATTGAGCGATAACGCACATTCATTTTTTGCTTTATGTACCTCCAGCTGATCGTCGATGCGTGCGGCGCTCTCTGCCTCGAAACTTTTGTCGAAAAAACCGTCCCAGTCTTGCAGCGTCCCGATATTTCATTTTTTTAACAATGACCATAATGAGCTTCCGAATACAGTTGTAGCGCAAAAATCATCTAGCTCCCACATTCAGCAGAATGAAGCGAAACCTTCCGAAATTCGTTTGACGGTACTAAGAAAAAGTAAACTTTGCAACTAAGAGCGCAGAGAGGGATTGAGACCGACGCTGCCAAAAATGGGCATTCGTTGTTTTCGTACGCTTCATACCAGTGAGCCAGAGCCGTGGCATCCCGCGCTATGATAAATGCTTGTTGGTAGGAGTTACCTTATATAGTCGTCATCGTCATCTTTCATCGCTTCGTTCTATGGTTCGCAGGGGTCGTGCAGTGAAAGCGCACGAATGATCAACGATAAAGTAAGACTTGTCTTTGTCACCCACAGCAGCTTTTATGTAGCCGTAAAAAAAGGCCAGAAGCGAACCATTTCTTGTGTGACGTGCATACTTGCAGTAGATCTAAGAGCGTTAGCTCTTACTCATCGTGTTTCTCGATTTCCTGGGGAATTTTCTAAGTCCGAGGAATTCAAGATGGCAGCCTTCTTAGTAAATCAATTTTGCAACCCGTTTTGTGATTAACTGGCAACATCATGAGTATATCGAATTCGTGATTGATTGGTTACGTCAATTAGAAATGCAGGATGTCAAATTTGTATTTTCATTGCTGTCCCCTCACTTTAATCTCATTCATATCAATTCTAGTAAACCACACAGCTAAAGCCCCAACTCGATGCACACATCCTAGGCGTACGGCGGAGCGCCTACGCGCCCAGCTCCGCGGTGCGGCGGGCGTCGAAAATGGCATCCACGTCCCTGCTCCCTGTGCTGGCGCGTTCCCCCTCTCGAGCCGACCGAAGGAATTTCAAGCGATAGAAAGTGGATTTGGGGGGCGCTGAAAGGACAACTTAAACCGCGAAGAAAAATTCCAGGAACCTGAAAGAGCCTCAAGCCACGAAGAAAAGAGTCCCCGAGAGCCCCGCGGTCCTGCTATTGTTGTAAATCGGACCGCGCTTCCGACGCGCGCAAACGCGCGCACTCAGGCGCGGATATCTGACATGTCCAGATAACCGCGCTGCTCGGACCTGCGTGCGCATCGCGCTTTGCGCATGCGCAGACAGGTTCCAGCGTACGCCCGTGCGCGTAGGCGCTCCGCCGGTACGCGTAGGATGTGTCGATCGAGTTGGGGCTTTAAGCCCAACTCGATGGACACATCCCACTGCATCTTGGCTGGACATCCAAATCTGGACATAAAAAAATCAAGCTGGCGCAGAGGTTGAAGAGACATGTAGGGAGACATCCGCATGTTTCGTTTCACCTCAAAAATCTTGCTTTAATCGACCGCCAGGAAGAAGGTGTTTAGATATTCCAGCGGGAGATCCAGTTCACAGACCAACTCCACTGACTGCCAGTATGCTGGTGGAGCACGGTGAAGTGTTCGGACAAAGAGATTCGGTGTAGCGGGACACTGGGAGTAACTGCATCGTGGTGCGCCAAGCCCTCGTGCCCGAGGGACAGTACACTGGCGACAAAGTAACTTTCGTTTTGGCAGATGCTTTCACCAATCAAGCACCTGAGGCGGATGTGACCCTCACATGTCACCGTACGCTACAGGCAAGGCTACTGCAAGGCGCCTGCGGGCGCTTTAACGCCCTTTAATTGGGAGTTTCCTTGGTCCGCACGTTTTATTCTCGCATGGTTCAACAGACTTGGCGGACCAGGGGACCACTTCGACCCAGGATGAGAAAACCGACGTTCATTGGCAGCTGTAACGGCGA
The DNA here is from genome assembly GCF_052857255.1 of Amblyomma americanum. NCBI lineage: Eukaryota > Metazoa > Arthropoda > Arachnida > Ixodida > Ixodidae > Amblyomma > Amblyomma americanum. The sequence goes on from NC_135501.1 coordinate 47,510,013, forward strand.
AAGCTTCCGAGCCTAGCCTGGATTCCTATTAAAGCACGTTCCACGTGTGTCGATCGACGTTCCGCAAGCAACAAGAAGACAGCAGCTTAGAAGGGTTTCGGAAAAAACTGGGGCAAACCTTCCCAGGGAAGACACGGATGGCGCACACCTTCCATATGGTTGACCGCCTGCTGTTCCGTACTTATGAAGTATACGCTGGAAAATTGATTGAACAAGCGGTTGTTCCAAGGAACTTGCGCTCCCAGGTCCTTGTGCAGGTGCATGAGAGTGCGCTTGCCGGTCATCAAGGTGTAATAAAGCTACTGCAAGAGTATTAGGCGAATATTACTGGCCAGAGGTACAGGGCGACATCAAGAGATTTGTGAGATTCATGCGATGCATGCCAGCAAACTGTCCCTAAAGGAAAGTTGAGCATCGCCCCACTAGGACGCATGCCTACTGTTACCACACCATTTGAGAGGGTGGCTATAGACATCAATGGGCCTTTAACTCCCACCTTATCTTGAGGGCACCGGCACATATTTACGTTGGTGGAATTTCCTACCAGGTTTTCTGATGCGGTAGCCCTACCTGCCATCGACTCAGCAGCCACTGTGGCTGGAGGCCTTCTCGAAATGTTCTCCCGGTTTGGGTTTCTACTGGAGGTGATTTGCGAACCGGCTTCGTGCTTCACATCTACACTGATCCAGAAAGTAACGATGTGCTAGCTATCCAAAACTTGAGTTCGGCACCATAACATTCCATGTGCAACGGGTTGGTGGAGTGGCTTAATGGCACCTTGAGAAGTATCCTACGGAAGTTGTTCCTAGACCACTCCAAGGCATGGGACCGTTACCTTCCTCCACTGCTCTTTGCTTACCGAGCAGCACCCCAAGCTATCATGGGGTTTTACCTGTTTGAGTATATATATAGTCGCCAAGTCCGAGGGCCAGTTTTCATTCTAAAAGAACTCTGGACGGCGGAAAATATACCTGACACCGTCAGAATAACGTATGCCTAGGCGCTTGATTTGAGAGAGCGTCTAGAAGGCACGCTGTAGCTCACACACCAAAATTTCATGAAGGCACAAAGGTCGCAAAAGATGTACTATGATATGCGTGCCCCTGGTAAGAAACTGGAGGTAGGGGATCCAGCGCTCATCCTTCTACCGACATCGCATAATAAGCTCATTATGCACTGGAAAGGACACTCTGTCGCCACATGCAAGGAAAACAAAGTCGATTACTGGCTTGACTCGCGCTCCATTAAGCAGTTATTCCACATTAATATGCTGAAGCGGTACGAAGAGCGCAACCCGGTGAATGCCCTCCAAACGTCATCGTTCGTGGTCATTGAGGAAGTTGAGTCACAGACCCCTCTGCCAACCTTCAGTGCAACACTTCTTCCTAGTACTGGAGTCATCAGGCGAGCTGTAAGTTTGAATGATGCGCAGTTAGTCGAACTACACACCTTGCTGGAAGCCACGGCGACGTTTTTTCAGAGGTGCCGGGCCATACTATTTTAATTGAGGGTCACTTGGAATTAACAACGAGTGCACCCATCAACAACCAGCAGTATTCATTAGCATATGCATTGCGTCAGGGTGCCGAGAAGGAGGTTGCAGACATGCTGAAGCTTGGGCTTATCGAGCGCTCACATTCCTCTTGCAACTCTCGGCCTGTCTTAGTCAAGAAACCTGACAAAACTTTATGTGCGTGTATGCACTTTCGTTGGATAAACAGCGTTTTGGTGGATGATGGTGAGCCCATCTCATGGACTGATGTCATGTTTGGCGAGGTCGGCACCAGGACGATTTTTTCAAAACTAGATCGCACCAAAGGTTAATGACAGGTGCCCCTCAGCGACGCGTCCAGGCCTGTGACTGCTTTTTCCACCCAATCGGGAACTATCAATTCACATTCACGGCTTTTGGGAACACGATTTTTTCCGCAATCTTTACTCGGCTCATGGCAACCCTTCTCGCAGGTCTACCTGACGTGGTTCACAACATTGATGATGTCCTGATTGCTACCTCAACGTGGGTGGAGCACTTAAATACTCTCTAAGAGTTATTTAAGTGCATCAGAAAGGCAGTTCACACCTTCAAAGCGCAGGAATTCCAGCTTGGTATCAACAGCCTTGTCTTCTTAAGGAATTTCTTTAAAGAGGGTGGGATTCGCAAAGAGCTATCAATTGTCGTTAGATTGGATCAGGCAGCTAAACCTGAAACTAAGAAACAGATTAGATCTTCTTTCGGCTTGGCCGGGTACTACTGATACCTGATTCCTCACTACGCCGCCAAGGTCCAGCCCATGGTTGAACTGACACGCAAAACAGAGCGTAGCCGTGTGAGCTGGTCTCCCGAGTGTGAAAAGGCATTCGAAACGCTTATATGCGCTCTCGCATCAGGACCAGTGGTGCGGGTGCCAGATCATTAAGCGTTCAGTCTCCGTACCGATGTTTCTGGGAAGGGCTTAGGTGCGATTCCGTTACAAGAACACGTACCCTGCATACCCTATCATATGCCAGCAGACAGCTTCTTCAGCGCGAAACACACTATTCCACCACAAAAAGACAATATCTGGCACTAGTGTGGGCGGTCAGCAAATTTCACATTTTCTTGTATGGTCACACTTTAACAGTTCAGAGAGACCACCAGCCTTTTCAGTACTTGACACAGGTGAAGCACTTAAATAGCCGCGTCCTCCAATGGAGTCTGGTGTGAGAAAATCATTCGTTCCGGGTTCAACTCATGAAAGGCTCTGAAATGTTGTTGCCGATTATCGAAGCCGGTCATGACCTTGTGAAGACTTTGTCGTCCTAAAATTCTTTTTCAATAGTGCGGTTCCGATCTTTGTGTATCAACATCCCTTGCTGTGACTGTGAAATTAGGTTCTGTGTGTGTGGGGGGGGGGGGAATTCCAACAGCCAGTGGTCAGTGGTGTGTGTGCAGTTGGCCAGTGATGTGGGGCGCGGTTTTCCGACAGTGCATCGGCGCTTCATGCAAAAGATTTTCGTCGGAAAAAAGCTTAAAACAGGGAGTAGGGGTAGGAGGCGGGGAGACATTTTTGCGAAGACACTAGCGCCTCCTACATTAATAGTGGCTGCATCACGCTCGGAAAAAAAGAGGAAGAACGGAGGACAGAACGGGATGGTTGGAACGGCGCGAGCAGCAGAGCACGAGAGGAGAGCGGGGAGGGCCGCGGAAGTTCGGCAACTGATGACCCGAGCGACCAGACTTTGGAAGCCGTCTCCGCATGGTTTAGCGCAACCGGGAGCCTGCCGTCACCCTCCTTCCTCCTGCTGCTTCAGATGGTGGTCGCCGTATCGGGCGAAGCCAGCTGCTTACCACCGGCAGTTCCTGTCCGCACTGCAGGCTCTTCGTGCTTGCCGATCCGTGATCACAGCCTGTTGCCTCGAGGCAAAGTCTCTCGCTTGCCGTTCATGGGCAAACCAGACCTCAGCTGCGTCTCCTCTCTTGCGCGACTAGGCATGAGTAGTATCGTGGCCACTGCTGCGTGAGCTCCATGCCCCGTATCCGGCCGCAGCAAGGTTAGGCCTGCGGCAGCGTTTCACTCCGCCGCATCTCCAGCAAAGGACAGCTCTTTCTCGCACTGCCCTCACGCCACCGCTGCACCACGTTCTGCCCGCTGGCCTGGACTCCACAGATTAGTGAAGTTCTTTTCTATCAGCTTATTTCTAGTGTTCAGTTGTCTCTCAATGTGCTGTGTGTGAATGCCTGGGTAGCATCTTTGGTTGGTAACAACTTTATTCAGAAGCCCTGGAGAGCTTTCGCCGACGGGGCCTTCGGTCTCCCACGTGGGGACGTCGAGGTGTTGCCTCGCCGTCGCCTCGCGGGCCTGCTGGACGGCCCAGAGTTGGTCACCGAGACTGGGGCTGCGCAAGGCAGCGGCCCACCGCGGCGGGAGGGTTCCGGAGTTAGCACCTTCAGGGTTTTTGCTACAGTCCCAGAGCATGTGGGGTAAAGTTGCTATAGCAGTGTGGCAGACCTTGCTTATATTCGTCGGTTATGTTCGGGGGTAGAGTCTGTGGTATTGTTCCGGGTTGGATTAGGTGAGCGTCTGCAGTTGTCTGAGGGCCACCGCGTGCGCCCTGTCCAGCTTGCCGTTGGGCGGAGGCAAGGTTCGGCGGGCCAGGCAGAGGGCCTTAGTAATTTCGTTGTATATGGTCAAACAGTCTTTCGTGTTGTCCCATGGATGACGGTCGCCGGTGCGGTTCGCGAGCTCACGCGCCTTGGCGTGTGCCGTCTCGTTTCGGTTGCGATATGTGTTCGATACTGCTCTCATGTGCGCCGGGAACCACTGGATTCTGGTTTGAAAAGCCTCCTCCCACTGGACTTTTCGATTGCTCAGGATTCGGGCCGCTGTCTGCGAGATCCATCCTTTGGCGTAGTTTTTGATCGTTTGTCGCGAGTCGCAGAGAACTGTGGTGCACGTCGGATCCGTGAGGGCGAGGGCCACCGCCGCTTCCTCCGCTTCTTCTGCGCGCTCGCACGCTACACTTGCTGTTATGCGCGTTTCGCCACTCGAATCCACGGCCGCAACCGCGAATCGCGAGCGTTCTGCGTATTCCGCGACGTCAACGTACCTTGTCCCCGTTTCGTCTGCGTGGCTGTGTAGGAAAGCTCTGGCCCTGGGCACTCTTCTTCCCCGGTTGTGTTCTGGGTGGAAGTTCCGTGGAATCGGGTCGACTCTTAGGGTTTGTTTGATCGCGTCCGGGACAGCGATTTTCTGGCCTTGTTGTGCATGGTAACGGATGCCGACACTTTCCATGATCTGGCGTCCTGCACTCGTGCCCGCTAATCATTCTAGTTGTGAAGTGCGCTGCGCCTCGGCGATTTCGGTAAGCGTGTTGTGAAGCCCGAGCTGACGCAAGCGTTGCGTGCTGGATCACTCGGGTAGACCCAGTCCTATCTTGTACACCCTGCGGATTAGGACGTTGATCTTGGCTTCTTCTCCCTTGTACCATTTGTGGAATGCCGTGACGTACGCTATATGGCTAATGACTAAAGAGTGTATGAGTCGTGTGAGACTCGTCTCCCTCATTCCGTTTCTTCTGCTGGTGACCCTTTGAGGATTCGCATGGCGTTGGCCGTCTTGTGGTGTAATTTAGTGATCTTTTCGCCGTTGACGCCATTGGCTTCGATTATCATGCCAAGAACCCTAATTCTGTGCACTACCGGTATGGTTGCTCCGTTGCTCTTGCGTAGTCTGATCTCTTCGTATTGTCGTCTGGTCGTTGCCGCATTCCGACCACACCCGGGTGGTCTGCCAGTCTGCGTAGGGCGGTAGAATAGGAGTTCCGACTTTGTAGGCGAACATCGTAATCCCGTACCCACAAGGTATTCCTCTATTGTCTCGATTGCTAGTTGCAGTGCCGTTTCGATGTGACCGTCGCTGCCTTCGTGCACCCATTGTGTTATGTCGTCGGCGTATATGGTGTGCCGGACGTATTCGAGTTCTTGTAGCTTTTCTGCTAGCCCGATCATGAAGAGGTTGAAGAGCATGGGTGAGATGACGGAGCCCTGCGAAGTGCCAGTGCTTCCCGGCGTTTGCCCTTCTAGCTGGATATCCCCTGCCAGTAAAATAGCTCCCCTGTCCGTCAAAAAATCTTTAATGTAGTTGTACGAGCGTACACCTAGGTTTTGCCGCGATATCTGGTGTAAGATCGCCGAGTGCGCGATTCTATCGAACGCGCTTTCAAGGTCGAGGCCGAGAATTGCTCTGGTGCCTCTCGTCTTGCCGTCAAGCACCTGGTGCTTCAGTTGTAAGATTGCGTCTTGTGTGGATAATTGGGGGCGGAAACCTATTATGGATGGTGGGTATGCCCTTTTCTGCACTAAGTGGGCTTGCCAGCGGTTAAGCAGTGCGTGCTCCTTGATCCTGCCGACGCATGACGTTAGGGATATGGGGCGAAGGTTTTCGAGGCTCGGCGGTTTTCCGGGTTTTGGGATTAGTATCATTCTCGCAATTTCCCACTGTTGAGGGAGGCTGCCGCGCTGCCAGCACTTATTGATGAATGCTGTTAAATGTTCTACGGATCGGTGGTCGAGATCCTTTAGGGCGCTATTCGACACCCCGTCGGGGCCCGGCGCCGATCTGCTGTGGAAGTTGTGCGGCGCAGTCCTGATCTCTTCTACGTTAAAGTCCTTATCCAATTCAGCGTTCGGATCCCCCTCATATGGGCCGTGTTGTACGGTCGAAGTGGGCGGCAAGTACTTCGCTCGTAACCGGACGGTCACTGCATCTTCACCGTGCTTCTCGAGCTCCTTGTGTAATAGACGTGCGAGGCAGTTCCTCTGGTTGGACTTGGTCTTCGTTCCGTCCAACAGATGCCTGAGCATGTTCCACGATTTCCCGTTCTGTATTTGGCCGTGGACTGCATTGCATAACTAATCCCATTGCTGGCGGTTGAGCTTTCGGCAGTGCTCCTCGATGTTGCGGTTGATCTCCGCTATATTCTTTCTGGGTCTCCAATTGAGTCTCTGTCCCTTCCACCTGGCCAGGACAGAGTTCTTCGCCTCGATGAGATGCGCCAGGCGGCTGTCCATCTTGTCCGTTTCAACCTCGGTTTCGACGGTCTTGGTTGACGCTTTGGCGTCAGCAACCAGCGAGCGGGTCCAGGCTTCGATGTCCGTGACCGTATCTGCTGAAGACTCTTGTTGGTCTCGTTTATTTCATAAATCTTCCCAATCGGTCCATTTGAAATTTCGCTTGCTGCCGTGCGCCTTGTCCGGAGTCTGTACATGTATTTCGATGATCATGGGGTCACTACCCAGGTCAGTCGACGTGCTCTTCCTCGTGGTAGCCGTCGTCCCGGCATTTTCGGACGAACGTCAGGTCCGGTGTCGTGTCTCTGGTAGTGGAGGTACCGATTCTTGTCGGGTGCGCCGGATCCGTAAGTAACGTGAAGTGGAGTTCCTGCGCATCTTTCCCAAGTTGTCTTCCCTTGGTCGTGCTGTAGCCGTAACCCCATGCCCTTGTCTGCCGCGTTGAAATCTCCCCCTGCAATCAGCGTCCGGGACCCAGCAATCTTTAGCGTCTTCTGAAACAGCGCTCGGAAGCGTTGGCGGCGTTTCGATGGGCTGCTGTATACGTTCAGCATGAATACACTTTGTTTCCTCTGCTTCGTGGGTATCATTTTGATGTGATTTCGTGGTCAACGAATGTGCATACACCCCTCCCCTAACGAGAGTGCATACACCCCTCCCCTCGATTTTGCTGCCTTGCGTTTTGTAGCCTGTTAACGTAGCGCGTTTGTGACCGTTTCTTGGAGTAATATATCGTCCGGTTTACGTGTTGCGTGCCTGATGTGTTGCTGTAGAATGTCCTTTTTTCCGGCGAAGCCGCGGCAGTTCCACGGCCATATAACTATCCCTTGGTTATCGTTGGCCATGCTGCTGCTGATGCAACTTACCCGGCTGCCCTTGGTGGTGGCTCGGTCCCGCATCACTGCTCGCCGGTGCGTGTCCGTGTTGCGTGAATACGGAGTGATTCAGTATTATCTGCATGTTTCCTTCAAGGTTAGTGGTCCTGTTTTCGAGGCCGAGGAATGTTGCGTGTAGGGTCTCAATGATACTTTGCATGGTGCATAGCATTTTCTTGATGTCTGTAATTTCCACTCGCACCTGGCTCTCGAAAGCGCCCTCGTGATGTTGTTGTATCGCTTGTTTCTTGGCGGGCGCGTCCGCGTCAGGTACGCTCGCCAGTACCTGCTGTTGTGCGTTCTGTTTGTTTTGTTCCATCCCGGCGCGCTCGCGTCTGAGTTCTCGCATCTCTTGCATTAGCTTTTGGACTTGTTCGCGCATTACCGCGTTCTCTTTTCGCATTTCTGCGTTCTCTTTCCTTAGCGCCTCTAAAATATCTTTTTCGGCTTTTTGATTCTGCTCTGGGACTGCAGGTGCTGTTAAGACCCCCTCCCGCGCAATGCCCCGGACAGTGTCCGCCCAGCTCACCTTGTGTCCGGCAGTTGGCGTCCTGGATCTCTATCTTGTCGGAGCGCGGTTGTGCCTTTGACGACTGCGGGACCGGGACCGGCCACGCGATCGCGACGTGGATCTGGGTCTGTGTGCCTGGATGGGCGGGAAGTCTTGCTGTGTCAATTGGGCATGTGCGTTTTAGCGCTCCCATCGTCGCCTGCAAATCACATACGGAGTCTTGTGCCTTGCTTTGCAGGCCTTATTGGCCGTCATGTGAGCGCCGCCGCAAATGTTACACTTGTGCAAGCATTGGTGCCCCTGGTCTGGGTTGCGGCCTCGGCAACCCCTGAAAATGCGGTTGGCGGGATTTGGGAAAGCATCCATTCGGTTGCCGAGGCGACCGCACTTGTAACAGATGTCAATTTGCTTGCGATACAACGTGCAACGAACGAGTGTTGCGCCTTACCTGACGAGGTTGGGCAATTTGAGTGCGTCGAAGGCAATTACAACCGTGGTCGTAGTGCCTATGCGTTTGGCCGCCAGTGCCAGTGGGTTTCTCGGGTTTACGGTGTTCTCGTCCAGTGCTCGGTGTCCGTCCTCAATGGGGATGCCACGAATCACTCCCTTGGTTGTATTATCGGGTGCCGTTTCGTACGCGTTGACTTCGTGCGGTTTTCCTTGGATGTGAATTTCCCGCAATTTGGCATAGCGGTCCGCGTTCGCTCGTTTCGGTGTGCTGACGACGACGATGTTCTGGTGCGAGTTCGCACAGACCGTGTCTTCCGCACTTTTGTCTCCCGTTATGTCGGCGGCCGCGAAGATTGCGGCGGTGACCGTCGGGGCGCCGACCTTAGTGATGTCGAGGCCGCCTTTTGGTCGAACCACGATTTTAATTTTCTCCTTCGGTAGTCTGGGCATGCGTCCCGCTTTCATAACCTTTCCTTTGACATGCTTGGGGTTCGTACCTTGCTGGCCGGTGCCCGGCGCGTTCGCTCTTGCATCGATGTCGTGCGTCGAATTCGCACCGTGGTCTCGGGGTCTCGAACGCCGCGCTCCGCCGGTCTTCCATCCGGCTTCTTCGGTAATTTCGTCGGCGGAAATGTCTTCCCCCATTACTTGCACGTTCATTCTTGAGTCACGTTCGTAAGATTGTGCCGTTTCGATGGAGAGAGCCCGTATAAGTGGCGCCGCGTCTGTCAGCGGCGCGCAGCGGTTGCGGCGGCTAGGCCTAGCGTCTGGCGTACACGCCTAGACCTAGCGAGGCTGTGGCGGTGTCGGAGCGCAGAAAGTGCAATATCTCTGCGAATAATGGTGGCCCATCTCAAAACTGGGTATCCGTCGATGCCTCTCGACTTCACGGATCCGTTGGTGAAAGGTTGGCGATGAAATGCAGTTCAAATCGCTGCGAAATCATTTGTAGAAGACAGAGCCGATGTGAACGCGTCCGCTCACCTCGGCGATCGTAGCGCCCTTCAGTAGCATTTTTCATTATAATTTTTCTCTCTCTGTTCGTGCCCATGATCAGCCTGGGACAGTTTTCTTGATATTCCGGTGTGATAGGTACCCCAACACAGGCTCGAACATTCTCCGGGGTGGGTCTCCTCCGAGGATCAAGAAAACTTCACCAGACTGAGCATGGGCGCGAACACAGAAAGAAAAGTTATAATGAAAGATTCTACACAAACATTCACTCAAAACACAATCACAGACAATGGAACACTAGAAATGTGCTGAGAGAAAAGAAGTTCACTAATCTGTGGAGTCCAGCCCAGCTGGGAGAACGTGGCTGCAGCGGTGGCGTGAGGGTAGTGCGGCAGATGGTCGTGGTGAAGCCCTGGTGGTTATAGCTGTCCTTTGCTGGAGATGCGATGGGGTCCAGCACTGCGGCAGGTCTGACGTTGCGATGGCAGGATACGGAGCGCGGAGCTCACGCAGCAATGGCTACGACACTACTCATGCCTAGTCGCACCAGAGAGGAGACGGCTGCCCAGGTCTAGTCACCCGTTAACAGCAAGGGAGAGACTTTGTCCCGAAGCAGCAGGCCCTGATCACAGATCGGCGAGCGCGAAGTGTCTGCAGCACCGGTAGGAATCCCCAGTTGGCAGCAACTGCTGTGCCCAACATGGCGCGCTTCATCTGAAGCAGCAAGAGGCAGGAGGGGGATGGCAGGCCACCGGTTGCTCTAAACCGGGCTGAGACGGCTTCCCAAGTGTGGTCGCTCGCATCCTCCGCAGCCGAACATCCGCAGCCCTCCCCGCTCTCCTCTCGTGCTCTGCTCCTCACGCCGTTCCAACCGTCACGCTCTGTCTTCGGTCTTTCCTCTTTTTTTACGAGTGTGATGAAGCCGCATTTAATGTAGGAGGCGCTGGTGTCTTCGCAGTCATTATACGCTCCTGCAATATGTACTGGCACAGCGCAGGCAATTCAGCGGTCGTTAGGGAAGATGCCAGATCCATACACACTGTCCTATTATAAGTGAAAGCCCAAAAATTGTTTATGAAGCGGCTTACACAGGAACCGCTTTTTTAAAATAGAGCTAGCTGCTGCTCTTTGTCAAGCAAACATTGAAGAGAATTTGCTTAAACGTGAGTGTAAGGGCAAGCAAAATTATATTTCAAACGTGCAGGCTAATGTGCTCTCCTAAATCATCACCCAGATATGAAGGACGCCCAGACTTCAAGTGACTGCGTCCACAAAATGAGTGTAAAATAATTTTCTAACGATTTTTCGTAGTAGCGTGTGCTATCAGTTTCAAACTTCGATGCTTTAACTTTAGTATCATTTGGTCGCAACTAAAAGAATTGTTTTCAAGGTCTGTGAGGGTTATGGAAGAGTTATGAAATGCGCTATGCCGATATTCAGTTTTTTTTAGGTCCACAATTCTGTATTTCGGTATCTTGCTTTAAATGCTAACACATAGAAAGACACCACGGCTGAATCATCATCCGGGACGCAATGCGAAGGGAAAGAAGGAAACGGTGGAGGTTACTGCACCAAGATACCTCTGACATTTAAGCTGATCGCACGTGGCGATGTATTGTTTTTTATCTATTTTTCATTGCGTACGGAGCAAAGCACGTCCGGCATAAAAAGATCGGTGCGCAGTGGCTACAGTGCTGCAGCAACTATGATTTACCGTTTTTTGCACGTGGAGCATGACGTACACTAGTGTCTGCAGGAAATGAGCACAACGTGCTATCAAGGTTAGCAACCTGTTTAGACGGTATAAGCAGAGGTTTGTCTACATAAAGCCCAAGCGCGTTGCTCGTATAATCCCTTCTGTCTGAGTTACCGCGGGACAAAAATCCACACAGTCGTGATGATAATAGCCGTTTATAAACGTTGTTTCTGTTTTTTTTCTTCGGACCAGTCAGATGCACGCTCACCAAGAAATTTATTATGGTTTAGAAACTGCAAAAACCTTCAAGCCACCTTCACGTGTAGCTTTGGCGAACAAATATAGGAAAAACTAAAATACTCCCAATAAGTCTCGCAGAAAAACTACAGTTTATTAGACCGCACCAATTTTATGTAGCCGTTCTTCGTCTACCTCTTGTCCTGCTCTTCCTCGCTTGGGAAGTTACATTATGATGTTGATGGATTTTTATGGCGCAAGGGCATCAATGGCCAAATAGAGCCATGGTACAAAGTATTTTCGAATTCTCAACGTGCGGTCAAAGACCCATTTCCCAAGTATTTCACCCTAAATAAGCCGAGCACCAGACCAGGAAAAAAACTGTACCCATTGTATCACCGGTGGGTACCCGGAGGCACTGGGGATCGAACCCCGCACCTCCCGCAAGCAAGGCGGATGCTTAACTACTTGCCCCCGCGGCGGTGGGAAGTTACATTATCCGTGTGAGACGTTTTCATGAAGTACATCACCGTTCAAGGAAACATCTTTGTCATAAAGGGAAAATTGTGACCATATTCAGTTGTGTTAGCGGCATGCTCCAAGGAGCTAGCATGACTATACTCTATCAGAAAGCTACCATTTCACATGACCGACATTTAGCAGATGCGCTCGCTAACATTCCGGATGCATTTTTAGCTCACAAGGGTGTGTAGAAGTTCTTGGCGGCCTTATTTGTGTTCATGTGTGATAAGCAAAACTACCGACAAATTCTGCCCCACCGCAATGCCTGAAGTTATCAACACCCTTCAGTTGGTGCTCTTAGAGAGAACCAAAAGAATTTAGGAACACCCTGCAAACACAGCTTGCTGCTGCTGCGGAAATTTATTTAGACCTATTTCACTTGCGACCGCTGCATGGCTACACACCGTTCCTCAGTTCACCTGACAGAAGACCTAGTAGGAGGCTATGCCCTTAATAGAGGTTCATCTTTCCCTTCTATAAATCTATGCGTAAAATGAATAACGTATAATTCTCACTTAACGCCCGCGCACACATGTAGACATGCACGCTTTCCACTCTGACAAAGACTTCACTGCTCCTTATTGCTTTCCAGATGGCTTCTCCGCTTCTCATTCTTTCAAAACTCTGCGGTGATTATTAAAGCGTTGGTGCGCAAAAAGCGAGCCGGCATGCTTATAATGCATTTATGTCTTCCAATAATTGTTTCAGTGATAAATGCAATTATAAGTATTGATCGTTGGGACGCTATCCGAAGTAGGTTTCTGGTTCTGAGGCCACTGGCTAGTTAAAAACCGCGGAGAAGTCGGTATCAGAACAATTATTAAATCCCCAAAGCTTTCTCTTGTGGAAGAATATCCGGTGCATTGTTCAGCAAAGAATTGAAACACAATTCCTGAATCTCAAAGGAGGGTCAGTACAAAGGCAATGCTCTCTGGGGATGTGTTGAAATGCATTTGCCGTCCATTTCGAACTGTCTGTGCTATCGTACAAGGCTGGTGGCAGCACGTAATCTACCATGCCATAAAAGAATAATCCTACTAGAGGTTGGCGGGAGCTTCTACACAAGCGTGCCACCGACCAGACATTGGACACACACTGGTAGCTCATTGGTGAGTTCAGTACTTAAAAGATAGAGAGACAAAACCTCTGCAGCGGGTGAAACGGTATTTTGTATGATGACCACTTGATAGCAACGCGTACTCGCGAAATGCTTCGGGACCTTCAAAGCAGCTATAAAAGGGCTATGCTAAACGACAAAGGATACACTATACCACCTGTGATGCATGTGAAAGGCGATAACCTAGTCCGACAGCTTTATCTCATTGCAGCAGTTAAGCGCTATTGTTTGGAGACCCGTATTAAAATCCAACATTAGACGCTAATTTTTTTTCCGCTTAATAATAAATAATTATTGGTTTTGGGGGAAAGGAAATGGCGCAGTATCTGTCTCATATATCGTTGGACACCTGAACCGCGCCGTAAGGGAAGGGATAAAGGAGGGAGTGAAAAAAGAAAGGAAGAAGAGGTGCCGTAGTGGAGGGCTCGAGAATAATTTCGACCACCTGGGGATCTTTAACGTGCACTGACATCGCACAGCACACGGGCGCCATAGCGTTTTTCATCCATAAAAACGCAGTCGCCGCGGTCGGGTTCGAACCCGGGAACTCCGGATCAGTAGTCGAGCGCTTTAACCACTGAGCCACCGCGGCGGGGCTTTTTTCGCTTCGCGATGTTAAGGTTGCTACCACTTCGTCGGGATCACATATTTAGTTGTAAATATAGTGGATGTTGAGTTAACACTTGCCCGAGTTGTAACAGTAATGTAGGAGATAATTCGTGCCAGTCATTTACGCACTTCATCACATTGTTTTTTTTTAAGAAATATTTTCCGATAAAAAAAAAGGTTGTGGAAGGATTGTCGCCAACCCTTTCTGCTATGACATAGGAATGCGTTGGGATGGCGGTCTACTTTTCTCACGGTTACCCTTGCTTAAAGTACATTGCAGGGTGCAGCACAAAGCAACACGAGTGCATGCAGCTGGTAGAAAGTGGCACATTCCTGTGCACTGGTCTTCGTTGTAATCGACGAAGCGCAAGGAGAAACAGAAAAATGACTTAGAACATTTCAGACGAAATTCAAACATGTTACACACTGCTCCAGGGGAAAAAACAACTAAAAACACATATTTTTGGCCTAAGGTCATTACAGGCCGCAGAATTCCTTGCGAGAGAAGCAGCCGAACAAGTGCTTTATCAGGTTTCTGAAAATGGTGCTGACGATCCAGTATTACCACTAGGTGGTGGGCGTATATAAGAGGAAATATAGGGATAATATAAACACAGAGAACCAAAGTAGTCGGAATTAAAACAAGGCAAGTTGTTGGGCGTGTTGGTTACGATTTTCCTTTACTGCAGCGCAACGAACGGGATATAGAAGGACACAGTCAGGGACACAACAAAGAGCTGTGTGTGTTCCTGCATGTGTCCGGTGTTCTGTCCCTGTGTGTGTCATTTAATGTCCCGTAGTCATGGACCAGAATGAAAAACAAACTCAAGTTAACGATGTAATGTATGAATTCAAAAGACGGGAATGGACTCGGATGCTACACGAAATACAAACAGATAATCAGCGGCCAGGTGTTATAAAAACGCGGATTCTAATAGAAAACAATGTAGCTGCATAGCAGAAAGAGAGTTTGTATGAAGAAATTGGGAGATTTTCTTGGAGGAGAGCGCATACTTTGATGCAGGAGTGGTATGGATGTATATTACTGGTAGAAGCAGGAGACACGCAATACGATCAACATGTTGGATGATGACGACAGTGATTGTAACGGTGATGTTGAAATATACCCTGACCCGTGGATCTGCTGTTTCCTTTGTTTCCGCTCCTGCTTCGGCGTTTCTACATACGTCGTGAAATTCACAGGTAGGTAGAAAATCAATGTAGCTGGATCATTATTCGGCCTGTAATGCATGGGAGCGAGGAGCGTATAGTTGGTTCCTAGATAACGGCGCCGCAATGACGATGTCAGAAGAAAACGAACAGTACATGCGTTCATTTAACACATTCGTATATTACACATGCGCATGCTTTGTCGATCTAGTACTCTCATTCTCTAGCAACATTCATCACCTCGCCCAACATTTTATTCATGGTAAGTTATCAAATAAAAATATCTCTAAGTTAAATGACGTTGCCAGCATGTGGACATATGTTTTCATCTCAGTGCATGTAGGGGCTTCGGCACGCACGGTGAGCCAGGTGCGCAGTCGCTAGAACGCAGCAACAATTAGGTAGTACGGTTACGTGCATATGTAATATAGTGTACACTAGGTCATGCAGTAATTGCACACTATGCTAGTAGCGGTTAGGAATGTGTTTCGCTTGTACTGACGCACGTTTATCTAAATGGAGCACCAGCCTATTGCTGATAGAATTACTTCTGCAAAATGCTTGTAGCGCAGAAACTCGAAACAGGTGTAAAGTTATTTTTTTGTGGTTTTGCGGGATTAGCGTCCCAATGCAACTCAGCCTTTGAGGGACGCAGTAGTGGAGGGCTCCGGAAATTTAAGCCACCTGGGGTTCTTCAATGTGCACTCATTTAAACAATACATGGACCTCATAAATTTCGCCTCCATTGGGATTTTACCACCGCGGTCGGGATGGAGCCCACGTCTTTAGGGTAAGCAGCCAAGCGCCATAGACACTAAGCTACCGCGCCGGCCTCAAGTTAATAGTTGCTTAGTTTAGTTTGCCAGCCTTTTAATTGGGTTAGTTTAATTCCCAGAGTCACATGACCTGGAATGGTCGAGTGGAGTCTCTTAACACCCATCTGTCAAGGTGTGTTGGTTTTCTCGCCAAATTCTTGTACTTTCTTCCAATATCAGTGAAGCTAATGTTCAATAACAGCCTTTATGTGTCGCATTTGGTGTAGAGTTTTTTGATGTGGGGCGCCACTACAGAAACAAAAATACGTGCAATCCACAGGTTGCAAATGAAAGCAGTCCGTTATATTTCCAACGTTGATTTCCATGCTCCCACATATCACTTATTTTCATATTGTCAGATTATTACGGCTAACGGCGTGTATGATTACAATTAGCCAACAAGACAAAAATTCTCTGCGGTATGGTCACAGAGGGTTTCTAAACTTAACTTGCTTCACACAAACTATACCGGCCTACACTTCCTCAAAAGATTGCCTCCTATCTAAAACCGCAGATCCTGTAAAGATTACAAAATAGCCTTCAGTTGTGAGTCAGCGCTCGTCCTGTGTTTCTTCAGCTCCGGTCTTCGTATTTGAGCTGTTTTCCTTTCAGTAAAGATTACTTTGCCAGCAATTCGGAGCGCATTTACCTTAGATGAAACTTCATAGTAATATTGCTAAAATCTATTTTTTGTGAACATATGGCATATGCTTCATGTATATGCAATAATTTTGTAAGTATCACTTCATGAAAGGTTTATGGTTCATCGAGGTTTAACGTCCCAAAGCAACTCAGCCTTTGAGGGACGCCGTAGTGAAAGGATCCGGAAATTTCGACCGCCTGGGGTTCTTTAACGTGCACTGACATTGCACAGTACGCCGGCCTCTACATTTCCGCCTCCACCGAAATTCGACCGCCGCGGCCGAGATGGAACCCGCGTCTTTCGGGCAGCAGCTGATCACCGTACCCACTGGCCACCATGGCGGCACTTTATAAAATTTTGTAATCTATTGATACCTGCGATTCTACAAATGAACTGCACATATTTATTTCCTTCTGCGTGCCGTGTAAAAGGGGCTCCGGGAGTCGCTGAAGCAATTTAGACCACTTTCGACGCGAACCTGCCCACCTCTATGATGTAAATAAACGGCTTTAATTCACATGATTCGCTGAACCGCATACATCACGTGATCCTTCTCAAAGAAATTTAGTGTGGTTAAGACGATGAAAGAAGCCTGCACACTCCTTAAGAGCCCAGGTGTTCGAAATGCATTGAAGAAAAATGCTGCCCATTGCTTTACTCGAGAAGAGTATAATGCACACGACCATTCATACCTTCGTCTACGTCATCTATATTTTGTTCATGTGTTCTTCAAAGTTGCATCCTATGTGTTGCCGGTTCCTCTTCTTGTGGAGATAGCACTACACAAGGCGACAAGTAACTCACTGTGTAAACAAACATCTTAAGGAGCGCTTACATGGGAAGTAATAACTTCCCTTCATATTTGTTACCACTACGCTCCCGAGAGCTGGCGTGATTAACAGGTTAGAAAATTTTCGACACAGCTGACTTATATTTAATACACTTCCCAACATTCAAGAAATTGAATTCAAGCATGCCACTTTCTTATCAGACATGGCCTCTTCAGCGTGCTTGAGGCTAATATTTACATATTGGCCTGGACATGTAAATACCCACAGGTTGTATGCAACGGCAGTGTTTAATGATGTCAAAATCATCCATTGACGCACCATTAAGACGTAAAAAATTTCATGCACAGCCTGTAGACTCCATGCAGCTGCTGCCGAAACTGATTTTTATCAAGTACTCATGCGGTTCCTGTCGAGTTACTGCATCGTTGCTCTCTTGTTCAGGCAGGAGGACTCATAATTTTTCGCCTTCAAGTTCTTTCAGTTCTTCATCGTCCCCTTCCAAGTTCCTCTCTATAACACTAGTGATTTGCCTCTCTCACTAAACGCCCACGTATTGACTGTACCCCTTGCGATGACAAGCACTAATTGTACCCCTATACCGACTCGACTGCTCCATATTGCTCTCCATGTAAGCATTAAGTTTTTCAATCTTCCAGAACTCTGCTGAGCTAAGCAAAAATGGGTCCATAAAACTTGTTGGCAAGCACTGCAGTTCCTGCCTTCATTACGTGAACCCGTTGCAGTCGTAAGTGCTGCCAGCGGTATTAATACATGGAACTTTATGGCTTTTTACAGATTTATACAATCCCTGTAGAGTACGAAAGTTTAAATGTAATCATTTTTTTATTTCTTGAGGAAAATTATAGCAATATATGGCACTTGATATAAAGGTTCTGTCAGCGAAGTTTTGAAAATTTTAGATGCCTCATCGAAAAATAAATACAATTTCTGAAAAACCGAATTGAACTAGCCGTTGACGTACGCAATTGCGAAAATAATATTTATTTGCTACTTAAGAGCTCCAGTTTTCTCATTGAGGCTATTCATTATCCATCTCGAAGCTGGACCACTGGCGACTTCGTAGACGATGGAGGTGCAGGTGCAGTTGCAATCTTTAAGAGAAAGAAAACTTCCTGGAAACGGTGCATCACGGGAACATCTTGCGCATTTTAGTGCACAAAACTGAAACTATACGCACGAAGTGTTAAGCAAGTCCAGCACCAACCCAACGTCCTCTGGGGTGTGCTGGAATGAATACGGAGTAAATTCGAAACACCGCGCTATCGTACCACACCTATCGGCAGCAGATAGTCGCGAATTCCACATAGCACAATATCATCGGATAGCTCAGAGGGAGTTCAGAAGCAAGCGTTCCACCAATTTGCCAATGCACTCATGTTGCCAGTTTAGAAGTGAGATTTGTACTTGAAAGAAAGATATGTCAAACATTTACACAGCGAGAAAGTGTAGGTTTCATGCTGAACGCTTGTTAGAGCGGCATATTCGGGAATCGGGACAGGCTTGACAAGGTTCACGGAGACTCTGTAAGAGTTTTCCCAAACTCCGAATTAACATGATGACATTCAATGCTGATGGTCGCTATAATCCTCGTCAGCCGCTGAGTTGTTTTTCCTGCCCTCGGAAACACTTGTTTTCTCTGAAAATTCACTCTATTACCCTTAAAGCATTCGGTTAACTTGAGCTCGCATGACATGCCCTGCCCATGACCATTTCTTTTTCTTGATGTCGACATGGGTACCATTTACTCAAGATTGTTCGATGACCCACAGTGCACACTGCCTGTCTCTTATGGTCGCACCTGTCATTTTTCTCTTCAAAGATAACTGAGGTGTCATAAGTTCAAGTGAAACCTTTTTCGCCAGAGTCTGAATTGCGCCGTAGTTTGTTCCCCGTAAAATAGAGCTTGTTTATTCTTCTCTATGTATAGATGCTGTTAAACTGCTTTAAGAGATCTACGAATAATGATATGTTACGAAATTATTCACGGACAGCGCTACGCATCGGGGCAGAAATTAGCTCACCTAGTACATAAACCACTGCAGAACCTAATTAGAATTATAAGACCGCACTGAAGGCGCAGCGCGTGAAAAGTTAAGATGGAACGATAAGAACTAACGAAATTGAGGAATAAGCTCAAATAATGTACATTAAAACGGCGGAGAACGCAAATGAGCATTCACGATGCTTATAGGGAGACGAAAAGATTTCCTTGAAGCCAGGCGCGCGCAGTCTTGAAAAGCATGGCAGAGTCGTAGACGATTCTGTCAAAAATAACTATAGCGGAGGAGCCCTATAGCAATTGTACTATGGCAATGGGAATTAATATGAAGACCGCTTAGAACAAAAACTTCCGGCTCTATTTAAATCGTTCTGCGTCATAAATGTTCATATTCGTAATGCAAAAAGGAAAATCATAAATGGTGCCAAGCATTGAGGCCAAATACTTTGTTCTTATGCACTACATGTGTAGAAAGGTACTGAAAAGGTTGTCCTTGACAAAGGAATAATTTTACAAAACACCCCAGAAATGTGCGATTCGCTTGAGGAACTGTCGAAATCAATTATTTATTAGTTATCTTCACCTCCCATTTCACTACTTACATCAATTATACAGGTCGAGCAACTAATTATACGCAAAAAACAGTAATTGTAGTCATGGAATAATAAAGAAGTGAATCCACTCAGGCAATGGGGTTGACTGTGCACCCATATCATGAGAAACTGATTCCAAAATAATATTAATAACAATCTGATGCCCGTATGAGGGAGGCGCTGCCCAGCACTCTGAATCACATATTCTGCTAACAAATATAATTAAATCTTGAATACACCACCGGAAATTCGGGTGATCATCACTTGTTGGCTCAGCTCTTTTTATTCTGTAGTAGTTTTTCGCAAAAAGAAATCGTGAAGTAATTTCTTCACACCACGGTGGACAGCGGAACCACGCATTTTTGCAGCATACCACATCTTGTTTCCTTTTTTTCCTGGCACCATGTTTGGGTGTGTAAATCTTGCAATGTTGTTTTCAGGAGGGTTACAGCCATTCGTTTTTTTTTTTGTTTGAAATGTGCTGGCATGGACCGAAGCATTTGAAGTGCACTTCGAGAGCGGGCAGCGCTCAGAGTCTGACGTACTTCCTTGACTGTGTCCATGGACTTCTCAACGCACCTCATGTGCGGGGTCACCGCTGGCTGCTTCATCATAACTGTCGAGGGTACTACTGCCAGGCACGCAAGAGGCTGCACCATGCCGCGACTTGATTTTAGTTGTTTGCCTTGAATGCGGTTTCATGGCATTTTACGCTGTTCTGCTGTGCCGCCGTGCCTCATCTAAAAACATTATTAGCACGAAGCCCCGGCTGTGTGAGCAATGTGCTCACATGGTCGCGGACGGTGAAACTTGACAAATCGGTGACTACTAATGCAACACAGTGGTCGGAAGCTTTGGCTTTAACAGCTAACGCTGTAAGCTAACCTACATGGATGATTCGGGATCGTCGAGTGATTTCTTTACATGCTCAGATATTTAACTCACACATGAATGGTGATGACGCATATTTATGGCGCAAGGGCATTTGTGGCCAAAGGGCACCATGGCACAATCTATTTTTTATCAACTGAAAGTGGGTTCCGAGACCCATTTCCCAAGCATTTCACCCTAAATAAGCCGAACACCAAGCAGGGAAAGCTTGCACTCATTGTACCATCGATACGTACCCGGCCGTACTGGGGATCGAACACGACATGCGAGGCGGGTGCTCAGACCACTAGACCACTGCTGCGGTAACTCAGACAGGAAGCTTGAAAATTGAAGCAAAAATGGTTTTCGTAGAGATCACCCAAGCATTGCACCTAGCTCACACAAAAATTAAAAAAAAACAATTTTAATACCACTTGACCGTTGATGGTGTGACTGCGAAGTTTCAGTTACTAGACGTCAACACTTACATGCACCCAAATCACTTGTGGGTGAACTCTGCCAATGAAATGAACGAGAGGTGGTGGGTTGTTACCTACCGCATTAATCTTTAAAAAATTCCCTGTCTCTCTAGGTCGTGAGCAGAGGTCAGCATGAATTGCTTTGTAGTATCGGCTTAGCACATTTTAGGGACTGAACCTCGCTACAAGGACTCGTATCGGTAATGCAACGATCTGTTCTCAGCTTCGCTCGGGTGGCAGTGTGCAATGTCAAGAATTCTATTTTCGCTTGCACTCTCTGCCTACAGCGGGATTCGCGCCGCGCCGGAGAATAACGCCAGGACCCGCACGAGCTTAGAGTGCCTTGTCGTTCGCAATACTCCGCTTTCAGGGTGGGGACACCCTTTGTGCCACCCCTCGCCACAGTTTCTCTCTCGCAGCGGTATGTTCGGTCCCAAACGCCGGTCGCGTACTGCGCGCTATGCGTGTGGCATGGTTAGTATGCAGTTTCCTGGCGAAAGTAATAATGCGACTGAACTGCAAATAGGCAGTACATAGCTGCTTCGCTCGTGGAAATAATATACTGGCACTTTTGAGTGTGTATTATGCATGGTGCAGTCACTCAGAATACACGGCAATCGAAAAGTTGACGGACTGCTGTGTGCCCCAGTGACTGTCTGCTATAAAAAAGGACAGCTGTTATTTGGGCTTCTTTTGTAGTCATAACTTATAGTTCTGTGGTCACCTAGTTTCGTATAATTATGCTGCATTCTTTGTTCGAACGTAAGGACTGTTCACGAGGCATCAATTTTCTCAAATATCCCAACAACGCATAGGATGACCTGCGAAATATAACAATTTGCTTTGCAGTTAACACCCGCTTTTCCAACACTCTCTGGGATCCTTCTCTCTTATTACTGCACCGTAAGTGGAGAATTTTACACAGCAACCAAAAATTTCTCTTCAGTACGGTCCCTCGCTACACTACTCTGGGGTTTACAGCTGAGAACCGCTTCCCTTAGTGGCTAGCTGCAGAACGAAATCACACAGATGGTTGAGTTTCTCTGTGAACGGTGTTAACTGCTCGTAGAAAATAATAAACCATGGCCCGCTGTGTGAATGTTATAACTATTGAAAAGGTGCCGAGTTCCTCGGCAGGTTACCTGTGCAATATGATGTACTTTTGACGCGCGAAAGCTTTTTGGACTTTGTGGAATGTATCTTTGTCAAATTTTCATTTATGTACACATCATGGGAGGCGAGTTCTTCGGAAGAGAGATTAGTGTGGTTGATTAATTGGTCTTTTTTGTATTTGTTATTGATTTAGGGCTGGTTCGTGGCGATCTAAAGCACACCTAAATTCCAAAGCAGCCGTTGCTGATATGCTTTCCCATTTTTCTGTGTTGACGCTAGACAGTTAACACATTGCTGGTTTGACAGTGACGGTGCCGAAAAACACATCTTTCACTGCCGATTCATAATAAGGTGTGTGGCGCTGCGTTCCGCCAACCGAAATTTTTCCTCAACGCGTACGGGTGCAGGTGCAACAGAAAAAAAACGGAGCACATGAGTGGTGTCCAACCTTGGAAAAACTACATGCCGGCGAGCTCTACGAGCAGATGCGCAGCAGAGAGCGAGGGTGCATCGCACATCCG